>NC_090718.1:14676236-14978295 GCF_040954835.1 Lepisosteus oculatus
TTTTAAAGCAACATCAAATTAATTGATATTACAGTATATGTGTGACTTAAACTAAGAACTTAGCAGTCCTTTTGAATTAAACATGTGACTTGCCTGCTGAAGGCATAACGTTATCAGTTGTGCTGCCATTTGTACCAGAGGACACAAGTGGGAAGTACTGAATGAAGTGTATTTAAAACCGAAAACAGAAGGCACTATTTTATCTAAAAGGCTGTGGGATTGTGAAACAAGCTACACAGCCATGTTGATGAAGCTGATACCTTGGCTTCTTTCATGAACCAGCTGGATGAGATCCTGGAGATCAATTAACGGCTAACTACCAAACAAGCGAAATGGGCCAAATGGCTTCCACTCTTTTGTGACTGTTCTTTTTTTCCCCAGAGCTCCTTAATTGTGTTTGATACAAGACTTCCATTTAATGCATGTTACTGTTTAATCATGAAAAAGCAAAAAACAAGGTAGAGTAAGGGAAGGGAAAATTCCAGAAAAGGTGGCATTATCTTAAATCAACTCATGAGGAAAAAAAAACAGTTTATTCCAGTCTTCCCACTCTGTTCATTTCCTCAGTTGTTTTCATGTCTGGAAAAAAAATCTGCTTTGACAACAGAGCTTCCATACACCCATAAAGCCCATTCCACTTATTTGACTGAATCTGAGGGAATTGGTGTCATCTGCTGAGAAATCCTTTAGAATCTTCCTCTCATCTTTTTTTTTTCGGAAGGCATGAGTGAATCATCATAGCTTTATTGACCTGCTCCAGCACTTTTAGAGCACACTTTGATCACCATCCCTAGGCTTGTTGGATAAATCAATGTGAAGGAATGGGGATACGAGGTAATGCAAGTCTGCAGTTGGCTCCAGTCCAATCCCACACTCCTTTAGCCTTAGGTACATTTGCTTTAGTAGACAGTGTTGTTCATTCCCAGCCTCCCCTTCACCTAAGAACATGGAAACAAAATGTTGTGTATGTTAAATTCTACAACAGCTTGTTACTTCTTGGCAGGTTTCAATACCCATTATCATGTACAGTAATTAACATTTTCAGTAATTTCATGTGAGAAATCTCAAGCCCCAGAATTGTCTGAATTTCTGGCATTGTGTGCTTGGTTTTTGACTGATTTCAAGACAGGAGTCATTATTATGTCTTGATAGTGTAACGGAGGAGTTCTTTCCGGACCCTATGCAGACGACACAATCCGGGGTAGAGTGAGGAAAACACGGGGGGAAAAAAAGCATGTGGAAGTCGGGGTTGAAAACGGGGGACGTGTCCAAGGTGCACAAGTGTTCTGGGGGGTGAGTCCAAGGCAAACTGTCCAAAAGGGAGTCCAAAGGGAAATCCAAGACGTGGCAATTGTCCAGAGCCGGGTGGTCCTTCAGAGACGAAGACAAACGGGATTAAAAACCGGAGCGGGATCCGGTGGAGGGTCGAGGGGAAAAGGGGGGGAACGGGACCAGACGCTACAGAACTCCAAATAACTTTACACACATAAACCAAAACTTACTGCTTTAGTCTTAAGTCACTAATCCAAGAAACTTTGAGCTGTTTAATCTACTGCCATTTTTCCCTAAATGTCATTTTTTGAGGAAATGCTGAAGTAGTGCTTGTTGTTGTTTTGTTGAGGATTATTGGAGTTTGTGGTCTTGCAGCACATTTTGTAATAGTCCCCCAGGGCCATAATTCATTCATGCTTGTTTCCCTGACTCGTGAGACTCCACAGCTTCTACAAACTGTGCCCTTGGCATTCTGTTGCCTAGCAACAGTGCAAAGGCTGCCACTAAATACTAAATACTGTTGAAAACCAGCATGATACCAAATAATGGGTGGTGGTCAGGAAGGTGCCAAAGACTGGCTTTGGTTCAGTATGAATATTCAGTTCGGTATCATTCTTGGTTCCTGCTGATCAAAAAAGTTATATGCTTAATGTATCCCTTTTTGTGTGTTGTGACATTTGCAACTTTTCTGTGTTCCTAAGTTTCAAGGACTCCTGTTTCTGTCTGGAAGTACTCCACTGAGCCCTGACATGCCGTTTGGGAAACACTTTCTGTGCCCTCTGGACCTCAAGATCAGCCCCGCTGTTTTGCTTTGAGTTTGGAGTTTATTAACCACTTAGGTTTAATTGCTTTTTTCCTTACCTATGCTAATTTGCTAGATTTGCAAATGTAATAATCCCTTTGAGAATAACTGAATCCAATTATGCTGTAGAGCACGGCACCAAACGCTTCTTCTATTTGATTCCAGTACAGGGCACACCTAAGCATGCAGGACGATTAAGGACCTTGATTTATATGGATTCTTACTACTATGCTCTAGGAGCCTTTTAAGAATCTTGAATATCAGATCTTCCCAATCCAGGTCCCCATCTTCTACTGATTTGCCGTCCACCCCAGATTTAACTAAGTAATTAATTTACTGGTTGCACTTTTCACTTCCAGGATTGTCAGAGATTTTTATTCACCTGTAAATCGCCTCTGAATTCACAAAGTAAACTGGAAAACGACAGCTTTCCAATTTGCTCGGATCAATGAAAGAGATGTAATAAATCAAATGATCCAGTGCGTTAAGTAACTAAGAGCTCAGCTGGAATGAAAACCAGCTGTCAATGGGGCCTCAGGGTGATTGTGGTCAGTGGGGTGTGGAGAGGACTGCTGAGCATTGTTTGTCCTCACGCAGGGCAGACTGGCCAGGCAGGGGTCATTGTTGAGCCTCATCCACTCCCAGACAGCTACTGTCTGAATCAAATAAATTTTGGACAGAAGTTCCAATATTGAAAAAGTTCTAAATTACCTCCTTTGTTCTTGTCTGTCTTAAGGGGTAATCTGAATTGTGTTATTATAAATTACAAGAGGAAAACATTGTTACCAAGAAATAACATGCCAACATTATTTAGTTTTGCACATCAGTCTCTTCTAATCACCAATAAAATGATATTGCTTTCCCAGTGCAGCATACATTTTCCCTTGTACACGGTGTAATTCTGGATGATCGTATGTCTTATTCATTTATGAGCTGGTGTAATGATCTACATAAAAAGTCATAACAGCAGTCTGTACCACAAAATATGTTTACGGTGCTCCATATGGAGTGTGCCTCTACTGTGCTGAAACTGTAAATTGACATTCTTTTGAAAATTGTGTTTATGGTGTTCATTTTTCTACAAAGTAATTCCTTGCAATTGCTTTCTGATAAACAATTTTTAACTTGTTAAATCCATATGCATTCCAAAAAGAGAAAAAAAAGCAGTAATAGCTTCCACCAAATGTTAACTAAGGAGGCTGAATACTTACGCAATAAGTAAATTTCACATCACAATTTCTTCTTCACAATTTTGAAAAATATATGAGATTGATCACTGATTTGATATAAAAACTTTTTAGATATAATAAGTTTCTGTTTTGCGTTGGCTGGTTGTAAACGTGTCAAAAACGCAATGTCTTTGCAAAAGGGTTTAAAAATGTAAGATGGGGAATTTAAGTGGTGGAAATACAGTATATTGCATGAGTTTTGTGCAGGCTCTCGTGCACCGAGCTTCTCTAGCAGACATCACTAAGAGCAAAGCTGATCTGCATCCCCATATCACTTCAGCTCAGGTTCTTGTATGAAGAGATCTGTGCCAGGCAAGATCCTGCAGCGTGGTAAAACTTCTGACCCCACTCTCCAATGTGGGATCACCTCCATCAAACTTGTGGCAGGGAAGCAAGACATGGCAGGGCAGCGGGAGAGTGGAGAGGCCACGTGCCAGCTCCTCGCACCTGCCGTTCCCTCCAGGCCCCATGCTGAAGCCAGGACAGGAGGGATGAAAATGAAATGAGCTTATTCTGGAAGGCTGCCAGGCTGTAGACAGCAGCAGTCTTTAAGCGAGTCGGCACGCCAAGCTCCACATTGGTCACATATGCCGGCGTACACCAGTACACCCACACTCCCAGAGAACAGCACGCCAGGTGAGCACAGCAACGCCTAGTCATGCTGCTAATCTGCCAACTCGTTTCCTCGTTCCAAGGTGTTAATTTTACTGCCTGTGATTCAAACTGACATTAATGAATGAATCAATTAGTAGGAGGTTGTTTACTAATTGATCCTGGAAGAGAAAGAGGTGGAGGGATGGTATTTTGTGGCTTGTTTGATCATTTTTCTTTACCTTTGTTTTGCTCTGTCTAAGTGGGAGTGTGGAGAGGGAGCCTGTGCTTTATGTTCTGCTGTAGTGATGGGTGTCCAGTGCAGCTGTGGCAGACCAGAGCTAGTTTCCCCTGGCAACAATATCTACAAAGACTCCTGTGATGTGTTCTTTCTGCACTTTGTGTGTGCAATTTGCATTTTAATTGATCTCTGATTAGTTCGTTAGGCAGTGCTTTAGGCAGGGGATTGTGCTTCCATTTGATTTCATTGCTGCTCACAGTGCATGAGTGACAGTACTTTAGGGGTATAATCATATCCCACATTCACCTGGATCTTCCATCTTCATCTGGTTCACTTTGTTTGACCCAAGTACTCAGCGGTCTATCAGGTGCTGTTGGGCTGCCACAGATCTCAGAGTCATGAGGCCAGCTTTGACTGACAGTTTGGTGACAATCCTGATGATGCCAGAGCATTTGAAAGATTCCCAGTTATTGCCCTTGGATGGGAGTTATCCTCCCCATCTACTTTTTTGCACATTTCAATGAAACCTTCTTGCGTCATCTTCCTGGTGGGGTCAAAACCATCCTGTTGGGCTTCAGTGTTTTGATGATGGGCACCACGGTAGAAACTGGGATGTCTTATGCACTTCTTCAACCACCGTTAGAGTTGAAGTTTCTTTTCACCTTCAGCCTTTGAATAAAGACTCCAGCCAAACACACTCCTTTGAGCAAAGAAATATCTCTATTTTTGGTGTTAAGTTTCGGTTTTGAAATGAACAGTGGGATTGATCAGCTTTGAATGATGGCATCACTGTACGTCTCTGCAACCAGCCCTTGTGAAGCCCTTCACACTGGGAGTCAAAGATAGCAGCATGTGGTCTTGATTTATACACCTCGCAAAGTAAAATGCTGTTCCGTTTTCCTTCCAAACCTAACTACATTATGACACATTTTCAGTTTCTGAACAGCTGTTACAAATATAGCTGCATTTTACATTCATTTTGTAAAAATGTGTGCATTTTTTGCTCAAGATAAAGCAAAGCACATGCCTTGTAATGTCAAACAGAGCATTAACAGATTCCTTTCATTTTGATGTTTTTTTTCTTTAAAAATGATGTCTTTTTAAGTTCTTGAAGGTAGAGCAGAAAGGCTTCAGAAGCCCACCAGCAAATTTAAAATCTCTTCACCTTTGTCTCCTGGCTTGAATTAAAAAGCGTGATATTTAGCTTCTCTGTACGCAGTCACCAGTGAAAGAAGAAATAAGAGCAGATAAACGTGGTTCATTGAAGACTGAATTATTATTAGCACTATGGAAGGAAAAAAGTCTTTGGACAGAGTGATAAATGGGACAGTGAAACCTTTTCAAAGTGACAAAGGATGTCTCCGATCCAGGAAGGGCTGCTGAGAGAGATCTCCAGTGGTCAGAGGTCAGGCATGACTGAAAGTCATCTGCCACTCTTCAGGTTAATCCTCACTTTTAAACTGTAGTTTCCCACTGCTTGGAAATTTATGAGGTTATTTGCAAAATGCTATTTCCAGTTTAAAACAAGATTATTATCTCTTTCATGCACTCTTTGGTGACAATCCAGACTGAATGTTAGCCATTGCTTTGCCATTTGCTTTTACCTACTACTATTTCAGTACTCTGCTGCTGCATCCTAAACATAAACTAGTTATCTTTCCTTTTAAAATTATTGATTTGGTTCTTACAAAACCCATTTGCACCCCATAAATATTTGAATAAGTTGTAAAGTATGAAGAAACATTTACCTGTTTTTGTCTGGATTTGTTTTGTGTTGGCTTATTTGTTTTTTGTGTGGTTTACACCACCCAGTGGTGAACTTTATTGCCATATGTAACCGGTACATGTACTGGTACAATGGAATTCTTACTTACAGTAAGTCTCTTGATTGTTAAAACAAGTGTAAAAACACAAAGTGCAGACAGTGCATCAAGACAATATACAAACAAACAGTAGACAATGAACAAGTGAACAAGTAAACAGTTTGAATGTAAACAATGCAGACATGTAAACAATGACTGGAGATGTACAATAAATAAGAAATTATAATGAGGTAGATGGTGTAGGTGTGGTCCGAGGGGCAGAGCACTGCTTGTGGATAGAAGCTATTGAAGAATCTAGTGGTAAGTGTCCGTACGCTCTTGTACCTCTTGCCTGAGGGCAGTGGGGTGATGCCCGGGGTGGTGACTGTCATCTGTGATGGCCAGAATTCTACCATGGCAGTGGTCTTCATAGAGCTGTACAATCTCGGAAAGACCACAGCCAATGGTCTTCTGGGCCACATTCACCATTCTCTGCAGTGCCTTTCTCTCTCGAGAAGAGCTGTTGCCATACCAGCTGTTGCTGTTCCAGGGACTTTATGATGGAGGAGTTGATGTGTGACAACACCAACTTCTCCAGACATTTCATCACCACAGATGTTAATGCAACTGGGCGGTAATTGTTCAGGCACGTCACCTTTGCCTTTTTGAGGAGTGGAACAAGGGTGTTTTTTTTAAGCAGGTGGAGACAATGGATTGTGACAGGGAGGAGTTAAAGATGTCCGTAAACACTGTGGTCAGCTGGGCTGCACATGTCCTCAGGACGCGAGGTGGTATCCCATCAGGCCCTGCAGCCTTACGGGTTTTCACCCTGCTCAGAGTCTTCTGCACGTCCTGCTCTGAGAGTTTCAAAACAAACTCGCCCTGTAAACTTGGGGTCTTCTCAGCAGTGCCCGTGTTCAGAGCATCAAAGCGGGCATAGAAGTGGTTCAGCTCGTCAGGCAGGGATGCGTTGTTCGTGTCAATCTCCTGGCTGCAGCCCTTGTAGCCTGTGATTGACTGTAATCCCTGCCACAGCCTCCGGGTGTCAGCGCACTGCGTTTCAAGCCGCACTCTGTAGCTCCGTTTAGCGTGTTTTATGGCTTCCTCTGCATACCCTGATTCCCTGTACAGCTCTTTGTCCCCCGATTTCAACGCGGTGGATCTACCTTTTATCTTATTGCGAATTTTCTTTTCTGGTACACAAATGTCAGTGCAATATTTAATATAGCTGGTCACCGCGTCCGTATACTCATTTAAATCTGCGTCGGGAGCTCTGAATGCATCCCAGTCTGTACAGTGTCCTGCTAGTGGAGGAGACTTTTTGGGGAGATTTAAAAACCTCTGTGCTTAGAAGTCTGGAACGTCTTTTAGCAGATTAAGCTAACAAACCCAAGTTCTCTGCTCAGTCACTTTAGGACCAGACAGCTATAGTAGACCATAGGTTCAGAAACAAAATATTGAAGGATTATTCCTCAGTTTATTTCAATTGACTGTGTTTTGTTTTACATAAAAATAGTCAAAGACTATTGTTTAAAACAGCACAGAGTATTGTACAGCTCTGTTCTGTTTGCTCCATTGTTCAAGGACTGAGAGCTTGCCACCATTCAGAATATTGAATGGAAAGTAATTTATGAGATAGCCAGCCGTTTCCAGAGCTAGTCTGGTTGTGTGTAGGGCACTCAACTAACATTGTGGCCTCTTCCGGATAGGGTTTTTGCTCTGGGGACTAGCTGTGCTCTTCTTTCTCTTCTTTTTCATCATTTTGTTTTAAAACTTTACAGCAGACGGTTGTATGTGGAATATAAAGCTAAAATCTTAATTTTTCTGCCTTTCAATGGCTTTCTCTTGTACTCTGATTCTTACCCCTCAAGTAAATGAATAATAGCCAGATATACATATTGTTATAGCTTCAGTAGTGTCAACATTTTCAGGGGTTTCAAAACAAGTAGAAACAATGTATGGGAGATGAGGTGTTTGCAGAGCTTTAGGTGGGCCCCCAGACAGGTTGATCAAAGAAACAGTCTGGTTTACCTGAGTTGTTTAAGTTCTTGATAAATCATTAAGAGTCATCAACAGTCCAGGAAAATAGTATGAAAAGACAAGAGAGAGGATGGACAAAAAGATAGAAGAGAAGAGCAGTGTCAGGTGAGAGGTCCATGCTTGGATCAACCATAAGGACCAGATTGGAGTAAAGTATCTGAACCTGGTCAAGAGAGCTTGCCATTCTATCGTTTTAGAAAACTTCAGTTTCACTTGTAAATAATCCCTAGGTTGAGAAGTCTTTTCTAGTTCGTGGATTTATTTTTAGAATAGAGAGATAAGATCCCATTTTGCCTTGTACAATCTAAATTCATAGAATACAACATTAGATTATAATAGGTTTTTTTAGAAGTCAGGTACAGTATATCTCTTTTTCTGCCTGATTATATCATATACTGTAGGATTATATAATATATATTGACCCGCAGATTTG
The DNA here is from genome assembly GCF_040954835.1 of Lepisosteus oculatus. Lineage (NCBI taxonomy): Eukaryota > Metazoa > Chordata > Actinopteri > Semionotiformes > Lepisosteidae > Lepisosteus > Lepisosteus oculatus. The sequence continues at coordinate 14,684,647 of NC_090718.1, forward strand.
GTGAGGCTAATAGGCGATGGTTACAGGAACATCAGAAACCTGGATAAGAATCTTATCAACAGCACATTGGTAAAAGCAAATATTCAGTAATCAACTTTCGAATCGGCAGAATTGAGCCATATCACACACATTTGAAATATCAGTCATGATCCAACTCAGATTGATGGTCTAGTGTTAATTTACTCAACATATAGTCAATTCATGAGCCTCTGACTCACTCTATAGAGCAGCTAACTCTTGGGTCAGACATCACCATTATTTTAGTGTTTTTCTAGTTGTTTATACCAGAATTGACATGGTTGGTAAATGGGCAGAAATGTGAACTCCTGGAAACCAAAGAAAAAAATAAGCAATTATAAAAGTAAATAAAAAAGGCCTTTGGTCTCAATAGATTGTGTTTGTGCAGTTTAAGTTTAGATTGCACTGAAAGGTCACATGTTGTCGGGTTGAAAATCATTTTGACCTTTTATGACCTTTAGTTTACTAACTTTAAGATATCTAAAACATTCTATAACAAGCAGAACACAAACACATTGCCCACACTGAAAGGTCCGGTTTGAATGGTATTTTCATGTTATTTCTGAAGTAATGTATTCCTCTAAATGACCTTTCACAGGTATATCGTCAAAACACCTTTAGTCCAGTTATGCATGCATTAAGGGACACAACCTTCTAAGTTAATTTGCTACGTTTGTCTTTCAGACAATTCAGTGCCTCAGTATGGTGACACTGTGTTGAATGGACACACGGTGTGTAGGGGTGCAGTATAGGCACGTTCTGTTGTAGGGGCACAGTATAGGTACTGTGCTGTAGTAGAACATTATGGGCACTGTGTTCTAGTGGCACAGTGTGGGTATCTTGTTTGTTGTGGCACAGTGTGGACACATGTTGTAGCAACCATTTTGTCATTATGGGACATGGATCAACTGTGTTGTTATGGGCACAGTTTTGTAGCAGAACAGTATGAGCACCCTGTTTAAGGGGCAGCATATGGGCACTATGTTGTAGGGCGCAGTGTGAGCACATTGTGTTGTAGGTGCACAGTGTGGGCTCGTGTTGTAGCAGCGCAGTGTCGGCACATCGTGTTGTAGGTGCACAGTGTGGGCTCATGCAGTAGCAGCAAAGTATCAGCACACTGTGCTTTAGGAGGTGCCATTCTTTGGATAAGATGTTTGCCAGGATCCTGACTAATTTGTCATTAGCAATACCAGGACACTGCTTGGAAGAGGGTGTGTGAAGAGGTTTTTTTAAAGGCAGCAACGATGGGTGACCCCAGTACTTACATCAAGTTAGGGTCAGCAAATGGTAACGACTGGGAACGTGTTTAAAAGCCAGTTTAACAGTGATAACACTGGGATTTACTAATGCAGAAAATCCAATCTGAGCTTGATGCAGCGACAGAATAAGAAGAAGCCCAGCAATGAAGGCTATATATTTATCTGTAAGTTTTGTAATATTCTTGTAAAATGAAAAATATTTTGAAAAGTAAGAAAGAAGAGAATAGATGTGTTGCTGTTGCTGAAAGCTTCCTTTATCAGTTCGAACTTTTATACCAATCTCTGCTTGTGGATCACAGCATCCAGATTAAAATGTAAATTCATTGACCATGACTGTGGAAGTCCTGTACTTCATGATCGGGGTGGTTTTGGACTGAAGTGATTGTTATCTTGTGCTGAAGGAAGGAAACGGGACTGCACTGCACTGCTTGACTTGTCCCTTAATGAGCTCAGAAGAACCTTGGAGCACAGCCAGGTCTGAGCCATGGATACCATCCGAAATAACAGGGGAGTAATCAGCATGCATCTGAGAGCTCGGACTGTTGTTTAGTATTTTGGCATTTCCTTGCCATAATATATAGTTTATAAATAATTTTAGCAATACCATGGTTAATAAAGGATCATAGTTGCTTACTCTGTAACCAATACTATAATAAGCTGGAAGATCTGTGCATTAACTGTGTAGCTGGAACAACTCTTAATATTAGTCACCATTGTTTCTGAAACCAAGTGCGTTATTCAGTAATTTATAGTCCCAATACACTACTTGCAATTGCTGAAAACAATCACCAGTCCTTGCAATTAGCAGATTTCTCCTCACTACTCTTGACTTGACTTTTACTTTACTTTGCTTTACTTACTAAGCTTACTAGGCAGCATTCAAGACAACAATAGATTATGCTCCCAGAATCCTTTTCTCTTCTATGTGTTTTTTGTATAACTCAGACAACAGGCAGCGGTGTTCTGTGTAAGAATGATGCTCCATACAGCTGAGAGAGCTCTGCACTGACTTCACACATTAATAGCTCATTCACCTCTGTAGGTTGCTTCCACTGTCTGGGCCTGAAAATGATCACATGAATATTCTGAGTTAAGGGAACACAAGAGCAGACTCTGAAAGTAATTGTTCACACATCAGCCTCCACGCCATGGTTAAAATTAATTCATGTTGTTAGCTGTTTATGTGTGAGTGTATAAATATGTGCAATAGAAGAAATATTAATTTTGTGAAGTGAATCATAGTACACAAAATGAGTAATCAACAGACCATATGGCGGATCTGGAGGAGCTAAAGTCGACAACGGTATCCCGAATTGAAACAGAGGACAAAGCGTGTCACTGCAGCAGAGAGAGGGAAAACTCAGTTTTAATCATGGCCACTGTAGGGGATTCATCAACTTAAGGGTGTTACCAGGTAGATGGGCTATTTGATATCAAAGGAAAATTATTGGACGCCAGAGTGTCTGGGATAAAAGAGTTGAGGTCGGTGAGTAATTGCTGCATTCGGCTGCACAGAAATAAAAATAAATAGCTTGTTCCTCAACCTTTGGCTGGAGAGAAGGTTGTGTGTTTAATAGTATTATTGTTCAGCAGAGGCTCATTATAAAGCTGAACTGTTGTCCTGAGCCTGATGGGTGGCCTTTGAAATGAAAAATGAAAACCATTTAAAAGAGCTTTCACCACACACGAATATTGTGTTCAATTGCTGCTAAGATTCATGTTGTGTCTTGGAGTTTCTGGTTCAGAAAACACAGCCCTCCTCTTTGGGAAGCTTCACTATGCTCATTTCAGGTGAGAGAAGGTGAAAGTGCATTTTTGCACCCTAACGAAGTTTTATAGCACCATAATTCACTGTCAGAAAGCAAAGTACAAGAGTAGTTTCGAGAAATAAACTATAATTTTAATCATGCTATGAACCAAGTAAAGCATTGGCTTCTCTTTATAAGTAACCATATCATACAGAATACAGCAAAATATAAATGCTACAAGAACAGCTATTCCTACAAAAATGTACTGTATGTTCTCTTACAGTAAGAAACGATTAAACTATGCTATTAAACAAGTGTTTGCACTTGTTAGCATGCTCACCCCAAATGGAATTTATGAAGAGCAAACACAAAGCTGGTTCACAGCAAAGATGGTAAACTTAACAAAGGCGGCTCTTGCTATATTAATTCAAGGACATTTCTATCTGTCCCAGTAAAGGCGTAGGCAAGAGGCCTTTTCATCCTGCTGCTTTTCAATATGTTGTGTGTTAAGACTTCATTTAGCCTTAGTTACAGAACACTCAGCAGCCCTTTATCAGCACTGAGTGGAATGAATGTGGGGAAAAAAGTGGTGCAAAGTGATAATGATGTCATTCATAACATCTGTTTTTTTGGGCGATTATCTCATCTTTTTATTTCTTCATGTCCTACTGGGGTTCTGCGTGGGAGTATTGCTCAGATTATCATTCACCAGTGTCTCTTTCCATTCTGATTGCCCCTGAAAATAATGGGGAGGGGTGCAAGGAAAAGGGGAAGGGATCTGGGTGTTGCAATGCTGCAGTACACTCAGTAAATGGGATTCAGAGCACTGAGTGATCTCTGTTTCCATCCCCAGTGTCCTTCCTCACAGTGCACTTGAAAGAGATTTTACAGAAAGTATTTTTGGCATAGGAGCTGGCTAGCATTACAGGGTGGTATTGCATTACAAACATGGGTATTGTAGCATTAGGTGTAAAACACAAGTGAATTCTCATTTAAAAATATAGTAACCACAGTTTTAGTTCTAGTGTAAATCCTAAAAAAGATTGTCCGGTATTTGGTTCATGGACTGTTTCAGGATAGGTTGGGAAGCCATGACTCAAATCTTTTTAAGCTTTATTTTTTTGACAGTGATTTACAAAGGAGTATCTCTACAAATCTTCATGTCTTCAGAAGCAAAGAGACCTCAGCCTATTTGTGATAGCAGGACCACCAGGCTTCTTCTGCAGCTGTGTTCAGAGGGTGCATAACTGTAACACAATTAGAATGTGCGCTTCATAATTTTGAAAATGTGTACAAGATTATTTATGCAAATTAGATAAATGAAAATGGTTATTTTTACTATTTGCTATTTTTTTATTATTTAGAGACATTACTGGATTATTATTGGCAAAGAAAGAAGGCATTTTGGAAAATACAGTACAATAAATTGGCTTTTAGGAAACACCTCTATTTAAGTGCCATTCTATTTATTTTAGGTTTTGATTTTTAAAAAACAAATCTTGCTATTCCAAATCTATTCTGCTGTAATGTGGAAGGCTCCCATGACTAAATCTAATGAAAGAAATTACATTATTTAGACCAATATTAACCCCACACTTGTGAGTTTAAAAATCATCACATTGCTTTTTTGTGAAGCTCTGATTGTCTGGGGCTCCTGAAATTCTGAAAATGTCCGAACATAAAATTGTTCTCTGGGATTAAACTCAAAAGGGGAATGAGCTACAGTACGTCTTGACATTCATCTTGATATATATCTTAGGGATTAATGAAGGAAATCTGTCTGCTTTGATTAATCATAGTTGTTTTTAATTGTCTTGTTCCGGTCAAAATTCAGCGAATTCATTTGTTTTACCTTGGGTTCTTTAATGAAGATAGTTTTGCACTAGGTTGCTAGTTCTGCTACTACCTTTGCCTACAGCAAAAAAGTATTTTTCAGCTAAATTTCAGCACATGGGTTTGGGCACATCTAGTGACAGACAATATACTTACAACAATAAGGATTTATTTTAGTCTTCAATTTCAATCTGTAAAAAGTCCTGATGCAGTGTTATGCACCACCTAAAGGCGTGTGTGGTGCACAGAGAAAAACTAAAACTTCAGGGACTCCGGATCACTGAGACTAATAGAGATGTGGATTTCCAGGTAAATGTTATTTTTTCATTTTGTCTCGTAACAACAGTGATTTGAGTGAATGATGTCTGTTGCTCCTGCTTGCTTTGCCTTTCTTAGTTGGTATGTGTAATGGCCAATGTTGTGTGCAGGTGCTGTGGGATAGTTGCCCAACGGATCCAAGTAAATCCTTTTCCTTTGTCTCGGCTGGCAGAAAGGAGACTCTCCGGGTCCTGCTTAGCGTGCCAGCTCTGCCCGGATTTGGCAGCACTTGCCCAGTTTTTCAGCTTAACATGCAGATATAGTCCTCACGTTCATTCACGTCTCGCCATGTAGAATCACAAGTGCCTCCTCTTCTTTTGCTGTCACGGTTTTGAGGTTTTAGCTGGAACTGTCCAATCGGCGCCAAACAGAAATCAAAGACACCTGCTCACCCCCTCCTGCACCTCCCCCCGGGGCAGAACAAGAGACATTCATCTTTTTATGACACCTGGATTTTCTTAAGATGTCACCTGCTCTACCAAAACCAGTCTTAATCAGGATTACGATTCTGATTCCAGACTTTTTTTCAAATATCCTGATTTTATGTGGGCTTTTCTTTAAAACTAACAAAATAAAAATGTTTGTTATAGCACTTTTCAAGTTCTCATTTAGAATTTGTGAGAAATATCAGTGATGATAGGGGTGAACCAGACTCTGGGAAAGAAGGTTGGGTGGCACAGTTAAAGCTGATGCCATGCTGCTCTTGGGTCCTGGGTTCGATTCTGTCCTGTTGAGCCTACTGTCACGACCGCCAGCCAGCAGAGATCAACTCGTAAGTGAGCTCATCCGCACCAGCAGCAGCTTACTATTAACAAGCGCCGCCGCACGCGTTAACACACGTGCAATTGCCCTACCGTGCGGCACGCCGGATTATTTATACCATTCTAACCTGCTTCCCGTTGCTCGGTATTGAGTTAACTTCTCGTAAGCTCTACCCGGCGTTTCTCTACCTTTTTGCCTTCCTGGAATTTTGGACTACACCTTTTTGCCTTCGGACTACGGATCTCGCCTTGCCCCTCGGACTGTTTGCTATCAGTGTCCATACCGGATTACCACCGCTCTCTTTTTGACCTCGATTCTGTTTCACGTTTTGGATTGTTCGCCACCAGTGTTTCTACCGGATTTCGACCTACCTTACACCTCCTGACTACGATTCAGCTCCTAGTTTCGGTCTGTTCGCTTACTTACCTCCCTACGACTCCTGCATCTGCATTGGATCCTTTTCACCTCTTCAGAGCAGCGTTACACCTACTGTGTGGTATGTTCTCCCAGTGTCTCTGGGAGTTTTCTTTGAGTGCTCCAGTTTCCTCCCACGTCCCAAAAACCAGCAGCACTGTCCTTGCGTGTACAGTATGTTCACTGGCATTCTGGCCATAGGGTATCTTACCTTCTGCCTTCTGCTTCCAAAGCGGGATTCTGAGTTTCCCTATCAGAAATAATTGGCTTCCGGATAATGGAGGAATGGAAAGGTCTTGTATGTTTGCAGTTCAATAGAAAATGAATGTATGTGATGAAGCAACAGATGGACTGAGATTTAGTTTTCAAACAGGATAAAAAATAATGACACTTCAGAATCATTGACTGCATTGAGGGAGGATTATTTAAATTGTGAATGAGCATGGTGTTGTTGTGCGATTTGCTAAATGGCTGTCAAATTAAGGCTCTGATTGATTTAAGCAAGCTGCCGCTCTTTAAGGGATTTCTGTGGTTCAACATGTTAACAAGATGAAACTTTCAGAGGCAAAATTAATTTTAAGTCTCGCTTGAGTGTGCTCTGTATTGCACTGCATAGCCTGAGAGCCGTCTCCACCTGTTCACTACTCTTGTCTTTTGTACTGGCAGTTTAGTATTTTCTTTTTGAAAGTTCTTTTTTCTTGATTTTCTTACCACATTTTGCTACAAGTCATACCTTGCCCATTTGGTAATCAGCAGCTAATTGATCTGAGGATCTCAGCCAGCTGTTTCTTGAAGGAACCCAAGGTATCGGATTCAACCACATAGCTGTGTAGCTTTGGGTAAAGAAGTAACTCTTGTTCTCAATTTTTAATGTGCTTCCATGTCAAAAGGTATGTTATTGATCATATTAATAAATTGTTCAACAAAGTTGTTACACTGTAATGTTGATACAGTGCAAACAGTACATTGAGTCTGCCTTTTTTAATGCCTGAGTCATTCTGTCCGTCCCCTTCTGCGATGTGGTCTTCAGGAACACCGACCTCCACAGTCACTAGCCTCTCTCTGCTAGAGCCTCATTAAAAGACATGCTTCTGTGTTTTTTTAATGAACTGAAACCCCTGATGGAGACGCCTAATGAAGATTGATGTGAAGGGACAAGCAGACCATTTCTAATTGAACAATCCTACTGTTCCAGACTTCAACCAGAGTAGCAAATTAACTAGTCTGTGAACTGTCACTAAAATGTGAAATGCTAAATATATGAATATTTAATCCTCCACACCACCATCAAAGATATCTCAGTGGTGTATGTATTCTATGATGGAATGACTTTACATATGTTTAAGCACTTTGACACTTTGTGCTTTTAATGGCACAATATAAAACAAAGTTTAATATAATATTAATGTTAATGAAGAGAGCTCATGCTTCTATGAGTTAGATGTACAGTAATTGAGTAAATGGATGCAGTTCACTGGGGTGATTAAATGTACTTCCTTTGCTTTGTACTTGTTACACATCCGATTTCCCATAAAATATTAGTTTTTTTACAATTTGGGCATTTAGACTCGGTGTTTTCTTGTGGGTAGGCATTTTAAAAGTGCTGCAGGCTGTCAATGACAAATGCCTCTTTTTTTTTCAGATGATCACCCCACACACATAGTAGAATTGCTGATCTTTCTTGGTGCAGATGATTTCACATTAAAACAAAGGTGTTAGTATTGGTGTTGAACCAGGGGTTTCTAACCCATCCCCCTGAAACACCCCAGTGAACCAGAGCCTAGAGCCCGTGTTTTTCCTGTCTACTGCCCCAAATCTACAGGCTGACGCTACAAGATCATTTAAGAAACATCTGTCAGATCCCTGCTAGGTTTCAAATCAACTCACGATCCAAGCAGCCTCCACTCGTTTGTAGGTTCCTTGTAGAGTTCTTGCCAGTGGAGCCGCCCTGACTCTCCTGTCCCGGTGTGTTTGGTCCCTGCAGATTGGCCAGTGGCACTCGGAGGAGGGCCTGTTGATGGAGAAGAAGCTGCGGCCCCTCAATGCGTCCGACACGCTCTTCAACACCACGCTCACCGTCACCACCATCCTGGTGAGTGCAGCTCCTTCGCGGGAGCATCTCCTTTTTTATCGCAGACTTAACCCCCTTGTTTCTTGCTCATTAATTCTCTTGTCCAGGGTAATATTCAGAGTAATCATATTCACTTGGATCTATATAGAGCTTTTTATTCCAAAGGACCTCAATTTAGGATTGCATTTTAGGAGCATGTAGGGAGGGGACCCACCTCATCCAGCAGCTCCATCATGCACCAGCGGCCCAACTGCACAGCATATAAGTTGATTTAATGGCATAATCAAGGGACGCCTTATTGTTCCTTAACCTACATATTCCTAGGGATAGTACCATGGGTTCTTCAATGAGCATGTAGACAAGATCCCAGGCTCCTCCAGTGTCCGTGGTCACCATATTGGGGCAAAGGTTTGGAAATTCTGGTACAAAGGGAAGAGCATCACCTATTGGTCCGTCAACACAGGTCTCCCATCACAGTGCTGACCAGGCCCAGTCATGTTTAGCTTTTGAGGATGGTCAACCAGTTGGTGGCTATTGACTTACAGCCCTCTCTCTGTATGCAGTCCTGATGCAGTGCTTAGTATACAGTGTGTTTATTACTAGAGGAAATCACAGGAAAAGTATGGCAAAATAGTATGAATCTTAGTTTAACAATGCCAAATTTCCCAAATAAGTACAGCTTGGTTAATCTTCTCAATGACCTAAAAAATACATTTGTATTTTGTAGTGTACCTTTGTAATATGTAGTGTTCCTAGATGTACAGTATGTTTTGTCATGAATGTGCATAGCATAAAAAGAGTGCCTGATTCTGGTACCTTAGAGTTACCTTATGTATTTTATTTTATCAGGTTAAGTTCTTTTTTAGCATGGCCTGCGAAAATCTTGAAACCTGTTTCAGAGACTGCAGCACACTGGGCATATTAATATGCATATTAATGGCAGCAGCAGTATACACACTGCATAAAAAAAATCAAACATATATCGGTTTGAGATGAAAGGAGAGCAGTGCTCTTTAGTGAAGTTGTTAATGCTTAATGTTGCCATGTAAAAGACGGGTCTCCTTTGCACTCTTGCTTAGTGGTGGCCCTGTAGTGTGTTAATCTGTACGTGAAGTTTGGCTTTACTGTTCTCTGACGATTGTCTTGTCAGAAGCCCTGTGGCTTGCCAAGATTTTGAGAAGTGCTGACACCTTCACGTGCTGGAAAGAAAGCTAGCTTTTCTGCTAGAGATAAATGGGATGAATGGCTGTGATCTCAGCGTCACAGCCATCATATTTGATTTTGAATAATGACTAGTCTGGTCATGCAGTGAGATGCTCTACTACTGATGCTGAAGGTCATGGGGTCTTCACTGATACTGGAGCTACTGCAATGCTGTAATGAGGGTTATGTTGTAATATATTTAAATATGTGGAGCTTTCGGTGGGGATGATGAATCCACATCCTCTGTGTAAACATAGCTTGTGGATTCATCATCTCCACCGAAAGCCCATTCAGGATGCTGGTGGCCCCCAGCTTTGTTTTGATCAGTGCAGTATTTGACCTGTGATATAATTTCATGATTGGTTGTTTGAACGTTTGATGCAGTCACGTTCCATCATACTTCAGTTTCAAGAATATCTGATACCCAAAAAAAGCATTGTTACATGTACTTGGAAAATAGAAGGCAGGTGGGGCCACCAAAAACATCTCTGGTGAGTCTACATCACCAGTGCCACAGACTTGACAGCGAGCACTGGTACCAAGCTAACCTTTTTTTGATTTTTCAATAATACAGGGTGTAATGTGCATGTGATCATATGTAGTTATTGTGCTTTCATAAGGACAAAATGTCCTTGCAAGAGTCACGGGTGGCTGCAAATGAAGCCATACCTTTTCCAGTGTTTAACGAGGGCAGGGTTGAGTAAAATATACTGTGTTCTCATAGTGTGAACGTGGACACAGCTTCTCACTGAACTGTTAATGCACAGGGATTGCAGTGGTGTCAAGCGTATGAGGAGACAGCCTAAGGTGCTGGATTAATAACTTTAATCAACCATCAGCAGAGCACTCTTGTGGCCGTAGCACTCCAGCACTGAAAAGAACTCTCTGTCGGAGGGCAGACAGGGCAGTATAAGATAAAGCATTCCCATAATCCCCACCCATTAAAGATCCGCCAGAAAAGTCTGCTATGATGTTACAATTACTACTATATGTCATTTGCAGCCACTGTGAATGGTTTGATAAGAGCTACTGGACAAAAGGGAATCTGTACACAATCTGGCATGTTACTGTACTGTTGTTTAGTGTTGAGCATAGACTGAATGATATGGTGCATCAGAGGGAAAAAGGAGTCCAAAGACAGATTTATCTTTGAATATATTACAGTCACCAAGGAACCATTTCAATGCTCTTTCCCCTCATTTTTCTCTGTAGTGACATTTTTATCTAAGCAAAGGCCAGTAGAAATTCATGTTGAGCTGTAGATGTCAGAACAGGTTAGAGCAGGGGCCCCAAACTCAAATGAATATGGGGGCCGCATTAGATAAAATGCGCTAATCGACGGGCCGCATTCATACTTATTAGAACTGTTGGAAGAATTATCTGGCATTGACCTCTAGATGTGACTTTGATATACTGTAAACAAGCTCCCATTAAGTCTTTCCACTTTTCATCAACAAGTACTGTTATATTGGAAACTAGTACAGTATATAACCATAACGTCACCCCTCATAATTCTATTATATGGAACACCAGATACATCCTGCAAAAAAGAAAGAGCATATTTCATGATTCCTGGTTTGATTAAGGTATCTGGTCAATTGTGCATCTATTAGAAGCTAATGGAGAAGTATATAAGTATTGTGATTTTGTTAAGAAATACGACATCGAGTGCAACCCAAAGCAATTTAAAGAAATTATTGATGCAATTCCACCTGCTACTACTGACTTTGGTAAAAATATTCCATAATCCAGCGTCATATACTTCCCCTACCGCCGGAGATCAAAATTGGTCCTAACAATATTATAGATAAAAAGTGCAATAATAAATACATCTGTGCAATTATGGAAGAGATTCTTCCCAGCCATCAAGGAGGAAATAATTGTTACTGATGTAGACGAGGATTCTCTCATCTCTGCTAGAACCGAATACATCACTCTCCCCCACGCCACCAAAAACCAAAGATGTGGGTTTTAAAATATTAAATAACATATTCCTCGCCAAAGAATTTCTGAGAAAAAGGTTCGGCCATGATTGTCACACCTGTACCTTCTGCAAATCAGATATTGAAACAATAGAACACTCTGGAAGCCTGTGCTTCCTTTCTTCTTTTCTTCCTTTACTGTGACTGAGAACCTACTGCAGGAACATGCAAGCTATGTTTCTCCCAGAGGGACAGTTCTGTGCATTTATGCTTTGAAAATTAGTGTGATCTAATTCATTAAAATGTAATGTAGTATCGGTTTCCTTTTTATGAGGAGGCTGGGACCATTCTGTCATATGCCTCTAATGTTTGAGGGATCCATTGTAAATCGTTAGAAACAATCAGATTAATTCTCTGATTTGCACATTTATGAATTATGTTGTTGTTTTTTAAATAGAAAACATTTATTTTAGTTTTCCTAACCAGATACAGCAAGAGCGAGACTAAAAGAGTTAAGATCGATCTACTTTCAAGAAACATCTGGATGAGATTCCAGACTTTGAAGAGCCCTTTGCCTCTTCAGCACAAAATATAAAAAAGACTCAAATGCATTCACCTAGTCACATCTAATTAAAAAGTGTTTAACTGTTGGCAGCAAAAAGTGCTGGGCTATGGTGTAGGTGGGCATTTACTCTAGGGAATGTTGACACAGTAATTAGTTCAACTGTAGTAAATCACCAGAAGCACCATTCTGGATTATCTTTGCATTTATCATTGCAACTTCTTTGGCTTTTTATTTAGACCAGTAGGAACTTTCCTCTGGATTTCATTTCTGACTATGTGTGGCCCTGTTTTCTGTCTTCTCTAACTGAGAACCCCTCAGGGCTTGGATTTTTAATGGCCGGTACAGCATTAACTCATTTCAGATCACATTCACGTATCTGGCTATATTCAGGATTTCTCATGGAATAAAAAGAAGCCTGTTGCACAAGTAATAGAATCATCGGCCTCTCTGTCTCTTTTACTTTTCTTGATGTGCACCGTGTCGCTGAAGGGCTTGGCCGCAGATGGGCTGGAACAGCTGTGTAATGGGATGCTCACTCAGTCCTCTCCTGCAGCCTGTCATCCCCGAGCCTGTGCAAAAGCAAAAACTGACTTCTGGAGCTCCAGTCTGTGAGATGATTCTGTTATCTACCGAGGACAAACAGCAGGCCCACCAGAGACTCTCCTGCTGCTTTGCAGATGAATTCTGGCTGCAGTGCTGGGGAGCAAGAGCAGAGCATGGATACAGGCCTCTCTGTGCACCACAGATAGACACACAGAGTGACCGCGGAGTGAAGCCTAGTGAAATGCCTGAAACAGATTGTGAGGTTTATCTCTGCTTGCCAAGTGCATTTGAAGATGCAGACTCTTCTGCTCCATGCTCTTGGAGAATAGCACACTGCGCGTTCCCAGCCAGAGCTGAGTTGTCACTGTCAGAGAGGCGCTGCATTACTGAATGTATGAGTGCAGCAAGCAAATGTAAAATAAAGTAACTGAAGCTGATGAAGAATTTTCAAACCAGCTGGTGTGCCTCCTGTACAGGGATGGTGCTGAGTAGTAGTTATTTACCTGGACTCGTCACTGGAAGGTTCTGAGTTCAGGTGTCTTCTGCAGACACTGCTGTCATACTCTTGAATAACTTAACTTGTCCCCGTTGCTAAAGTAGCTGTCAGTAGCTAAAGCTGACAGTCCTCTTAACACTTAATCCACTTTTCTACATAGCAGCAGAGCACTAATGTTAATAGCAGTGTTATTTCCTGAAAGCTGTGTGAGTCTGCTGAGGTCCAGAGGCCACTGGCTCAAAGTCCCATGTGAGACCCCAAACCAACAGGATTATTATTACCAGCTGTTGGAGCAGAGAGGTGATAACATTGTGCCAGAGCAAGTTCCTGGCATGACTTCCAGTGGAGGACCTGCAGCTTCTCCAGATGAGATTCCACATTTTCCTTAAAGGGCTATTACACAGTGACATCTGTGTAGCGCTCTCCATTTCTGGGTCTGTGATGCGCAACCGCTGGATGATTCAGAGGTTTGATGTCACCTACTGTAGGTCCTAGTTTAAATAAAATGACAAGTTTTAATTTCTCTAAGCAGCAGGTAGACAACTGTTAATCCCGATGCACCGTCCTGTGCAGAAAACTCATTTTTTGCCCTGTGAGAACAATAAGGCTATTAAGAGTATTTTTTGCTATGACCAATAATTGCAAACAGCATATTGATCGATGGCATGAAATGTTTCTATGATTGATGATATCTCCTTTTTGTATATAGTGAACTGGGTCTGCCTTGAAGAAACGATTGCCCTCTCAGCAAAGTGTCGTGATTATATATAGTATTATTTTAAAGCAAATAAACTGAATCTGCCTCTTTCCCTGCTCATCAATCACTCAGCTCCATTATCCAGTGCTGCAGTCAACATTTCATTAACGTGTGCTTCCTCTCTGTGTGGTGGACAAGGAAGACCTATTAATTGAAAGCAGAAGGTTTGTTTATTAGTTTCTCACCCCTGTTGTAACCCACAGCAAAGTGTTTGATGGGCCTATCAGACACGGTCCTTTAATAAACCTAGTTTGCAGGGACCTTTCCTGTTACAGAGCTTGATCAGTTCTGCTACGTTGCAAGAAGTGAAATTTGCATTTATATTGCGCCTTATACGCATTGCAGCGTAACCACTTCTGAAGCGTGAGCTAAGGGCCGAGGAGGCAGCACATGTGAATGATTAGATGAGGTAATGAAATGGAAGAAACTGGCAATTATACAGCGTTGTGCATGAGCCCAAGGTTTGGGTTTCTTGGTCAGGAGGCATGGTTAAACACAATACTATCAGATTTTTCTGTCCCAACTGTTGGAACGGGGAGCTGTGCAGGGATTTTTCCTGGGGTTAATACATGCTGTCTCCAAGTGGTTCCTTTTCTCAAAGCCATCTTAACCTGCTCTTCAAAATGCCTATGACAGACCACTGCCATGCACGCTGGCTGAAGTCCTGGTTTTTTTTTTTTACTTTTTGAACCTTGGAGACTAGATGTTTGAACTAGTTTTTCCCCTTTATAGGCGTGTCTGCTGCTCTGTAAGGCTGTGATGAGAAAATCAGTCTGTATCAGTAGGCGGGAGGATTTTCCCCACTTCAATAAAAAAAAAATCAGTGGTAATAAAGGACATTTTTGCTTGGAACAATGTACCATACCTGGACTGTGATGAGTAGTCATTTTCTATTCTTACTCAGCCTTCTGAAAAGGGTTATATTCCTGTATGGCTAGTTAAAAGCTATTGATGCATAACTGGAAATTCGGCACTGAATCATCCGTTTTCTGTACCTGGGGATTTGCTGATTAAGCAGCTGTAAAATGAGTTTGCTTAGGTAAAATCCACTCCCTGGGCTGGGTTTGTGCTTGATATTGTGTCTCCTCCAGCTTGTAACCGTAGTGTTGGTTATTATTGGGCACACTGTTTTCATTTTTAAACCGCATTATGCTGATTCCTGTTTTACTGCTTTTGTTTTGAGAGATTATCACCAGGACATCAAGGGGCTCTGTAGTAATGAAAGATGGAATATGAGGTAGGGAGGAGGCCTTCCTACATTCAGCAGGCTTTCATTACACAGCCCACACTGGTGGGCATCAGGTACAGCTCAGATTCACTGCTGTGCCAGACACATCTCCATGTTGACTTCAAAATTAAAGAAGTAATAATCCAAACAAATTTAGCACACAGAATATTCCTAACTGCTAACAAGAAATAACTAGCTTTATTATGGAGCTTCAGGTAGATTTTATTTTTTGAAAGAGCCTTCAGCGATGTCTAAATATAAATGCAAGTCTGAGAAGAAGAAAGGCATGTTAGGGAAAGGCAGAGCACAGCTATGGTAATCACAGGTAGGAAATGCTTGTGGTGCTTATTACCTCTTTAGCTGTTGCACCAGAGCTGCCAAGGCTGGGCAGCATAATTAATTGCAGGTATTGCACTAATTTGTTGCTACAAATTGGTTGTAAAACTGGCTGGAGAAAGTATTTATCATCTGAAATGTGTCACGTACCCCAGCTACACAACTTAATATGTCGTCAGAAAGTCGAGAACCGTGTTAGGTGTTTTAGGAAATTAGGGCAAAACTACTATTGCCAACATTGGTCTGTCAGCTGAAATACTGTGTGTTACATGGCTCTGCGAGTGGCAGGAGGGTGAGGGGAGTGTGCTCTGTTTGTACGGTGTAGATTTGACCCATTGATACGTCTAAACTTGTGTGAAGTAAATGTAATTTGCTGGCAGTAGTCTTAAGATTTGTAGTCTTAGGTATTAAGTATTAAGAGGCACAGGTTCAAATTCCCCCTGAACCGAGCTCTGAAGAAAGGGAATTTTGGTGTTCTGCTCAGAGCCACTTCTGCAAATTAGTCTGCAAGAAAAGATCAATTTCCTATGGTAAAATATTTCAGTGTTCATTGGTTTCTCAGTGGTGAAATGCAGATAAAAAGGACCACAAGCTGCAGTAGTTCTGAAGACAAAATCAAATTCTGAAGCAAGGTAAAGCCTAGGTTTGTTTGTTTTTTGCTTTTTCATCCCTGCTCAGCGTTGTAAGAACCAGCACATAAATTAACATGTTTTCCTCCTTGGCCACATGTGACGCATCATAATTACTGTCTGCTTCTTAAACGCAAAAAATGAGAAAGCGAGCTGACAGGAAGGATGGAGAAAGTCTAGTAGCTTTTAGAGCACCGCTCTGCTCTGATGATTACTTCTGAGGTGACAACACATGCCAGTCTCGTTGTAGGAGAACCCCTACGTCATGCTAAAGAAGAACCACCAGGACCTGGAGGACAACGAGCGCTACGAAGGCTTCTGCGTGGACATGCTGCGGGAACTGGCCGACATCCTCAAGTTCAACTACAAGATCCGGCTGGTGGGGGACGGGCTGTATGGCGTCCCGGAGGCCAATGGCACCTGGACGGGCATGGTGGGCGAGCTGATCTCCAGGGTCAGTACTGCGGCTCTCACTGGTACCCAAGACCAGTCCAAAACCCCCCTCTCATACCTGTTTCTGCCTGCACCACTCTCACAAGGCTGGGCTTGAAACAGTAGATTAGGAAACTTAGTCAGTCCATTAAGCTTTCAAAAATAGAACACACTTTTCACAGTAAAAATAAATTATTTGAGCCTCACAAAGGAAAGCAAGCTGTAGTTGTTTGCAAGCTTTAACACAAAAACAATTAAAAATTAGAGCTAAGGTCTTCAGCCCAGGAGATTCATTGTGATTTGCTAAATATATATTGCTTGCATCAGGGTGCGTTCTTTAAATCCGGCTGACCATTGACACGAACACAAGGTGCACTGAAATCAATGCTGTTCCCAGATGCAGGTCTGTGTGAGTGTGCTGCTTCGACTATGGATGCATCCGAACACACTTGCTAATCTTGAGAAAGCTCTTGCCTTTGCAGCCAAATATTTGTTATCAGGACATGAATGTTCTAAAAAGCACTAGCAGTGTCCCAGGTGAGCCTGACTCATCAACATCCTTGATGTCTCAGTTCCCCGGGTATATTGTTGAGTATACAGACGTGTGTGCATGCCCTTGAAAGATTGCCAGTGACAACACCCATAGCAGTGGAGTTAGGTAATAATTGAAAATGCTAAAAATATTTTTTAAATCATTTTTATGAAGATGTGTTATGGGCAGGCCAGAGTTAGAGATGCAGCTAATCAGTAGAGTAGTGACATGGTGATTTCGAAACATCAGGACTCCACTAACGCTTTGCCTCATCACTCACAGTAGAAGTGAGCCAATTGTTTCAACAGCCGTCTGTCCAGGGTGTGTGTAAAGGGGCCTCCTGTAAGGTCTCTCACTCTGGGAGGAAAACTGGGGGTCACTCTGAAGCCTGTTGCCGAACCAGTGTGAACTGTGTAACACTGACATGCTTCCCCAACTTGGTTTCTTGCATTCCTGTAGATGTGATGATAGTCCGATCTCTGTGACCTTCTCTCTCTGCTTGCCATTGGCCTTAGCAACTATAAGAGAAGGTGCATTACTTACATTAATTATAGATAAAGATGACTTTCAAAGTCAGGTTCTGAGCAGTGCAGTGCAGGCACTCCTCAGGGGCAGGGGTTTTGCAGGAGACAGTGGTTATCTTCTGGGCTACAGAGCAGACTGGGTGTGAGAACAATGCACAGAAACACACATTTTTTTCATGTTCCACTGTGTAAAGTCATTTTTCTATAAATTGTTTTTGCCAAACCTTTTTCATAAGAAACTCTGCTCTGCTGCTCGTTTCTCATCTGTTATGTTATAGTATGTGCTAGAAAGGACCATCTCTCACCTTGAAGACATTGATTACTTCACACTTTAGCCAAGAACATGGGGTGCTGTATGTACTGTACCAGTGCAGTACAAAGCATCTGTCATGTTGACACTCACTGAAAAAGCACTGTTGAATCAGGATCTGCAGTGGAAAACAAGCATCGTTGTTCACAGACAGCTCTTGACCTGACTTAAATGCAGTGAGCTGTGTTATAGGACACCAATACTGCACAAAGTACTGTATTGTGAAAAAGTACAGTGAAATTCATTTTAAAAGCCCTTGTTCAGAAATGGTATACAAAATATACAATCTTTTTTGTTCTCTCGTCTTGGAGAAGGAAATTGTTAGAATGGGAATTGGGGAATGGAAGAGACCTGGACAGGCAAGGCAAGGAGGGTCATTAATTGGTTATCCATCTTAATTCACTGGTCTACTGGAGGGCATTAACAACTAGCAAAAGATACAAAGAGAAACTGCCTCTTCTTGTTATTGCCCCGATTTGTTTCTCTTTAAGTGTGTTCCCTTGTCGTGACCTTGCAAAGTGGCGTCTTGTTAGTAGAGTCCCAAGAGCTGCCGCAGGAGGCTGTGTGAGGTCTGTAGGGATGCAGTCAGATTGTGGTACAGGTGTTTAGGGAAGAGATGTGGGCAGTTTCACGTTTGGTTGCTCATGTTCATACGTTGCAGGGAAGTGTGTCGCTGCCAGTGACATGGGACATGGTTTCTGGCCATTCCCCTCCCTCTAGCTTTATGGAGGAATGAAAGGCATTTGTTGCCGTTTAGGCCTCAGCCCCCTTTCTACAGCCAGAGGAATTAACAAACAGTCCACAGAGAGCTGTACCTCCTGACAAACAGCTTAGCTTCATGAGAATGAAGAGAATGGTTTATGCATCTGCTGATAAAAATTGTTGGAGAAAACATGAAAGAAATTTCCAGTCCCACTAACACGAATGAGGCACCTGGGGAAATTCCTTGATGTTGTAATGTAAACCCAACTGCTACAAGGCTGTTATGTGTCTAAGGAGAGCAATTCTCAAACAAAACTGGTTTGTGTTAAAGTGATCTCTTCTTTTTCATGATTCCTGCTGCCAGTGGAACAAGAGAAAAACACTCTTTGTGCACACAAAGAAAAAAGCTCCCAAGTTTGGAAATAATAAACTTGCAGCAAGTAATATGCTGATTATCTCAACATATGAACAAATGATGTTAAACCACTGTGTAAACTGTTCTCTAGTGATGTAATTACTTTGGAACAAAATAAGTTTAATAAATGATTGCATTTAGTCTTTCCTCTACCGCCTCACAGGTTTTGAAGACCTGTGGGTGAGGAAAATCCACCAGCTCACCTTGCTCAGTGGAAGTCTTATATATATATATTACCTCGATCACTTTCAGTTGCTGATTGTAGATTTGGATGCTCCGCTTGCTTTTAACCACTTAAGACAAGAATAGTAACAGAGCAACTCGTTTGGTGCTCGCTTGACCCCCACTGAAATTGGACAAATTTATCAGTGTCAGGAGGAGCTGTGAAAATGTCCCCAAGTGTTTCAGCCTCTGCAGTATGGTTTGGTACTTTATTCTATGCATTCTGTGTAAAAAAAGGTATCCCTCTGTGACTGTACTGAGTACAATACTTAAGAGAAAAATTAACCCCTCCACAGATGTTATTTTAAACTCGCATCTGATTGGGGGGTGTGTGAAAAGGATGGCAACCAAGGTCACATAGCATTCTGTAGACTGCCGAAAAACCAGTGTGAGCTGTGTAAAACTGAGATACTTCTTCACCTCAGTCCTTTTGCATTCAAAGATCATGAGAAGTGGGTGAACTGTGTCCACACACACTGGAAGCTGAAATGAAAGGAGAAAACAATGAAAGAAAAAAGTCTGTGGCAGGAAATGACAGAAAGTGGAACAGACTAATGGGGATCGATCTGTGAGACGAGATCTCCTGAATTGACAAGAATAGACTGTGGACCTCCCCCCTTCTCCAAGGGGAAGGGACGAGGTCCACAGCCAATTAGTACAGAGTTTAATAGAAGAAACTACAACAGACAGGCACTTTGAAAACTCTGAAAGGAAAGGTAGAGAGCAGATGAGTTCTTGTTAATGAGCTTTGTATTGGGAAAAGTTGCTGAGCCTTTTACAGCTGAGCCCCTACAATCATAGAAAGAATAAACACACCATTATCACTTCCAGATGCCCCTGGGCTTTCTTATTTCTTATCAATAGAAGAGATTATTTTCCTGCTATACCTAGATAAGGCTAATAGATGACCCAGGTCAGTTCAGGAGTGGTTACAGTGTAATGAACATGAGTGTGAGTCTCAATTTAATGTTGAGCCTCTGTACAGTGAAGTTCAGTATCTGGCTTCCTAATTGTGTAAAGAATATAAATCCAATTTCCTCCTTAAACACGGCCCCAGCAGATTGCCAAGCACAGGACATGTCACCACTTGTCTCCATGTTATAGAGTCTGAATCTGTATCAAAACTGGACTAAACAAAACTATTTTGCCTACATTTAACTATTGTTATGCTCTTTGCAAGGATAAAGCTCACTGATATTCCAAAGTTTCCGTCTGTCACTGGAAGCTGGAAGCAGGGTTAACTGAGGGTTAACCCTGTGCTATCTTACGTATCTTTCAGAAAGCAGACCTGGCAGTGGCTGGACTGACCATCACTGCCGAGAGGGAGAAGGTCATCGATTTCTCCAAACCCTTCATGACCCTGGGGATCAGCATCATGTACAGAGTCCACATGGTGAGTGAGGATTCACCTTTGACCCCTTTGCCCAAGGCCTGATGTCATATTAACTCCTTTGTCAAATTAAATTGGACTTGCTTACAAGATGTGTATAAGCAAGCCACTCCAATCCTCTGTGGAATTGACAGCAGTATTGCTACTGGCTGCAAAATATGGCAACCACTTCTGCACCCTCAGTGTTATGGAGCAGAGCTGTGCATCCAGGCACTGTGTGTTCTATAGAAAATAGTTGCCTAATCGATGTTCTGCTTCCGATTAATCTTGACCTGTCCAGCACACCAGTGCCACCCTGGCCATTAGAACAAGGTTACGCTAAAATTCCAATACCTTTATTTAAGAACAGCAGACCATTAATCAAATTCTCTTCTTAAACTGAAGGTGACATGCCAATCTTGGATCTGTATGCGCTTGAGGCAGCTTGTGATGCAGCTTGTGCTAACAAATATAGCCTCTCAGAAGGGTATTTTCCCCAATTTGTATGAACAGTAGATACTTCTGGTGAGGACTTCATTGAGCAGGCAGCTATGTGTAATTGATAGCACCAGCTGCTCTGTTTATGCGGTGATGTCACAGTTAAAGCTCACCCTATGGACAGCCCTAGGTGCATTCAATACCAATCCTTCTTGCATTACAAAAAGTTTTAACTTTATCTCTCTTAGAAAAAGCTTTGTGTTTGAAATCAGCAGAATATTTTATCTAATAAAATAGGCTGGCTTAAGAAGTTCAAAGGAGAAGGTTAAAATCTTAAGCATTTTACCATGCAAATTATAATGTGATGCCACAAGGGGTGTTGAGGGACTGGATTTTCCCCCAGAACAAGGTCCCTAATGGCATCACAATGTATAATGATGATGTCCTAATGTTCTGAAGAAGGAGACAAGCTTGTAACAAATTTTAGAAGATTGGGAGGAGGAAAGAAGAAAGGGACAGCTAAGCGAGGGACAGAATTAAGGAGACCGCAGGGTCATGCTGAGAGGGGAGCAGAGACGGTGCTGGGCCACTGTGAGAGATGGAGCAGAGACCCCACAGGGTCACTCTGAGAGAGGAGTAGAGACACTGCAGCACCAAGGTGAAGGAGGGGCAGAAATGCTGCAGGGTCGCAGTGAGGGAGGGGCAGAGATGCCTTGGGGGCATGGTGAGAGAGAAGCAGAAACACTACAGGGGCATGGTGAGAGAGTTAGAAGACGGGAAAGGGCTGCAGAAAGGACATTAGAGACAGGGATGAGCAGGAAAGAAAAAGTGAGAATGAAATGAGAAAAATTAGATTTGTTCTGCAGTGGAGGTTGGGGGTGGTGAATAAGATGAGGAAAATGTCATTTTCACCTTGATGAAACACACTGTCACGCTGACACATGTTAAATGCTGGAACATATTGGATTTGTCAGAGAAAAAGGTGGCGAGATGAATAAGTGGATTTTGCTGATTTGTTTTCTCTACACTTTGTTTTTCTACGAAGATAATGGGCATTTCAATCACAGGAGCATGCCAGCACCGACACTATCAGGTGCTGATGTATTCCTCTTAGATGCTCCTCTGCAGCAGCGCAGTTTGAGTGACGGGGCAGAGAAAGGTCATCGTAATGTGACCATGACTTTCTTCCAATATCTCTCCCACAAGCTTAGTTCTTCGGGCTAGTCATCAGGAGCAAACATGCCACTCATGCGTCTCAACAGAAACTCAGCTTGTGCTTTCAACCACAGGAATGTCTCTCCTTACAGAGGTACAGAGGATGACCTGGCAATCCATAATACTACCCTGTGCTCCTGGCCGCCAACACTTTGCTACTGTTGTACCAAGCGTCCTTTTATTTATTTTTTGCTCCACTATTTCAGTTTTAATCCAATATTGATTTCAGACACCATTACCTCTGTAGTTCTCCCTGTGCCTATATCCGACTCCAAATGAAAACTTTACCCCCAATCAATAGTGAAGAAGAATGGATCCGAAGAAGAATGGATCTCTTTAAAATTATTTATATGTATTTCTTTCATTTAAAATTTCATTTAAAAAGAAGTTCCTATCCCATCTTTCAGCAGTTGCTAGGAAATACCTTGATACAATATGACTACAATAAAGGAGCACATCTACAGGTTCTGTTGAGTTCTCGGATATATTGTTATATTTCAAAAGTGCAGCCTCTTCTCTCATCATGCTGAGAATATACAAACGCTCTGTTTTCTCATCTCACAGATGCAGGGATTGTGGGAGGCTGGGACAGTGTGTGAATTAGCTTCACTCCTATCTGCTAGGTGCACAAAACTGCTTACACTCTGCCCTTGATGCCTGCAAACTTGAAAATAACATTGATGGGAGCTGTGTATCAATCTGACATGGGTTTTGAAGGTGTCAGGTGCAAAACAGGCCCCCTTCCTTTATCCTCTTCCTCTTTGCCGCAGGCTGCCCAGCACAGTAATGTGCTCACACATAAAGAGAATTAAATTCAAACTGAGAAAGAAGTACTTCCCATGTAGAGAGACAGACAACATGCTTAGCTTAAACATCACCTCTGCTCTGCTGTGGTCTCTTTGTGAGCAACAGGACAGAAACGACATTTTGGAGCCAGGTGTCTCTCAGCAGGTATGCTGCTCACAAAATGTCTTTATCCCAGAATTTAAGTTAATGGGACAAAAATGTAAACTTTTTCTCCCGGTTTTCTAGTGCCTTGCAATACAGATTTTAAATCCAAGAAGATGCTTTTTTTTTAGAATCCCAAGGATTAGATAAAATTCCTGTAGAAGGAAGTGATGGTGAGATTTTTTTAAAGGGCAGAATTTCACTGTTAGAAAACCAGCTTGTCCAAGATTGTGTTCTTTATTGTTTGAAAGAGTGCAGATCTATTAATGAAAAGATCAACATCAAGACCTGAAAAGATTTATTCTGAAGTTAATGCATGTTTATTTCTGTGAATCTGAAAGATTTTAAGTCTGAGCCCTTTTTCACAGGCCTGAGTATGAATGCTGCAGATAAAGATAATTAGTTATCCCAGTATTGATCAAAAGCAACACAATTTGCTAGACCTGTCACTCAGGAAGAGTGACGGCTTCACTGCCCGTCACATCCAATCAGGCTTTGATCTGACCTGTGGAATTATAACAGCTGCTAAACCATCGGTTCAAAGCTTTTTTGTGAGCCGCAGCATTGACGAAGCTAGCTTGCAAAGAAGAACTCATGGTAAAAAGCATGTCTCTTAATGGAGTTTCAGAGAGGAAACAGTCCTTCCTTCCCCTGCTCAGAATATACAATATAGGAAGGGCACACAGAGACAGAACAGCCTGGTGTGAAAGCACCCATAAGAGACAAATATACTTCAGTCAGCCAAAAATAATTACAGATTGAGGAACAGGACGCAGGTACACTATAAGAAATTCCTATCTAAAATCCCTGAGAAAACAAACCAGCACTCAGGAAAGGAAGAACCATCATGCACATCACTGTTAAGTTAGAAGAAACTGATCATTCCAAATAGTCATGAGTCAAATATTGACATACTTAGAGTTCACTGTGTCATCAATGTACTATGGACTTGGTTGCATGGTACAGGCCAGCAGCAAGAATTTCCACATCTCACTCTAGATAATCAATCCTGTATGATACAGTACCTCCTGTCATGCTATAGTGGTCATTGCATCACTCTGGCAAAATACCAAGCACAAAACATTCAGATACACACAAGCACATACAGTACATTGACCTTGAGCACCACGCTGCACCTGATATAGATGGCTGAAGTCTTATTTGGCCAATATGCTGTAGGAGAATTGGGCATTCCTTTTGTGTCCTGCTTTGAAAATGCCAAAACTCTGCACCAAAGTCCAGGCACATATTTACTGTGTTAGCTGCTGCAGTGTAGTGACAGTTAAAATTTGTAAAAATCATGTATGTATAAAAATACAAGAAATGGTCCCTTTGACACACAGCTCTCCTTTATCCTGCGATATATCCACATTAGCACAGAACTCCATGAAGCATTGTGCAGAGCAGACACACTCCCCACAGGTATCTCCTTTTGGGTAATATCTACAGAGAGAAATCTTGCAGACACATGCACACCACAAATACTGGGATTATACCAAATCTGCAGGGATCTGTGTTCATCATAAACGATACTCCTCATTACTAACAGTAATCTTCGGTCTCAGTAAGCCTACATAACAGTCATTGGCAATAGAAGCACGAAAACTGACACAAGGTGCAGTTTTTAACCTGTTGGTTGCAAGATTGCACACAAACTGCTCACACACTGCCCCCCATGTCAGACATGTCAGATCCGTCTTCAACACGTGGTTTCCCTCAGTAAACTGGCATTGAGCTTGACATTGCTGGCTCCAAATGCCAGACTAGCCAATAGCTACAGCCTACCATGAGCACAAAGCTGCCAATATCACCCAGATGTCAAGTGCTGTCCTTTGCATGGCCCCATTGATTTTATCGGGTACTGCTCAGCTCTGTTTCAGCATTGCTAATAACAAGACAAGGGTTCTTTTTTTTTTTAAGTACAATGTTTTTTGGGTTTTCCGTCAAAGTGTATTTTTGAATGGTTGGTTGTTCTTTTATTGCTGTAAACCTTTTTAATGAATATTGCATCCATCATCCATGGAAAACTGATTGCCAAGGAAAATTCTGAATTTCCAGATTCTGAGCTCTGTCACCATGATAAAGGAATCGCAGTTCCAGGGTGAACGCAATCCATTAGAAATGTCTGATGCAGCAAGATGTATTATAAATGGTAGCTGCAGTAAAAGCAGGGTAGAGAATGATAACTTCACACAGTGAAGTCATGGTGTATAGAGAAGTTCACAGAGGTATGGCACACCTGATTGAAACCATGAGACATCCGCACAGGGACTTTACCATTAATGGAGAGAGGGCAGCACATGTGGAGAGCGCATGGTCCACTCACACAGCAGCCAACCACACAGTCACCCCATTCTAAGACAGGATAATGCACACCTTTTCTTTTATGGCATCATGAGAGCAGCGTGAGAGCACCAAGCTGAACTTCTGAAATGCTAGTGTGGCAGCCTCTACAGTGTAGAAAGGCAGTTCATGCCATGCATTATATAATCCCCTGTGTAAAATGCTGCCTTTCATGCAGGGTCAAAGTTTCTCAGTGATGTGTGTGTCTGTGTGTCACAGGGCCGCAGGCCAGGATACTTCTCCTTTCTGGACCCCTTCTCCCCTGGAGTGTGGCTCTTCATGCTGCTGGCTTACCTGGCTGTCAGCTGTGTGCTGTTTCTGGTGGCCAGGTAAGTGCTGTGTGATCCCATATCACCATCTGGTGGCACACGTGGAGTATTGTGGTTGGGAAGAGAATGTGAACATGGGAAGGAAATATTTCTTGTGTGTGCGGTGATATTAAAATGAGTTCATCTGTTCGCTCCCCCATGGTAGCCTTAGGCAATCTGCTTTCAAATGTCTTCAGCGTTGAGCTGTTTCATGAGTGCTGGTTTCCAGTTTTGAAATGTACTAGTTTCCCACCAGTTCCTATTCAGCCTCCAAGCCCTGGATTGCAGTGGTATCAGACGGACTGCAGGGCTGAACAAGAGGTGATCAAGTGCAGTAGTGTCTTCACCCCATCCAGTTTCCATGAGTAGGCTGAAGTCAGCTCAGGCACGCTTTCAGTCCTAAGTCCAGCTGGGTCTGGGCCTCGGTCAGTTTAGCTGTTATTTGCTTTACAAATTGGTGGGAGTGCTGTGCAGCAAAACTACAGATGCAATACAACCTACAACATCATTTTTTCTGTTAGCTGATTTAAACCGTTTTATTTTGGCAGCCAGGCAGCATCTGGTCAGGATTTGTAGCTGCATGTCTTTTTCTGTCCCATGGCAGCAGTAACACCACTTAGATGAAATAAGAGGGTGGTGATTTGAGGAGAGCAGGAGCCCTCCCCCCACCCTGATTTTAAAATGTTATTATTTAATTGCTTTCATCAAAGCACATAAAACAGCACATTTCACAAAGCACCGTGTAAACCAAATAACTGTGAATATCAAG
Source organism: Lepisosteus oculatus (assembly GCF_040954835.1). NCBI lineage: Eukaryota > Metazoa > Chordata > Actinopteri > Semionotiformes > Lepisosteidae > Lepisosteus > Lepisosteus oculatus. The sequence continues at coordinate 14,711,276 of NC_090718.1, forward strand.
CATGTGAATTGCATCTGACTGACAAAGCAAGTCAATAATAATCGCTAATCATTATAATTACCAATAATAATAGTAAGTAATTAGAAAAGTAATGTACATAGTGAATGGACAGCAGACTGTACAAAATAGAACATAATGCTCCAGATGTCCATTGTTTATCAGAAGCCACTTACTCTTGATAAGGGTCACAGCAAGAGTAACCCTAAGCCCATCCTGGAAGCACAAGGCACAAGACAGAGCTACACCTTGGATGGAATGCCCATCCAGCACAGGACATGCAAACACATGGACAGCTTGGAGATACCAGCTAACCCAGGCTGCATGCCTTTGACATGTGGGAGGAAACCAAACCAAGTACCCAAGACCCTGTAAGGTATGGGTGATAATCACCCAGCCACCCAGCTGCTGCACTTTGATTTTTAAAATATATGAATGAATTGTATCAATATTGAAATTCTTAAGCAGGGGAACAGGAGACAATTCGGCTTTTACAGAACTCAGTATACACATCAGTGTTGGGTCTGACCCGCAGAACAGACAAATTGCAAAAGTTTTCCAATTCTTTCTATACACTACAGCTTCCCTTTGACCCTTTGGGAAATTTTCTGGTTTGTTTTTCATTTTAAAATAACACCCCTGTTAAAAGTCTATTTTTCTTCTAAAGTCTAAGAGTCTATTTTTGTCAATCTATTACATGCCAAACCCCACTCCATCTTTTTCTCTCTGCAGACTGACCCCGTACGAGTGGTACAATCCACACCCCTGCCTTAAGGGACGCTGTAACCTGCTGATCAACCAGTACTCACTGGGGAACAGCTTCTGGTTCCCAGTGGGTGGATTCATGCAACAGGGCTCCACCATCGCACCTCGGGCCCTCTCCACACGCTGTGTCAGTGGAGTCTGGTGAGACACACACCTGGACTGCTCTGTCTGGGGTCCCTAACTGCTAGGACAGCTTAAGACTTGAGGTGGAGGGTTAAATCAGTTAAATGTAAGGTTTTTTGTTTGATTTTCAACTTTTGGAGAGTAGTAATATGAACCTTAATGTACTATAACATGGTGAAATGCTCAGGAATACATGGTAACATGGTCAGGAATCGTACAGAAATGTTTCCCTGAAAGAATCCTCTTTATATGTGCTGAAATGTGCTGTTGCAGAGTCAATGTTCCTCTGTTCCAGGTGGGCCTTCACCCTGATCATCATCTCCTCCTACACTGCCAACCTGGCAGCCTTCCTCACTGTCCAGAGGATGGAGGTGCCCATCGAGTCTGTGGATGACCTGGCTGACCAGACAGCCATCGAGTATGGAACCATGCAGGGGGGCTCCACCATGACCTTCTTCCAGGTAACCCTCCTTGAGCAGACCCTACAAGGTGTCTTGCTGCATGACATCAGCACTTATCCTCAGCATACCCCAGCATGTCTCCATGAGACACACTTGCTTGGGGTCAGCCATTTAACATAACATAACTTTATTAGCCCTATACAATTTCTTGCATTAGGAATTCATCTTTTTGCATACCTCATCTTGCGCTCCATGAGACACAGACACACAGACAGGGAGAGAAGCTTGGAGTCAGAGTGCAGGGTCAGCCATCGTACAGCGCCCCTGGAGCAGTTGGGCTTAAGGGCCTTGCTCAGGGGCCCAATGGAGTAGGATTATATATATAATCATAAATAAATAATTATATACATAATATACACTAATAAATATATAAGCATACCAGTTATTCTCAGGCTTTTTGCACAGTGTCCATAAGTCCCAGATGTTGCTAGTTCAAACTTTGTTCCTGTGCAACAAAACCCATGGTTATTAAGAGCTCTGTGGTCCATTCCATTCTCAGTCTGATCTGTCTCGTGATGGCCTTACACGCTTCCTTTCACTTATTCTCTGCAGAGTTTTCAGTCACTAGTTTTTTTTTAATATGTACTTTGCCCACAAAGGAGTTTCCTCCTCACCTCCCACAACCCCCTCTCTCACCCTTCCTGCCTGTCCACAGAACTCGCGCTACCAGACATACCAGCGGATGTGGAACTTCATGCACTCCAAGCAGCCCAGCGTGTTTGTGAAGAGCACAGAAGAGGGCATCGCCCGTGTGCTCAACTCCAACTACGCCTACCTGCTGGAGAGCACTATGAACGAGTACTACCGCCAGCGCAACTGCAACCTCACCCAGATTGGGGGGCTGCTTGACACCAAGGGCTATGGCATCGGCATGCCACTGGGTACGGAAGGCTGGCGCTAAATCATAATCTGAAAGATAGTCCTCATAAGACAAAGGGCTGTACACACCATACATAAGCCCCTCCTGTATCTGCCCACATGCCAGCGGGACTGTGCATCATCACAGACAGATATATGTGATGGTCCTCTAGTGGGAGCCAAATATCTCTACTTTCCGCTGCTCAACTGCAGTGTCAAGAAAAAAATCAAGGAGACGCCTGCTTGTAATGTGGTTCAAGTAGGTAGCTGTGTCAGCGTAGGCAAGGAACAAGTGAAGATATATTCCATGCTTAAAAAAGGGAAGAAAAGAAACGCAATGTTTCAGCTGTGGAGCCTTCTTTGGCTGTGAGAAAGAGGGAAAAGTTGCTTGTGATGAGTACGTTCCAGGTAGCAGTGAGCTGTGCAGAGTAATAAATTCCTCTTTGGGGAAGCTGCAACAGAGGAAAAAACTTCTCACCATCTATTCTGTAATTCTGTTTCCTACGACTGGAAGGTTGTGAGTTATTACTATCTGTAATAGTTTCCTATCTGTAATAGGGCAGCTATTTTTAACAGACTATACTCTGTCCATGTTTTACTGCTTGTGAGATAAAATGCAGTGTATGCTGATATTTTTTATTACACTGACACAGGTCAGAAAGACATGCGACACCCTGTACAAATGCCCATCTCCCCCTCTCTCCCTCACCCAGGCTCCGTGTACCGGGACGAGTTTGACCTGGCCATCCTCAAACTGCAGGAGGAGAACCGTCTGGAGATCCTGAAGAGGAAGTGGTGGGAAGGGGGCAAGTGCCCCAAAGAGGAGGACCACAGAGCCAAAGGTACCAGCATGCCACCTTCCTCACTCCACACCATGGATGAACGGGCAGGGCATGCGAAACCTCTCTCTTTAATGAAATTCTGCAGGGACCTGAGACAAGGGGTCTGCAAGAAAGAGGGTTTTATTTATCCTGTCACTGACAAAGCTGTTCTGTCAAGCATGGGGCTGGTAGCTCAGAAGTTTTATCCAGCGGGCATTACCAAAGGCCTGTTGGTTGCCACAGTGTGACACTTCATTACGAGATTCGCACAAGCTGCCCATGTGGATGGTGTGATATTGACACTGTTTCTTCATTAAAAATGCTCCTGCATTTTCAAGAGAAAATATTACAAGTTATTACTAAAAATAGTGGTATACAAAATAAGCTGCTAAGTGATAATGCTACCCTGTCAGTATGGTGCATTATTCTCACCGTCTGGAGCACTGTCAGAGGTTCTTTTGTGGTTCCTGCTAATCTGCACCGTGTAGCACAGCAGATGTGTTTCTGGAGCTGCTTGCCTTCAAAGCAGGGTGATTTTCACAGTTTTCATGCAATTCAACAATTTGTAATTGGTTTGTGCTCCAGAGAACTGCTGGAGTTTTCTGCCCCCTGGTAACTACATTGCAGACCTCTCCTGGGGGAAGCAGCAGGGCAGGGCATGTGCTGGACTCCAGTGCTGATAACGAGAAGGGCAGCTCTCTGTGTGTGTCTCCTGCAGCCTGTTATTTTATCAGTGCCCTCTTGCCCTCAGTGATGAACCACCAGATGAAAATAACTGTACAGTTTTGTGTGCTTGATACCCAAAATCTGAGGCCTGAAATTGTTTTGGCAGAAATCATTTTTTATACGACAAACCAACATGTTTTCAAGTAGGTAGCTGCGTCAGCATGCGTAGGCTGTAAAGGAACTAGTAAAGGTTTATTCCATGCTGAAAAGAGGAAAAAAAGAAACAACATTTTCATTGTGGAGTCAGCCAGTAGAAGGCTGACACCTGAAGAAGGCTTCACAGGCAAACTGTTTTTTTCCAGCATGAAATAAACCTTAACTTGTTCCTTTGCCACATGTTTTCATTTCATTCTTCTGTTATTTTTAATATAGAGATGCTCAGGTTACATTTGGATTTTTAGATGTCACACACGCACACAAATAGCAGATTTCAGCTTGAAGGTATTGGTGTTACTCACACAGAGCTTGACATTTCTACACCAATAAGAATTTCTGCTGTGGGCCCTAAAAGAGCAGTGCTAACCTTTCCGTCTAACCTTGCATAACAGTACAAAACTCAATTTCTCTCCTAGACAGAACACTATTAGAGCAGTTCAAACCATCTCTGAACCCATGTCCTGAAAATACCTGTGTGGCATCTGTGTGCGCAAGGTACGATAGGAGAAGAAAACAAAGATAAAATAACATTACAGGTTTATACAGTCTGCTTTTGCCAGGCTAGAGTTAGGGAGTAATTCTTCCATGTGCCATCCACCACATCCTTTTAGTCTTCACCCAAAGTTCACAGCCATAAGTGAGATTGGAACTGGGAACAGTGACTGTGGTGGTTATCAGGGCCTGGATGGACTTCAGTGTGCAGCAGTCCACCATCAAGGAGGTGTTTGCAAAGCCACCTGGTCTGTGGTAAACCTCACTACAAAGTCAGTAACACATTTCATACCTCACAAAAATGTGTTATACCATGATTAGAACTGTAGCAAATCAGAAGGAAGTCATTGTTAAGGTTTAAAGGATGGAGATCTCTGGCAAAGCATGTTTCAGACTGCTAGAGACCACATGAAAGTGTGTTAAGCAGACCCAGGAAAACAGATCTTGTGAGCTGTGAGGAGGGATGGACTAATGTTAATTAGTTAATGTTGCTGAGCCAGGGTGGCTGAAGTAATGTGTCTGTGTGCTGTCCGCAGGCCTGGGCATGGAGAACATCGGCGGCATCTTCGTGGTGCTGGTGTGTGGGCTGCTGGTGGCGATCTTCATGGCCGTGCTGGAGTTCATCTGGATGCTGCGGCAGACGCCTGGAACAGAGGTGAGAGGAGGCGCCCTGACCTGCGTCTGCCTCGGGAGCCTCTCCCACTCGTGAGCAGAGCACGCCCTCTCTGGAGGCCAGTGGAGATACAGGGCAGGCTGTGAAGAAGACACCAGCACAGAGATAGGAGATTTTTGGAGAAGGGAAGTGAGCAAGTTAAGTCAGAAATATGAACTGAGCCTGCAGTATGGTGATCTAAAGCTGCAAACGAACTAGAGGTTAGTTCCATGAGAGCAGTGCGGAGGCACAGTCAGGGCCCTGTGCTTGTAAATGGAAGGTTGTGAGTTTAAATCCCATTTATACTGGATACACTTGGAGACAAGGTACTCCACTCAGTACAGGCAGGTTGAAAATGTAATAATACTACCACCCTAAGAAGTGGAGAATGCTCTACAGTAGTAACTCCATGTATTTCATTAATTATTTTCACTTGTCAGTGTGGTACTAACCAATGCCTGTTCCTCAGCACTAAGTGTCTGCTGTCTTTTACTGTTGTGATAGTGAAGTATAGGCGATATGGCCAACACCTTCCAGGTGATCCTGTTCTTCTTGCGGCCTTTGGAAAACGTTGATGAATTCCCACTATTTTTTTCAATATCTGTTCCTAACAATTCTTCCAAGATTCTAGGTATACACTCAGTCAGTTGACATCATTCTGTAACATAACAGTTTCTTGTGTATTTATAGAGGTGGTAGAACTATTAGCACATAATGCAGTCTGTAAATATTAGAGAACCAGATTGTGATGGCTTTATTTAAAAAAGAGTAATCTAATGTGCTGCAGCTACAGTAGAAGAATTCCATTTCATTTAATGTGACACTAAAGTTAACCAGACAGAGAAGAAATGTCAGAGGTCCAAGTCCACATAATGCTTGAATTCACATGTTCATTCATTTTAACTTTTAAATATCGAGTGACAGCCAGTTAAATCTCAGTTCATTACCTGATTACCGTTACTTTCCTTGTTCACCATCATTAATTCAAGTCCTCCGGAGTCTTCTCTATTCTTTTGACTGCCTCCTGCCTGATAAAGCTGAGGAAATATGAATCTTTTCAGCTGGAAAACTGAAGCTCCTGCAAGTCACTTAACACTGTCCCATGCAATTCAGCATATTGATATGACATGCTGAATACTTTGGGAATGTTTTCTTTATATCTTTTTGCTGTTTTTTTTTTACCATGGATCATTGATGAATACCAAACACTGTCCCTTTCATCAAAACACAACCACCAGGGCGCTTTATTATTTTGTTAACAATTCACTGATTATAGACCAAATCTGATTTTTAAATCCATTGAACTGCCCAACTCTCTCACTGTATATTGGATTGCACTTTCCTTGCCGAGATGAATACTCCCGATTGCCATCACAGTGACGGCACTTATCAACACTTAGAGGGAATATTTGGCTCAACCCACTTGTTAGAGTTAGGTGGCGCAGCAGCAGTGGAGGGGGAACCCGGGGCTAGATTGAAGGACGAAGGGACTGATTGCTAATCACCGATGGCTGGGAATGATTGAGCGTGGTCGTTGTCATCCCTCCCGAACTTTAGTTAAATAAACTCCGTTTTTAGCCCAGATTTAACATTTATTTTATTTTTTTATGATTGGTTTTCCCATCACAAAAATAACATTTTATTCTTAGTCTGTTTCATTCAGGGGATGCTTAAAGGACAGGTCATGCATCGATTCAGACTAAGCAGCAGGTATTAAATACATGGCGTGCTGGTTAGTGCTGCTGCGCACACAGTGATGCTGGGTTTGATTCTGGCCACATTCTGCGCGGAGTTTGCACGGCCTCCCCATTGTTTGCATGAATTTCATCAGGTGCTCATCGAACACGTTCTGCACATCCTACAGGGGAATCCTGTGCATCTGGATCTGCACTTCTGCACCTTATTCTGGGAGTAAGCGGGTAGGCTGCTGAATATGGGTGACCAAGCCCTTGCGCTGGTGTACGACGTCTCCCGGCCTCTCTCTCTCTCTCTGCCCCTCTCTTCCTCGTAGTTGTCCATGTGCGAGGAGATGTTCCAGGAGCTGCGCGGGATCGTGCTGTGCCGGGACAGCCTGCAGCTGCGTCGCCGGCGCGGCGGGGGCGTCCCGCGGGCGCGGCCCCTGCCCCCCGAAGAGCGAAGGGCCCGTGGCGCCGCCGGCCTTAGCAACGGCAAGCTGTGCGGGGGCAGCGGGGCCCCGGAGCCTCTGGCACACAGACTGGCGCAGGAGGCGGCCTTGGTGGCACGGGGCTGCACCCACATCCGCGTCTGCCCGGAGTGCCGGCGCTTCCAAGGCCTGAGAGCCCGGCCCCCCGGGGCCAGCGGCGCCTCCCCCGTCCACAGCGAGGAGAGCCTGGAGTGGGAGAAGGCCACCAACAGCAGTGAACCTGAGTAGGCGCCGCCCTGCTGCCCGCCAGCCGCTCACGCAGTTGTCTGGGGATTGCTGGGTTGCAGGGCACTAGCGGACCAGTCCCCTCCTGCCCTGGAGAAGAGAGGTCAGGAGCCTGGCCAGGCGGCCCCCCCACCCCACACCCACACCCACCCGGGAGTGAGCTTCCTTTTGGCTCTCCCAACAGCCTGCCAGGCAATAGCCAGGCCCCAGACACCCAGCCCAGCAGGGTCCTTAGCGGACAGTCACCCTACTATGCAGTTTTCACTCCAGGGGTCTTTTCCTTTTTTTTCCCATTGTTTTCTTTCTAAATTATTTTTGCTGAAAAGTTTTAAATTAGCGTTATCGTTTTTAGGAATGTTGTTTCGATTTTCCTCGCGGGGCACTGGGCCTAGTCCCCAAGACAAGAGCCTTTTCAAACTGCAGCTTTTTTTGGGGAAAAAAAAAAGCATCATGAATCGTAACTTCAGATTTTTAAAAAGTGCCAAAAAAAACCCGCTGGGGGACCCTGCACTGGTGTCGCTGCACCGCGAGGCGGCTCTCTCTCCTGGCCGACGACACAGGAGCACCGGGGCTCCCTCGCTGCCTGGTGGGGAGCAGCCCCGTTCCAGCGGAAAACTGGAAACTAGAATGTGATGCGAGTTTTTTTTTAAACCACGATAATTGCATTCAAAAAGTTTTAAAGATATTTTTTGAAAGACAAAGAAGCAGAGGCAACGTGGGAACAACAGACGCAGAGGTACAGCAGCTGTGTATTTGAAGTGTTGCCTTGTTTTTAGAATCTGTCTCACAGGCCCTGACAGGCCAGAGCCATCCAGTGGCTCCTCTTACCCGTCTCTGTCCTGTCCTGTACTCTTCCAGACACTCTGATGGGACTCCTGGTCACATGCGGGACTGTGTGCTGTGTGCTCTGTACTGTATGTACCTGCCTTGACTCTCATGATGGTGGTCCTGAACGCTTCCTCATGCCTTATTGCCACATTGAGTTTTTATGTGGTTTTTTGTCTGTCACTGTCCACACTGGCTCATGTTTCTCTGAGGTGTAGTTTTCATTCACGATAAGACCAGAGAACTTTTTTTTTATTTTAATTACAAAAATTATAGCACATTATATTTTATTTTACTGCGCAGTTCTCAGCTGCACAGTTCTGGCAGTTTAGGAAGGCTGTCCCTTCCTGCTTCTTCACTTCACCCCAATCTTTACATTGGAGCAACCCCAAGTTTGTGATCTCATTATGGTGCCAGCCAGCACTCTGAGACCGGGGGGGTGGCACTATCAGTGGGGGTCTCTCTGTAAATAGAAACAGGGTATGAGACAGAACATCGTGGCCACCATCTCTTGAGTCCTGTATTCTGTGTGCTGTGAGATGTCAGGAAGCTGCTGTCTTCCCGTCTGATGTGGTTTCGGAATGGGGAGGGGAGGATTCAGAGGTCTGTGGTTAGTCATGCATTCTGTGCTGTTTCTGGTGCCTGCCAGAGAGGTGAAGAATGACTGACCAGGAGTGACAGGGGAACAGACAGATGAGTCCAGAAACGCATCCACAGTCCTGCAGTCCTTTGGTTAATGTCATTCGCTCATCCTGCTTTCCCTTTGAAATTTGGAACAAACCCGTTTTAAACTGGGTGATGGTAGAACAAATTTGGTTGTAACTGGGAATTTTCTATTTAAAGAGGGGGAGCTTTGTCATCCAGCATCCTTGGGGAACAGAGTATGTTGGTGAAGCAGAGACGCTGGTAAATAAAAATATTACTGCAGAATGTTCAAGAATAAACTGTAGATTTGAAATAAGTCTATATTTAATCTCTGAAAAAAAATTAAAAGTGCTTTAAAATATTGTTCTATGCTCACCAGTGACATATTAGACATTTAAATCAGGAGTGTTGTAATGTGATAACTATACCCTACACTAATGACTACACATGATTTCTCACTTTCACTTCTCTGGGCTGTGCTGTTTAACTGAAAAATTCAGTGAAAAAGATTCATACAAAACTTCTATCTGTGTTGTTTTATGCAAAATCTGACTTTTTTAAATCACTTTCTCTCTTTGAGAACATCGACCACAAACTTTGGAAAATCTGTTTTCTGGCCCTTAATGTTGTTTATCTGCGATGAGCCAGTGTTAAATTCCTTCATCATCACGTTGCGATTATCTCCTCTTTTAAGGCACTTTATAATGTCCAGTTTTTGGCTGGTAGTTAATCCCGCAGTATTCCTTTTCACTCCAGCATTGTGGAAGCTTCCCGAAGTGGGGACTGCACCAATTGTGAATTAGTCGGGGAGTTGCTGGAAGCTTTTAAGCTTTTCAAGCTGGTTAACAAAGCTTTCTGGATGAAAAACTGCCAGTAAAGATAGCTTTTATACATTTTAATTTATGATTCTCAGATCTCACGTATTCCTGTGAATAAGATTTTAGCTTTTTATTTGTTTCAAAGGTCACCCCTCCACATACACACACACAATATAAATGGCTGTGTAACATAAATGATTAATGGTTTAGGTGTTTAGCTGAGATAAAACTGTTGCCATGACTCAGTTCCAGGCCTTTTTGAATGATAACTTTCCATTTAAAATATCAATTATACATTTCTGAAGCCAACGTTAATCTCTAGGAAAGTGAGGTGAGAGTGTTCAGAACAAATCATTGGAGCATTTCGTACTTTAGCAAGAAGGCGAAAAGGCATGGACTGAACAAAGCTCTGCTCTTGCTGTGCAGTTGAGGTTGGCTCTGGATCAGCTGGAGCTTATCCTCGGTCCGCTGCAGAAAGAGAATGGAAACTAGGAGGGGCCCCTTGCCTTGATCTTGATTGGGTTGAGTGCAGGACTTCTTTACTGTAGCCATTGCTGTCAGGTATTTCAGAGTGTCTTTTAACGTCGCTAAAAACCCATCAGGAGCAAGTCTGTCTTTGGTGGGTGTAGATACCAGATGGCAGTGTGTTCAGCTTTATCAGCCTATCTGTTCCCAAGGTTTGGAAGCTGATCTCTCAGGTTTCTCCCAAGAGCCAAACTGGACAGCGCTTAGTGACAGGAGGCTAGGTGCTCTCTTCGTTTGTATGGCCAGTCCTGTGCCAGTTTCTTCCCCAGACATCTGCAGCAATAGTTAGCTGAGAGAGTGAAGCTCAGGCCTGCAGGTAAAGGTGCCGCCTAGAAAAAAACAGAAGACTGTGCTGTGCGTGAAAGCAAAAGTGCTGCGCGGAAGGTACTGCAGTGTCATATAGATGCTCCATGTGGAACTCAGTACTGCATTCAGTGTTGTACAATTCCACGAGGGACTTTGTCACATTGAATGCATCCTTTTATCATACTACAGTATCCCTAAGCCATTTCCTTTGAAAACCCTTAGCTGGTTTGCGTAGTGTTCCCCTCCTACTCCTCTGCAGCTTTGACAAATCAAGTAAGGGCGCTACATTGCTCTTTCGTGTGTAGGGCTCTCTGACAGCAGGGCAAAGGCCCAGGGCCAGCTTGTGGATTGGGGCTAATTATGTTTGGAAGGAATACCTGGTAGTAAGTCACTCAAAACATGTTTTCAACAATCAGGAATCAATGAACATGGAAGAAATCTGTAAAAAAAAAAACTCATTATTTGCCAGAATACATCCCCATGGATTAATTCCTTCATTTGCAGTCTTCAGGGTTTTTGTTTGACTTCCTACTGCTCATTAATAAATGGGCAACGTGACTTCTGGGTATCTGTATTATAGGTTAGAACTGCTCTTTGCATATCAAAAGGTCTAATTAATGAGTTAGTTACCAAGTATCTGTGGTACATAGCCTGAAGTTTATCAAGCTGAATGCTTTTAACCAATCAAGATTCAGAGATTTAAGTAACAATTTCTATATACAAGCATTTGAAAATATGCACAAGTTTTCTTAAAGTTGCATTTAATTTGCTGTTGCATGCATTTGTGAGGATTGCACTTTTGCTGCATAAGGTTAATAAGGTTAAATAGCCATTTTCGGGGGCTGTCTGCGAAAATAGTGTGCATACAGAAATGATGTAGCCCATGGAAAGGCAATTAATTTCCTTTTGCAATTACGAGATTTCTCCACTGTTAAGTGAAATCTAATGGGTAGAGGTGTGTTCAAGATTCCTGTCCAGCCCGGTACCACTGGACCCTCTGTACAAGCAACAAAGCAACAAAGTCTCTAGACTGACGCTTGCTGAAGTACAGAGCGTGCTGAGGAGTGCTGGGTGGTCCTTCCAATGGCCGAAGTGGGAATAGTGTTGGGAAATCTCCCATGGTGGCTGCTTGTGCTTTTTGTAATTTGTCAAATTCCTTCCCTAGCTATAAATTCAGAAGGAAATTATTCAGAAGAGATATTCAAAGTTAAGAGTTTAGTATTCCAAAAAACCCATTTGGGCTATTTTATCATTCATATGAATAGAAGCTGTTCGAAGCCTGCATTGCACTTTCTGTGGGTTCCACCTTCTACAGTATCTCATTCCCAATTGTCTCTGGCAGCCTTGATGCAGGGGCTAGAGTTTGTAGGTCTGGTTGTAGGATTTAGTGGCAAAGCTGTTCAAAAACTCCAGACATCATCAGGGTACATTTTAAGGCATTCTTAGAGATGAATATTAAGTAACTTGTAATTTAGCCCTGTGAATAGAAGGTCCTTTGTTTTTTGCTTCCCTTACAGGTATTGTTTCTGTTTAACTTATTTAAGTGCTATCAAATTACTGAATTGCATTGACAGACTATGACATATTATATGATTTTAGGGTATGCAGTGAGGCAATCTGACACCTTCTCTCTGCTCTGTGCTCACCCTAGAGAGATTGTCTGTGCCCACGTTAGAGATCACCTATGCCCATGCTTCAGACATTGCCTGGGCCTGCCCTTATAAGATTGCCCGTGCCCATCCTAAAGAGATCGCCTGTGCTCGCCCTGGAGACACCGCTTGTGCCCATGCTTCAGAAATCGCCTGTGTCCACCCTAGAGACATCACCTGTGCTCATCCTTCGGAGATCGCTTGTGCTTGTGCCGGCATGCTTCAGAGATTGCCAGTGCCCACTCTAGAGAGGTCAGTGCAGAGACTCTTCATTGTTGCATCATCAGGTAGTGAGATGGTTTGCAGAATCATCAGTGTTATTGCCAGCCCAAAAACCAACTCATTTCAAAGCCACTTAACGTGGGAATGCAAGGGTCCGCTCAGTAACAGCTCAGTAGCACCCTCATGGCTCAGTAACATCTTTGTCCTTCATGGTCAATTGGGGGGAGGGGGTGCTAATGAGGTGCTTGTCATTGTAAAGGGGATTATTTTATACTCCACTTGGCACACTTGGTGGATGCCCAAGAGAAGGGTGCCCCTTGTTTACATACGAGCTGTTGGGGATCAGGGTATATGAATGTGCTCCCCACCCGAGTCTAGAAACAGGGATCCATGACAAAGTACCCGGTCAGCCAAGATCAGCAACCAGTGTCTTTAACCTGAATTTACATAACAGATTGGTTTATAAATCACTCATAATAGTGCAGTGCTGTTTCATCATGCTACATGATGGGCCCATCCAGTGAAAAGTGAAGTCGCATTCGTACTTCATACCCCAAAAACCCATGAGCAGGTTTTCAAGAATGCACTTGGAGAGCAGTGGATTTCATGTGTGTTGTGGACATAGCTCTTCTTTAATGAGAGAGATCTTCCTGCCATTTCTGCATTTTATACAGGTTTATATTTCTTTTCTAACGTATTTTGCTACAGATAATCAAAATCATGCTGTTAATTTTGAGATCAAGTTCAGTTGCCAAAATATCATTCTAAATCTTCCAGCAGGCTGTTGTTCAGTATGTGATGCAGAATCAGTTCATAAATCGTTCATGTTTTGGGAGAGCAGAATCATATTCAACTTGCCACCCAATGCAGATGCTCAGCAATCATGAGGGATGGTAGATTGTCATTCTTAAGCAAACAGAAAGTTACTCATTGTTCATTAAACAGAACGTATGTCTGCCTGTAAAATGATAAACCTCTTCATTTCTAGATGCATAGAGCAACCTATGGCATCTGCTCCATTTACCTTTCACTCTCCCTTATTGTAAGTGGTGCAGGGGTATAGTGGATAGCACTGCTGCCTCAGAACACTTAGATTCCGGACTGGGATGCTTTCTGTGTGGAGCTTGGTTAATAGGTTAGTTGATGCAGATGGAGCCTCAAGGTGTGTGCATGCATGACCCTGTGATAGACCTGGTATACTGTCCAGGCTGTAGTCCCGCCTTGAGCCCTGTGCTTCCAGGAAAGGGTTCAGGTCACTGAGACTCTCAGCGGGAACAAATGGCTTTCCAGTATGCATCATCCTGATTGTAGCAGTATAGCTACAGCAAGAGGTCCCACTGACCCTGGAGTCTCGGGGGTTCAGTGCAGTGAAGATCCCTGGTTTGCATCTGGCTTTTTCATACTTCCATGTATTTTACCACAGCTGCATCACACTATATGCGCTACATCATACCTTACACTGCTTACACCATGGTGCTCATCAAGCGCTCACAACTTTGATGAGGAGTGAGGCAGATATTGTCTAGGGTTTGCAGCTCTTTAACAGGAATTTCTGTAGCCCAAGGAACTTTGAATAGGAGCATGGAATTTTACAAGTCTTTTTAATGAGTGAATAACCTGATCCCCAGTTTAAGAATGCACAATATTGTCTACCAATACATTAAGTGTTCTTATTCTTAGGGAACTTTTTAACATGCTTTTATCAAGCCTAAAGCAATGAAAATATCTACAATTTCAAGCCACATTCTCTGGTCTTTAAACAATGTTGTGCTTTTGGTGAAATCCCATTAAAAACACATCAATATATTAACAGATCATGCTAATTTATTCTGAAAGTGTATCCCAGTTTCTGTCAACGTTTCCCTTCCTAAGGACTGAATTGGGGCGGAAAATGAAACGTTGGTTAATGTGAAGTTTGTTCTGCTGTCAAAGGTGCAGAAGAGGACGTGGGTCTCTCTCCAGTTTCCACACCACCCTATGCAATTACCAGTTTAAAAACAAATGGGAGTTTTAAAAGAAAGTTTTTTTTTTTGTTCGAAATTAGACACTCAAAGAAAATGTGGCTTTTTTTGAAGGTGAAGCTCTTGGATTGTTTTGCCTGTCTTTGTTCTCACAGTCTCTTGAATGTACTGAACAAAATTCTTGACATTGTTTGTCTTTCAAGAAAATAAAATAGGAGTGTATTTGCTTTGTTTACTCCCTGTGCTGTTCCTTCTCGGTGTAATCAATTTCTCTTGGGGGCAGTGGGTGGCACTGAAAGCCAAAACTGTCTTACAAAGACGTGAGCGTGCAAATTAATTCGCTGGTGCCATTTACTGCTTTTCCAATTCACAGAAGCCACCAGGGAGGCACAGAAGGCTTGGGAACTTGTGCAGGATGAACCACTGAGTCACGCACGGCTGTTCGCTGAAATGTGCATCATGTTTCAGAACTGTCACCAGCCCAGAATGAACGTGGCAAAGCAGAGTGTATGTTGAAGAGAACTCCAGACACTTCCCCTGTCAAGGCATGTCTGTTCAAGCAAGTAACTCAACAGAAACAACATCTGTGCTGACACTTTTCGTAGATCACTACATTTGCAGAGGGCACATCTGATTGGTAAGATTGTTGATTCATGTCTGCAGGACTACGTAAGGACTAGTTTAGGACAGCACACACACCTACTTACTGGGATTTATGCCTGGTGCTTAGCCATGCTATGACACTAACAAGCAGCACTGACATTTAAACTCAATGTGAACTTTTTTAATTAGAGCCTTAATGAAAACTCATGCTGAGAAACACTTCAGTCTTGGTCCTGTGTCTACTGGTTTGTGTTCCCTGCTTTTAATTGCCAGTGTTAATTGGTGTCAGGTACTGATCAGCCTGCTTGTTGACAATTGTTTCTGCACTCAGGCCTTGATTTTAAAAATATACCCCCCCCCAGTGCGGTGCTTATCAACCATGGTGCTGGGAATCACTCTTCTCCTATTTTCTCAACCCAAATTCTAATTTGCAATTTTCTATTTGAATCCTTTACTTAAATTTATGCTCAGCTTTTAAATATCTGAGATATTGTAATTGGGAAGATACCTGTGCTAGTAAAATGAGTTTCAGAACTGCCTTCATTCATATAAATATAACAAGCTAGACTGAAGCAGAATGAAAAACACTGACTCACTTCACGAGGTGTCTGATCAGCAGCAATTTCTCAGCTATAAAGCTTAAGAGCTGTTTAGTCTGAAATAAGGGAGCAAATTCTTTATTAGCAAGTTGTGGATTGATACTTTATTGATCCCGTGAGGAAAATTGCAGTGGAGTGACTGCATGAAGTACAGTATCCTGAAGTTGACAGGGTATTTCATGGTACCTAGGGTATAGGCATAGGTACAGATAGTTAAAATTAACAAATTTTGTTTTAAACCAAGGACTGAAAAGAACTCTAAAGCAGCAAATAGATCTGTTATAGACACATGCAGTGTGTCTACAGATTTTCAGTCCATCTCTGCGCTTAATACATTTTATCAACTCATTATTGGCATAATGGGACAAATCAAACAGCTTCTTCCAGCTCTTCAGCCTTCCAGGACCGCTACCAGAGACCCCTGCACTAAGGTCTGTTTTACTGGGTCAGTTAACTTTAAAACAAGTACTATGAGTTCCCTGAGCAACTATACCACAAGGCCTTCTCCTCTAGCTACTTTCCCACGGTGCTTCCTTCAATATCTCCATTCTTCCACAAGTCAGGATTCTCCGGAGATTCTCCTGACTTTCCAGCATTCCCAACCCCTGGCCTTGGGAGCAGGGATGTTGCTGTGACAACCGGAACACTGGACACACAGTGTGGCTTCACCTCTGTGTTGCACCCCCTGGGGTCAGGAGGATGGGGGCTGTGCTACTGTATACTGACTCCAGTGAACCCCCTGTGAACACAACACCACTGCGCTTGTACTACTGCTGTTACTTACCCATAGGGGCCTAGGAAGCCCCATTAAAAAGGCTGAAAGATGGAATGTCTGGTGCAGAGGTATAGTAAACGGCGTGCTGCATGAAATGCAGTTAATAAAATGCAGCTTTTCTAATATTTTATTAATATTGAAAACAAATTTTCATTTGTTTACAGCAGGGGTCTTGGAGTCCCGGTGTCTTCTGTTTTCTGTTCCACCCAGTTTCTCAGTTACATGGTTGTTCTAGCTATTTAGTTAGCTGCATGATGGTGATACTCCTAACCTGATCATGAGGTGATTTATGTTAATACACCTGAAATGAAAAGAATGTCTTGTTTAATCAACTGTAAAAGACTTTAAGAAAATTATATGTAGGCCTAATGTAGAAAATAATTAGGTTAATTGTTTAATTGACTACTTAGGTAGTACCAGTAGCCAGAGGATGCAAGGCCCTCCAGGATCTGCGTTTGAGAGACCTGGACTAGATGATACCCGATTGACGTCTCCTTTCATCTCTTCTCTAGGGTCCAGACAAGCTTGAAAATGCAGCACCACCTTCTGGAGTGGTGGAGGAGAAGTTAGACAGATGGAGATAGTGCAGTTATAAAAAGAGGGTGTCCTACTCACAATAAACAGTAAGCTATTATTCAATTAGAAGACTCCTGGGCTCCTGGGCTCATCAACCAATACAGCACTTAGTCTACTTCCTACTAAGAAAGTTCAGGAAGTTTGTAATATGTTCTGTCATTGTAGCTGAAGGCATGAACACTCTGAGTAGGTTGTTTTTTTTTTTTAGTTGGGATTACTATTACTTTAAGTAGTAACATTCATAAAGTACCAGAGACGTTTTTCCAAGAGCTCATCTCACAAATATAAAGCTCTGCTGCTGATGATATAACTGAACAACCTCCCCTGCCACATAACAGTTAGGGTCTCTTTCCTGGCTGGTGAGGAAAGGGAGACCCAGCACAAATGTACCAGGACACACAGAGGGGACTTGTGACAGGGGAGTGTCTCCCCGAACCTGAAGTTGAGTGTGCTGCAGAGGTGCTGTACCGCTGTCATGTAGTTTGGGCAGGTGGAGGAGTGTCACCTCAGAGAGAGACCCCAGACCTTCTCTCCTACTGGGGTGTATGTGCCAGTCAGGCAGGCCACCTTCTGTGCTGTGCCGACTCCAGCGAACCCCCTTTTCTAACACAACATCACGGAATACAGCCTCACACAGGTCAGCTGTAAGTTCTTCTCTTTCCATCTTTCCTAACAATGAAGCATCCATGTCTTATAAAAAGATCTCATAATTCCTCAGTTCAGATTTTACCTGGCTGTTTTTTCTCACGTGTATGAAGGGCAGTATGCTTCAGCCTGAAGTGTCCCAGGGTTGCAAGAGCTGCAGATCATAGTGTTGAAGCCGACACACAGCATGTCATTTCTCACCTGGTCTGTCTGTGTGGACGAACGCAGCACCTGCGGGTTGGAATGCCTGGGGTGGCTCACCCTGCTGTTCTCTGCCCGTCAAGGGGAGGGAGTTACACCTGATTGCCAAGCTTCGTGTGGCAGTGCTGCCTGCGGCAGGCCTGTCACTATCGCGAGCACTGGGGGCCGTCGCACAAATGTCCCTTCAGCTGGTAGGCATAGGTGAACCCGTCTCCGCAATGCGCGCAGCGGTAGGGGGTCTTGCCGGCGTGGGCTCGGCGGTGGTGCATGTTGAGGGCACCGCCATGGATGAACCTGCGGCCGCACTCGTTGCAATGGTAGGGCATCTCACCCGTGTGGATGCGCTGGTGCCTCTTCAGCGCCCCTGACTGGTTGAAGCTCTTGCCGCAGTCGCCGCAGCGGTAGGGTGTCTCTCCCGAGTGGATCCTGCGGTGGTTGCGCAGGTGCTGCGCCCGGCTGAAACTCTTGCCGCAGACCAGGCAGTGGAACAGGCGCTCCCCGGTGTGCTCCCTCTGGTGGTACTTCAGCGCCACCGTGGTGCTGAAGCTGGCCTCGCACTGGCCGCAGCTGTAGGGCGTCTCCCTCACCGGCACGCTCTGGCAGATCTCCACGCTGCCCAAGTCCCTGGCCAAGCGCTTGCAGGCCGGGCAGCGCAGCTGGCTCTCGTTGGTGTGCACGCGCTGGTGAGATTTGAAGTTGCCCAGCTGGATAAAGGAGTCCCCGCACTCTGGGCAGCGGTATGGGGGGTCTCCAGTCAGGAACAAGGGTCTGGAGGCAGCAGTGTCCCCGGGGGAAAAGCTCTGCCCACACTTCGTGCACTGCTGGACAGCCGGCAAGATCCCTGCTCCGTCCTGCTGCTCCGTTTTCATCCCTGGCTTGGCGTCGGGGTGGAGGGCTTCAGACAGAGCCCTGGAGCCATCTCTCCGTGAGCCTGCAGTGGACGAGAGCAGGACACTGCAGTCACTGTCGGAACATGAACGGAAAGGAAGTGAATACAGTCCTGTGAGTGCACACTGCCACCTGCTGGCCCTTCTATGGGTTACAATAGGATCTTACATTTGGAGGTTATAACTGAAAATAAGTACAGTAGGTGTTTCCCAAAACACAATCGTAAGCCTGAGAAATGCTCTACTGTAAAAAAGAGGCTTCTATATGTTTAACCTGCCTTGAAATAAACGCTGTGCACAGCCTGTCTTTAATCAGTTACAGTCATTACAGGTTATATACTTGTTTTTAGTTACTTTAAGGATTTTAGATAGGAGCTCCAATATTAACCATCTGCATGTGTCTTAAAAAGCTCATAAAGAAATGTTGCAATTATGCACCTTGGTGGAGTTCTTCAGCTACATGAAGAGGCTGAAGCCCAGTGCTGAGCTCCAGGCTGTGCTGTTTCTCCTCTGGCTCATCGGGACACAGATCCCAAGCCTTCTCTTCTTTAGTGCCTTCCTCTTTCAGCTCAGGGACCTCTCCCACAATGCAGATGTGTCCCAGCTCCCCCACAGTCTCGGCAGTGCTGTGAGTTCCATGCTCAGAGGGCTCTTCTTTTATCCAGGGGCTCCCCGGGTCAGGGGTCTCCTGCCTGGAATCTGCCTCGATCTCCTCCTGCTTCACCCAGCTGAGCTCCAGGTCAGGGGTCTCCTCCTTGATTTGGATGCCCATCTTCCCCCCTGATCAGAAGTGCATAATAGATGCCTGTTTAACACAATTAATTAATTGAGCCCTTTGAGAGATAATTCAACTTTTAACTCATATTCTGCGTCTGCGGCAACTGTTTAAAAGCGGTCATAAACATGTTGGCCAGGATGCAGAGAGCCAGCTCCCCATGCATAGCAGTTTCAGGTCTTAGCCAGCCCCAGGCTACTGTCTTTAAGAGTGCCAAGACGCCTGACCTCCAGCCAGGAACCTTGCAGACCTGCACAAATGCTGAGGCAGGTGGGATCAGTTTGCATGGTGGGAGACCCAGGCACTTGTATAGACTTATAAATCTGGCGATAACTTGCGTTGAAAATATATTTACTAGGAGAGAGGCCCTCTACCACTTAATTAGGATAAAATGACTAGGTTCCACAGTTGAAATGTTGCATCTGTAACTCAGAATTACTGAGTTACTGTTACTTTCCAGCAGGGAACTAACCGGTCCAGTTAGTCCAGTTACAACCAGTAATAAGCTGAGGCAGGTAAACACTTCAACCCTCCAGGACCAGAACTGGGGACTCTCGTACATAATTACTACAATGAGCCACATGGCGTTGCCACTATACACAACTTTAGTTTGAAGTATGTCGTGTTATCCGTTTCCAGTCGACGCTCATCTTCATGAATTCAAAGAAGTATGATCAAACGCGACATAAACCAGAAATAATCCCACTGTTTTATTCACAAGGGTTAGTATCAGTTGAGCACAGCGCAGCGATTTATGGTGATCAAACAATTATTCGTAGGAATTCCCTAGGAAAAATACATTCTACAATAAAAAGCGGTAGTATAAATAAAAAAAACAATTATAAATTGTTCAGTGCCTTCATATCTAACCAGGGAGAACGGGTTTTTCAAATAGGTCGTGTCCGGAAATAAAAATACATAAATTACGAACAGCAAAATGGTTAAGCACAGCCTTCAGGTACATCATCTTGTGTTGAGCTCACTGTTTGTGTGTTCTCTAAATTGTAAAAATAAACTAACAGAGAGCACCCATAGTAATAGAAGATATAAGACTGAGATTTCAGGATCCCGGCACTGTTTAGACAACAATAACAGCGCTGCAACTGACGAATTGAGGACCGACATCGCGAGAGAAAATCGGTAATACAGTCAAATTTCTTTGAACACTTGCAGCTTTTTATTAGACAGGGTAGGAGCCAAGCCAGCTGTCTCTGAACGGTCAGACGTTTAAATAACTACACGCTCCATTTTCACTTTCCAAATGCATGAAACTGTAATTCGAGTGAATAAATCGGCGTAATTAATAAGTGATGTCACTTACATTCCATGCTTCGTCGATATGTTTCCGGTACAATAATGGACCACGTGTCACTGGCCCGCCCACCTCGAGTCTCATTGGCTACTTGGCGGAGTTCAGGACAACTGAAAGGCGATTGGCTGAATTGTGAGTCACTGAGTAGTGCATCTGTGATTTTCACAAACTTTGTAAAAAATAATGCCGTGTCATACTTGTCTTCCAGATGTAAGTTTACTGCACGAAATTCAGCCCACCAAAATGTTAAGGATCGGTAAGATGTCCTGTAGCATACGGTTTTAATGAATGTTTGCCTGCAAAATGAGCTTAGCTATAAAGTTACACTTTTCGGGTAAATCTGCCCCTTTTTTTTAGGTATTATAGCTTATTTAGACTACTCTTTCTGAAACAGAAATTTCAGTTCAATCTCTGCGTTCTGTTCTTATCATGTATGTCAAAGCAGAGATGTATGCTTCTTATTGATAATTATTAGACCTCGTGCAGAGGTTATGTGCTAGTTAATAAATAACAAAGAGCACACATAGTAATAGAAGAGTGATTTTTTTAACAATCATATTTTGCAGTGCAGGGTTTTCAAATGCATTACTAATACCTTACTCAGGATCCATCACATTTTACTAAGGGTTGCATTTGGCATTTTGGCATTATGCACATTTACTTTGGAGTCTGTATGGTATCTGCTGTTAGACATAGCCACCTTATCCAGCCTCCAGAACTAAAACAAGGCTAGGTCTTAATTAGGTGTGATTAATCACAGCTGAAGATAACTTAGTCCTTCCATTGCATCTGTGTTCCTCTGGATTGTGTTTCTTGGCGTGTGTACAGGATTTGGCATTTCAGACTCAACCCAGTATTTAATGCTAGCTTTTGTCTGCTGAAGAGCTTTTTGTTTATCCCTGCAAGAATTCCAGAGAGCACCAGTTTCAAAACTTGAAATTTGGTTCCAGTTTCAGCTCTGTGTTAACAACCTGCATTCCTTGATCTCTTCTCTGCTGCTTCTTCTGCAGTGTGTGCTGGCAAGTTGTGCTGGTAATGGGTTGTTTTCACTATGGACAGCATCTCACAGTCCTCCTTAAATTAAAAGATCAACAGCGGAAGAAAAACTGTGTGGTTCACCCTTTTCCCTCTTCCCCATCTCCATAAGGTCACACATCATGCCAAGAATAAGGAACAAGGCCTGTGCACGTGAATCATCTTTTATTTATTTTACAGCCAAAGAGAATAAAAAAAGTGCATCCATCATTTGAGAGTGATGAAATGAGCTCATCTTGTTTTTAAATCCTCTCACTCCCTCTCCTGCCCCCCACAACCTCGTGCCAGTTCTGGGACCCACAGTAGCCTCAGGCTGGCAGGGCGGCACTGTCTCACCCCACACAGAAGCAGCCAGAATGGTTCTGTTTCTGTTTGCTGGTGCTGCTCTGACCTTCTTGAGACACTTCAGAAAGAAGGGCCCTGCCAGGTAAGAGAGAGCAGAGCAGCAAGCACACGCCTGAAGGCTTGGGAACTGCTTTCTTAAAGCCACGATGAGTGGCTTGTTGTACAACTAGACAGACTTGACACAAGTGTTTTTTTTTTGTCTTTTGTCTGAAGGTAGAACACTGGTCCATTTTGGTAATTTAGGCACAGTTTAAATTTCTTTTCAGGGGACATTTTCTGTGAGTATGTCTTTAAACACCCAGGCCCGAATTCTTAATACTTCAAACAAGGTGCTAAGTTAACTTTTTGTTCACCCAAGGAAGCATCACAAAAAAAATACAGTTTCTTACTACACAGCTAAATACAGCTGCGATATAAATCTTTCAGAATGCCAGTTTATAAGTTACTAAAAGAAGTGTAAATGATTCGGTCCGATAAAGTAGCATGTTAGTTCTTCCTTTCTCAACAACCAAGCAATAACCTTAATATGATGTAGAAGAGTTCTGGATACAGAACGCCAGAGACGGAGCGAAACTCTAGTGTCTTTTCTTCCTGTGCGCTCATGAGATTCATTTTGTCCCCACACAACAGGCAGAGGTGAATTCCAGTGAAGCCCTTGAGGGCAGTTCTTGCTCACAACAAAAAACGGGGTGCAGAAACAAGGTGTGCTGGAGTGGGGTGCTCTCCCTCTGTCTGTGTCTGCAGGTGCAGCCCCACTGACTCAGCTGCTCTGCTGTTCCTTGTGCTGAATGAGCCCCTTGGCAATGAGGTCAGGGATCTCCACAGCCAGCCAGGGCCCCAGCTAAGGGTGAGAGGAGAGAGAAAAAGAGAAAATCGCTTAGTCTTTTTGTACTCCCTCCCAAAACTCAGAACCTCTCCACTTCCCCTCCGTTTCAAATGACTCCCGGCCTTTAAAGGAGAAAAAGACACTGCTGAGGTCAGTACAGAGTCTGTTCACAAGAGAAGTCAGTGCATCACAGTAAAAACATTGCTGATGCCAGTTTTGTCTCCGCTCTTGACGAAGATGCAGGGCAGAGATCTCCTCTGACACCCACCCCAAGGGCCATCAGGTGAGCCAGGCCGAATTTAGGGACATTCCGGGCCCAAAGAGGCTTGAAGTGGTCCGTCAGGCAAATCTTCCCACCCCTGTGGAGAGAAGGACCAGACTAAGACTCCCCACACACTCCAGCCACAAAAAGCTCTGCAAAAGGTAAGCTCCCACTGCAACCATCCTGCGATTCCTTTAAAATCGCCAGAAGAAGGTTGTGCCTTTTACGGAAATACATCACTATTTCAATGCAAGCAGTGAATTACATGTTTGCGAAGTGTTGCTGTATAAAGCTGCTGACTCACACAATGGCTCCCTAAATGTGAAAGTTTTCCACCGACATATCAAGTTTAATTGATATTGATAAATTACGTCTATTTATTTGCAAACAATACCTCTTGTAAGTTCTATCAAGTGAGAGTAACAACAATCTAATGAATTAAAAATACAATCATAAAGAAAGAATAGGACGAATATCTGTTTAAAACCAGAATCCTCAAAAAACACTGGTGTGTGATGAATGCCGATTCAAGAAGTGCTTGCTCTGTTGTGAATGCCTGTAACGTAGTGATCAGCTCTCTTACCTGTACATTTTGGCTGTCTTCCCATCCAGCTCTGGGATTGCCACTTCCGGAGCTGTGGTGGGATAAGTGACAGGAATCTGGAAAAGAGGAAAAGCGGGAGACAACCTCAGGCAAGCATGGGGACATACTGTACAGATGATCGTTATTATTATAGAAAAGACACCATGGTCAGCCTAATGATAGACATAAAAAAATAAGTCAATATAGACAGACTGACAACCACAATGACATCTGGTGAGGTTTAATTTCCAGACTCACGTCAAACTCCATGTCAAATTCATACTTCAGCAAATCGTGAATGTACCAGCATTTCCCGAACCACCTGCCGCAGAGAAGAAAAAAATAAATATTTCTGATCATTTGCAGGATATTCATTGAAACATGTCTACATAACCTCCACACTGAACTCTGTGTGTGGATAATGTTTCAGAGCAACACCTCATCATCAAAATTCTGCAACAGTAAAAACAAGATGTGTCAAAAGCCCCTCAAAGAGTAATCTTGATAATATTTGCAATATTATAGGAACAAGTAATAGGTTTACTCCATGCTGAAAAAAGAAGGAAGAAAACATGTTTCGGCCGTGGAGCCTTCTTCAGTCCTGAAGAAGGCTCCACAGCCGAAAAGTTATGTTTTCTTTCTTCTTTGCAGCCTACGCATGCTGACGCAGCTACCCACCTGAACCTTTGCAATATTATATTTGCAAATAGTACATCTGCATATCTTTAAACAATTGAGAGCACCCAAAAAAGCACCTTTATTCCTGTACTTTTACCTTCACTAGTTTTTATAGGACTACTTTGTAACCTGTCTCTCTCCCCACTTGCCTGGTGCCCTCCTTGTTGGACTCCAGTCTGAACCAGTCGTTGTCGGCCTTCTTGTTGTTCTCCACGTACTGGAGAGATCAAGAGAATGGACATCTTTGGTCAGTTGTTTTGGGAGACAATTTTACACGGTCAGGTAAATAACGAGTGCACGATAGATAACACAGTTCAATAGACAGCCAAAGAAACTAAGCGCCCCAGGACTCTCAGCCTGTGGCATATGGTTCTTCACTTTGTATAAAGCCCTGGAACATTCCCGTGGTGTTACGTAGGATAGTACAGCCGATTTTTCTTCACCAGTACCAGACTTACTTAAGTTTCAGTATATAAAAAATACATTTGGTTCCAGAAATAGCCTGCTTAGCTACTGTCTCTACACAGATGACGTGTGGATGTATCCTACGGGCTAATATTTTTGACAGAACTACACGAATCCCTCAGAAGACGCATATGTCAGTCTTCATATCCTAAAGGCTGACATTATCTTCAAATATAATTATTACAGTGTCGTTTTTTCTCATCGTGACAAACATTCTTTACCTTACTTCGTTTTTTTTTTTAGTTCTGACGCGATGATTGCAGCAATTAAGGGTCGCTTTTCATAAGTGTTTCAAAATAAAGTCCAGGATTCGGGGCAACGCCATCTCTTACTTGAATCAGCGCCAGGTATTCCTCCCGGAGCCTCTGCACCCACAGCTCCTTGTCTCTTGGCCCGGAGTTGGTTTTCAACAGCGGGATCTCGGACACAGCTTTGCGAGTGGCTTCGTCCGCCATCTTGCTCGGGGGACAGGAAGCAGCAGGAGGAGGGGGAAGTGACGTCAGCGTGACCTGTCACTCTGCGAGGAGGTCGGAGGTAAATAAAGAACGGACCAAGACTGTCACACACGGAGATCGGAGAATTTATCAAGTAATACTGGGATTGTGTGTAGCCCATAGTTTTATTATTCGGAAACAAAAATGAAACGAGCAATTTGCGTTTTTGGAAGATATATTTACTAGTTCATTTTTTATCTTAAGAGTGGGCAGAACTACGTTGTTGGGGGTGTTTCAGCTGGGGGAAGGATTTGCGGTTGGCGACTGACTGACGTACTGTGCAGTATAATGACCGTCCGCTTATTTTTTTAATCTCGTTTCTTTAACGGGCAGTTCCTTTTAATCTATCTGTAATGCAGTTTGCACGAAGAAGGCTTAGCGCCATGTCTATTGTAGAGAAAAATGAACATTTAAAAACGTAAGTATGCTACACAACGAGAATATCATATGGGGGAAATCTGTGGATACCGTCATTGTTTCGTGGTACCCATTTTTCAGACGAATTACTAAATTATAGCTCGGAGGTATTAAGGTTTGATTTTTTACAGTGGATCTGAAAAATGAACATATGAAAAGTGTGAGCTGCTCAATTGTTTTCTTGTAACCTGTTTCCTAGAATGCGAATGAAATGTTGTCCTCAAAATGCTGGACAACCACATATGCGCCCCGTGGAGGCGTTTTTTTCTTCTCTGTTAAATGTCAAGAAAAATTAAAACATTTCAATAACGCTCAGTCTCCGTCTGAAACAAAAAACGTCCCCTGTGTCCAACACAAACAATCCAGGAGAATGTTTTTTTAAATAATAGCGACTGTGCCTGAACAATGAAGCAGATAATGTGGTGTATTTTCACGTATAAATACAGAAGAGAGAAAAACACGGGAGGTGTGACTAGTGTTAATGTCTCTAATCGTTGAATAATTTATATGAATTAAAACAATTAAAAGATTTTAGTCTTACGTTTTTACAAATGACACTTCATGTGGTGTACGTGAATTGCAAATGCGCTACACTAGGTAGTAAAATGACTGGTATTTAATTGCTTTAGTGAGATTTAAAAGCCTTTAAATTCCGTATTTTTATCATTATTGATTTTTAAGACCAACCTTTATTTTATGTAGACGTTTGAAGAGGTTCTGCAGTTTAAATGTTGTTCTTGTTTCCTTTGTAGCGTGGAATTAACTTCTGAACATGCCTCTTTGCAAATCTCACGGGGTAGCCAGACATGTCCTTCAGGTCATGTTTGATTGCCTGGGAGGTCAGGCAGCTACTGCTTAACGACTAAGGTACATTATCTCATATTCCACTTTTCTGGTGTTTTCTAAATTGGTGCTTTGACCGCAGTACGTTTCTTCCAGAAACTTGCTTTGACATTGTGAGGGACACTGCCGCCCCCTCCTGGCCCCCATGGGCAGCGTCCTAGCCCTGTCCTCTCGCCCTGCTCGCCAGAACTCGCCGTTCCCACGAGACAGCATCCACTCACGATGGGACAAGAGAGATGGCCGCCTGACCAACCCTGGTGGCTTCGACGGTCTGCATCGTAGCTGCAAAGGTATCAGAGGGGATGACCTGAAGAAGAGGGGTGTGTCACCACAGGGCCATTAGAGCAAAGCCTGCTGCAAGCTTTTGTGTGTATTGCGCTGATACAGCAGATATTCACATCTGCTTAATATTACATTTTAGCTGGCTGTTCTGTAGGGAAGTAAAAAGCCACAGCGCAGTTCAGTGAAGGTTTGAGATGAGGTTTAATTTATGATTACAGTGGCCCTTTCTGGAGATCTCTGAAGAACACACACAAGGAGTAGTCCCCATAGTGTCCCAACAGTGTTAAAGTCATATAGTCCACATACACATATGGTCACCCTATGTTGCTATCATGGATAGGTATTTATGAGTGACCATTACCTACACATATATATATATAACTATTGGAAAAAAATCATGGCATAGTGGTTATTCCTGGCAATGTTATCTCTGCCTTTCAGTCATTTCTAAAGTGTCACTTTCAACAGGTCTCTAAAAGTCACTCAAGCCATGTCAGAGGAGTGACCCCTGGCCATGGTCAGATTCCTACCGTTTTTATGACCTGGTTGTTGTTATCTTGTCACAACACGATAAATGTCATGTATAAGCAAGCCTGCAGTGAGTATACCCTGAAAAACCCTTCTTACCATACAGAGCTTTAGCTCTGTTTTCTTCCTCAAATTGGAACATCTGTTTTTTGGGATGAAATCTGCAAGTTGCAGAAAAGACATTGACCATCACCAAGCTGCAAAGAGTTTTTCAGTCCACTGAGAGCATGTTGCTCAATTTCTCTATTTAACACAAGTAATTAGAGAAAAGTTATACTCGACGTCTCAAACCACCTTACGTTACGTCCACATCATTCTGATTTAAACTGCAAAGTCCGAGTTCTAAAAACACCATCTTCTCTGCCTTCTCCAGATGTCTTCCCACAACAGATCGAAGGAATCAAGCTCATTATTAACAAGACCCTGAGCAGTTTTTTTGAGGTGAGTCAGTATTTTCTTCCTGTGTTTTTTTTATTTGGTACGATTGGTTCTGCATAAAATTGGGGAAGAACTCTGGCTGCTAATTACCAAAAGCAATCATTTTAGTTTGATCAAACAAGAATCAAAAGCCTCATTCCAGAGCTCCATGATATCACGTTTCTTTAATTCTGCATGTCATGGTAGCCACAAGATTGATGTGAGCTCTTTTACCTCTGCTGACTCAGTCACTGTGTGTGAGTTAGTCTTTGGTAGCCCAGTGCTAAATGTAGCCCAGGTAACTGGTCTATTCATGAAGTGTAGGAATTAAGGTATGAGAGGACCAGAGAGTGATGAATTGGGAATCGTTCAAAAGACAGAATCAAAAATGAATGTTACATTCTGGTAAGAATATTCAGCATCTTGCTCATTGTTTAAAATTCTCTTCATTCTTTAGAAATATACAATCATATGAAAAAATGACTCCCTGTGCTCCATGTTGTTCAATAGCAATCAAGCATAATCAGCTAAAGCAACTGAGTATTGCTACTTTGTCAGGAAGAAGACAGCAGGTGGTAGCATAGAACAGCATATACAGTCCAGAACAGAAAAAATAAGTGAAGCAGGCTCTTTTTCTTTTGAGGGTGTGACTCAGGCATTGTTGTTTTATTAGACAGGAAGGAAGTGCACTAATGTATGCAGATAGGTTATCATACCTTGAAGTGATCTTCATCTTATTGTATTTCAACCTAACTGTAGAGTGCCATTAACAATAATAAAGACATAAATACTAACGACTGGGTACTATGTAACTACATTCTGGGGGTGAAACAGACCTTGGTTATTGCCCAGGTGGTTTAAAGTCTTTTGCGCTGATTTTTGCTCTTTGCGTACCTCCAGGTGAGACACACTTTGCACCTGAGCACTGTTGGACCGTCTAACTACCGTTTCCATGCCTCCTACCTCCAGTCCGACACTGACAGCAAGGAAGTGGTAAGCAGTTGCTCAGCTTTTATGAGTCAGGGGCTTTAGGTGGTTTTCTTCTCATAATAATAATAATAATAATAATAATAATAATTGCTTACACTTATTTAGAGCTTTTCTGGACACTCCACTCAAAGCGCTTTACAGGTAATGGGGATCCCCTCCACCACCACCAATGTGCAGCCCCACCTGGATGATGCGACGGCAGCCATAGTGCGCCAGAACGCTCCCCACACATCAGCTCTCAGTGGGGAGGAGAGCAGAGTGATGAAGCCAATTCAGAGATAGGGATTATTAGGAGGCCATGATTGGTAAGGACCAATGGGAGAGTTGGCCAGGACACTGGGGTTACACCCCTACTCTTTTCAAGAAATGCCCTGGGATTTGTAATGACCACAGAGAGTCAGGACCTCGGTTTTACATCTCATCCGAAGGACAGCGCTTGTTTACAGTATAGTGTCCCCGTCACTGTACTGGGGCATTAGGACCCGCATGGACCACATGGACCAGTTGTAAAACTGGAGAACAGATGTGAAGCCATAGAGATCTCCCTCCAGAATCAGAAGGCTACCTGTGTCCTTTCCCAGTTCCCTGGGAAATTTTGCAGTCATAATGTCACCAGAGAAGCACATTTCTTAAATCTACTACATGCGCCTAGAGGAATTGAACCACATGTTGATTTTTTACAGTCTCTGCTTAATTACACATCACAGGTGCACATTTGGTTTTCAGAAATGTTTCTGTTTTTTTTTGTTTTGCAGCTTTGTGGTGTTCTTCAATTTGATTAAAGTTCAAGAAATGCCTTATGCTTTTCTGTGAAGTTTTCTCTGTGTCTAGGGAGCTGAGGTTGATAGACGGGTTCCCTGATGGTGTTTATGTAGATAACCATTTAAAAGCTGATTGTTTGTCAAGGGATTTAATATCTGAAACGCCCAGAACCTACTGTGTTCACTGTTGCCGTGTGCATGTGATTACCAACAATGAAGTGTAGTAAACAAAATACCTGACGATCTTTCTGGAAACTGGCTCGTCCGCATAGATGAACCAGTGAGCAGCAGTAATAAACACTTCAGTGCTCGAGAAGTTCCTCATACGGATTTAAAACGAATTAACCTGCACTTTCAACTTTTAGTGTTAAGATCACCAGACGTATTCTGCATTTTTTATTTTTACTGCTTCTCGCCAATAACAACCTTTTAAAAATGTTAAAGAGGAAAAAAATGCTAAATTTGACTTTTGCATTTGAACATTGAATGGTGTCAAAACAATGTAAATATATACATAATGTGTAAATATAATCTTATTAAGAACACTTTAATGAGGAGATAAAGTAGATTCCCTCCTACATGTAAAGCACTTTGGGATCCTGGAAACAAACTGTGCTATACAAAAGCAAGCAACTATGACACCCCGGTGTCCTGGCCGCATTTACCATCGGCCCTTACCAATCATGGCCTCCTAACAATCCCCCTCTATAAATTGGCTTCATTACTCTGCTCTCCTCCCCACTGGTAGCTGATGTGTGGTGAGCGTTCTGGCGCACTATGGCTGCCGTCGCATCATCCAGGTGGGGCTGCACATTGGTGGTGGTGGAGGGGAGTCCTCATTACCTGTAAAGTGCTTTCAGTGGAGTGTCCAGAAAAGCACTATATAAGTGTAAGCAATTATTATTATTATTATTATTATTATTATTATTATTATTATTATTATTATTATCATTATTATTATTTACCAAAAAGCAACTGCAAGTTTTTTTGTTTTTCTCCAGTTTTAACTTGGGGCTTTAGGTGGAATCATAAACTCCAAAAAATACCTGAATTTTTTTAATTGAAAAGCATTGCAAATGCAGGACACTTTACTGTGGATTGTGCGGATTGAGACGATTAGCCACCCTGCCTCACTCTCACTCTGTCTGTCCAGGACTCCCCCATGCTCATCGGGGAAATGGACTCTTCCGGCAGTCTAAACGCCCATTCGCTCCTGCGCCTGAGCGAGCGAATCCGAGCCAAGGCTGTTTTCCAAGTGAGCCAGTCCTGTTCTCCGTCTCTGTGTCACGCTCCTGCAGTCTCTTTTCCGTGCTTTCATATCCTGTAACTTCCAGTTCATTTAGACCAAATACCATGTGCGCTGTGCATTCCCTTTCATTTAACTCTGTTATCTCATAGCTTTAACATGAGCTTTAATCAGTACATAAGAAGGAATTGGAAAACTTGTAAAAGGCAAGTACAGAAGTAGACATATGAAGAATGTTCATCCCTTGTACTTTCTGCTGGTAACATACATACAGTATAAAAAGCTTATTCAGCTTTTTGCTGATCTTCATTTCTAGCTAAATGGAACTCACTGATAAATTCCAGTCTATTAGATATGAGGTATTACATATTAGGTATGAGAAAATAGTTTACATGGACTGTGGCCTCCCCAAGATGTTAGGATTTCTTTATGAGTCTGTGTCAGGAGTATAAAATCTCTCGCAAAATCTTTCTTATCCCTCTTCTTTTGGGGTCTCTGTCCTTCTGTTATTGCGTACTCTCCTCTGCTCCTCCTCTGTCTCTTCTAAAGACCCAGCAGTCTCAGTTTGTGACCTGGCAGTTTGAGACAGAATATCGAGGCAATGACTTCACAGCTGCCTGCACTCTGGCCAACCCAGACATCTTAAAGGAGTCAGGTGAGAGCCGACAGCTCAGCTCACTCTCCCTCTATCTAGTCGCACAGTGGTCTTGGGATCTTGCCCGACTACTCTGTGACAGGGCTTCAGATGTGACATTTAATCACTGCGGTACTGCATGCATAAAAATGTTCTATAAGGTGCTTTGTTAATAATTCAGTAAGCCAAGAACTTTTAACATTTTAACTTCATAGACAGTATGTGTTAAGAGTTCTCCCAAGCCTGGTGAATCATGTCTTTTTTTAAAGAATGACAGTTATTGGCCGTTTTAGCATTTTAAAAAATTTCACTTTAGAAATAATCTAACTTAAACCATCATTGTGAGATGAGAAAATGTTCATGAGGTTTCATTACGCTTTCAGACATCACTGAGTTCTCAGCCTAGAACTATGTATTTCTTTTCCCTTAATGATGAAAAACGCCTCACGTGTTCATGTTCTTTGTAGCAACATCAAATGTTTTTGCTATAAACTGGTTGTTTTTTGTTAAGCTGGTATGTGAGTGTGTCACGTGATTGTAGGGTTTGTTTTCTAGAGTTGGTTAACACTTTTTATTCTGTGGGTGTTTCCCTGGGGACAGTAATCATGGTTGCACACTTCCTTCAGAGCGTGTCACCTCATCTGGTGCTGGGTGGAGAACTGGTGTACCACCGGGGTCAGGCAGAGGAGGGCGGGATCCTCACACTAGCAGGGCAGTACTCAGGTAGGTTTAGGACAGTGAATTACAATTCAGTAAACTGCAGAAAGCTACAGTAATTATTATATTAAACTGTCATTCTAAAGCACAGAAATCCTGTTCAATCACAAACAAAACAAGAAAGATTTTTTTTTAATGGAAGCCTTGTAAAGCACGTAGCAGTGCGATTTTTACAGTTCTTGTCATTGCAGTGCAGCAAATTGCAAAAGATTGCTAAAACATTTTTGAAAAGTGTAGGAATAAGAGCCAGTGGCAGTCTGGGCATCTTTGCTGTTTAAAGCCTGTTTCTTCTCCCAAGGTCCGAACTGGGTGGCGACTTTAAATGCTGGCAGGGGAGGTGCCCATGTCAGCTACTACCACAGAGCCAACAAGCAGGTACAGTACAGGAGGGTCCCAACCAGACAGTCTCGGCTCATATAGGAGTGTCACTCATATGTCACTATGCAGACACACCTTGATGTACACAAAAGATCAGTTCCTGAAACCATTCTGTAATTTGCATTTCGCACTTGAGTCATGTGAACCTTTCTTATTTTATACGTGGATAGTAAATGTAAGAGATGCAGACAAAAGAGAATCTTGATCTAAAATGAGTGGTGTACACAATTGAGCAGCACAAGAAAGTCAGACATTTCAAGTGCTGGTTTAAAGCTGTACCAGATGTGGTACATTTGTAACAGAAGGCAAATTTCATTTCTATATGAACGGTAAAAATATAGATTTGAGTGGGGAGCTGCATCAGCATGGCTGGCTCCAGTAAGAAAATATAGTGTAACTAGGTTATGGAGTTTTTATGTACTGTACATAGGCGTTTAACACTTTTGTGGTCATGCACTAAGAGAAACATGACATTTCTAAACAGTGAGAAAGGAAAAAATGCAAAGTGCAAAAGCAAAATGAAAAAAGCTGATTAACTGGGATCAATGTGACACGGCTCAGTGTTGTTCCTCGATCGACTAGAGTAATATGGAAGTAATAATAATAATAATAATTGCTTACACTTATATAGCGCTTTTCTGGACACTCCACTCAAAGCGCTTTACAGGTAATGGGGACTCCCCTCCACCACCACCAATGTGTAGCATCCACCTGGATGATGCGACGGCAGCCATAGTGCGCCAGAACGCTCACCACACATCAGCTATCAGTGGGGAGGAGAGCAGAGTAATGTAGCCAATTCATAGAGGGGGAGTATTAGGAGGCCATGATTGATAAGGGCCAATTGGAAATTTGGCCAGGACACCGGGGTTACACCCCTACTCTTTTCGAGAAGCGCCCTGGGATTTTTAATGACCACAGAGAGTCAGGACCTCGGTTTTACGTCTCATCCGAAGGACGGCGCCTGTTTACAGTATAGTGTCCCCATCACTATACTGGGGCATTAGGACCCACATGGACCACAGGGTGAGCGCCCCCTGCTGGCCCCACTAACACCTCTTCCAGCAGCAACCTTAGTTTTTCCCAGGAGGTCTCCCATCCAGGTACTGACCAGGCTCACACCTGCTTAGCTTCAGTGGGTTGGCAGTTGTGAGTTGCAGGGTGATATGGCTGCTGGATACTCATATGTCACTATGCAGACACACCTTGATGTACACAAAAGATCAGTTCCTGAAACCATTCTGTAATTTGCATTTGTAATTTGAAGTGGTTGGGAGCCACCTGCTCTTGGATCTAACCCCTATGTTGCTGTGTCCATGTGTACAGATCCAGGTAGGCGTGGAGTTTGAGGCGAGCACAAGGACTCAGGAGACCATCTTCAGCTTTGGTTACCAGCTGGAGCTTCCAGAAGCCAACATGACCTTCAGAGGTAGGGAACTGCCGCCCAGCACAGAAAGCCATGTGACTTCCTCTTGTTGTTTAAACTCATGGGCTGCTTGTGCTTTGGATGTAAGGATTTGTCTTTGAAGCTCCATGACTTTGGTTAAATTCCCCAGTATGCCACCTCTGTTTCTACCAAACCTACCATGTCCTTATGGGTTTTGGATTGTAAGTATGTCTTTGCAGTTGTGGTTCCTTTTTCCGTGCTATGCCAAGCATGTTCCATCTGGACTGTGTGTGCTCTCGCTGTTGCCTGCGCTGTTTGGGCTGAGGGGATTTTGAAAATGCCAGTGCGAAGGGAAACGTATATTTCTGTTCTGTCTTGGGCGACCTCTTTCAGGAATGCTCGACAGTAGGTGCATCATTGGGGGGGTCCTGGAGAAGCGTCTGTCCCCGCTTCCCGCCGTCCTGATGATGGGGGCATTTGTCAACCACCGTGGGGACAAGGTGCAGTGTGGAATGGGCGTCACCGTGGGCTAGACTGTGGACAACAGGTGGCAGCTGCTCTGTGGGCCCCTGGAGCCTTGATACACTGTGGGAACCGCCAGCGACTGGAAAATCCCCCCTCCCACCCTCCTCTCCAGGAACACTGCAGGGCAGGGGGAGCCGAGCGGTGCGACCCAGGAGGTGGCCAATCCAGGGAGAGTTCGTTTTGCAGTTCCAGTGGCTGAGCGGGATGCTGAATTTCCATGGGAAGAGGCTTTGCTCCAGATGATCTGCATGGGGTCAGCCTGTGTCCAGCCCAGCCCAGCACTGTTAAACAGGTTCCTCCTGCAGCGCACTGTCCACAAGGGGTGGGTTCCAGCAGGGGGCGCTCACCCTGTGGTCCACGTGGGTCCTAATGCCCCAGTATAGTGATGGGGACACTATACTGTAAAAACAGGTGCCGTCCTTCGGATGAGACGTAAAACCGAGGTCCTGACTCTCTGTGGTCATTAAAAATCCCAGGGCGCTTCTCGAAAAGAGTATGAGTGTAACCCCGGCGTCCTGGCCGAATTTCCCATTGGCCCTTACCAATCATGGCCTCCTAATAATCCCCATCTCTGAACTGGCTTCATTACTCTACTCTCCTCCTCACTGAGAGCTGATGTGTGGTGAGCGTTCTGGCGCACTATGGCTGCCGTCGCATCATCCAGGTGGGGCTGCACATTGGTGGTGGTGGAGGGGATCCCCATTACTTTTAAAGCGCTTTGAATGGAGTGTCCAGAAAAGCGCTATATAAGTGTAAGCAATTATTATTATTATTAATGCCATGATGTGTCTGTGTTGTGGCAGCGATGGCAGGCTTGGCCGATTGTGTCAGGTGACGCAGTGCATCTAGGCCTTAATCCGAAGCTAGTGAAGGACCAATTAAATTGTACCCTTGACAGTGTTCTCAAAGCCAGCATTCCACACATGAATGGCAGCTGCCTTGTGGTGCTCCGGCTTCTTTACATCAAAATCCAAACATAGCTTTGATGCTGCAGGCATGCATCCCCAGACATATTTTTGAGGAAGACGCACTTGGTCTACAGACCAAACCAGACAGCGCCTCTTGTGTCAGCTGAAGAGGTCACATAGGCACCGACCTGGGACTGTTCATGAGTGTTTTTGTGTAATAAACATGTCCTGAAGCTGGAAGTTTTTTTGATGTCATTTAAAGACTCGTAAGCTCGTGTGAAGCAGTTTGTCAAAGCTGGCACAAACAGCTTGTTGGAAAAGTGCCTCCAATTTGAAGCATGCTATGGAGTTCTGCTTCTCACACTTGTTAAGCAGTGGATCTAGATCTCCTTATATATCTTTTTTTTTCCCCCAGAGTCCTCAATATCACTTCAGGTATCAGTTAAACAGGCAAACAAATCTCTAAAGCACTGGAGGTGTGTTTTCTGACTAGTCAAGGTCAGAAGCAGTTCTACCGGTCTGGGTTTTTGTTTACTGCATTTGTACTGCAGGCAAACTGCTGCTAAATATAATAACTAACATTTAAATTCAAAAGAGCTTCCAAGCTGGTGCAAAGGGAACAATAGAACCACTGAAAAGTACAATGCTTTGTGCAGGAGCTGTTGACAGATGGTGCAGTAGCTCAACAGTGTGGTGAAGCAGATTTGCACTTATGCGTTGATGTGTCCAAGGAGTGTCTATGTTGTCCTTTTTGAGTTGCAGGGATAAAACATTGTTGTCATGTGTGGGTCTTACTGCAACAAAAGCAGATTTTGTTCATTTTCTTACCCCATTTGCTGTGCGCATGAGACATTACTCCTGAGATTTATTACTTTGCTTAGCTCTGTAAAAACACATATCCCAAGATTATGGTCTTGTCCTAAGAATTGCGTAAGTGTCAGTGCGTGCCCCTGAAGGCTGCCCTGCCCTGATAACCTTCCAGCCTGTGCCTCTTTCTAAACGTCAAGTAACTAGTAGGTATGACTGAACAGAACAGGGGTAAAAATTGGATAAAACTGACACCATGTGAAAGTTAGCAAACACATGTAGTATCAGGAATGGAAGTTGATAATCGGGTGGAGTGTAATAGTCTTAAACACAGACTACAGTTGCCTAGTTATTTGATGGAATTTAATTTATTTGAAATGGCATCCATGTTGCACACATTACCTACTGTTGAATAGATCTCATGTTCAGCTTGTCAAAAGCATATCTGTACACAGTTGCAATTGTTTTTAATTATGTACTTCTTAATTTATTCAGATATTGTTATCCTGTCATCATTGCTTTGGGAATTCTGAGATCATTGTTGGTATTTAATGGGGTAAAGGCACAAACAGGAAGTGGAATTATATCCAGCTGTTTCTATCCCCACAGCCTCCTTCAAGAATAAGTAAAAACTAATGCCCAATGTAAAATAAAGTTTTAGAAACTGTTCTCAATGTGTGGGTCATTGCTGTTTTAAGATGAATGTTATAATAGTGAAGCGCTTGACCATTTAAAAATCATTATTTTTAAATTTTCCCAGAATAGTTCATTTTTAATTTAAGCATTTAAATCTTTCTTTTGTTTAATTATTTGAGTAATAATACTAGCTGGAATATGTATTTTATGGGAAATGTTGTTGTTTTGCTTTGCAACTGGTTGTTGTTTTTACATGTACTAATTTGA
This sequence comes from Lepisosteus oculatus, assembly GCF_040954835.1. Taxonomy (NCBI): domain Eukaryota; kingdom Metazoa; phylum Chordata; class Actinopteri; order Semionotiformes; family Lepisosteidae; genus Lepisosteus; species Lepisosteus oculatus. Next base: position 14,748,471 of record NC_090718.1, read on the forward strand.
GCAATAACAGCTTAGCTTTTCCCATCCATCCACTATTGGAAAGGAGCCTTTTTCTGGCAGGGATCAGGGCAAACCTACCAACAACTCTTCCATAAGCACATGGCTCAAAGTGGACAAAATCCAATGTTAAGTAGAGTTTCCCTTCTGTCTGAAAGGCATAGTGCAATTTGACTGTAAAAGGGTGATTTACTTCCACCAGTATGTCCCATTCCATTTTTGGATCGATCCCTCACTTTCAAACACATTTTCTTCAGCACTCACTGGACGGGCAGCATTTTACTGCAGGACACACGCAAGAACATGGGGCTAATACAGAGATGCCATCATATACACAGCATCTCTCCAACCAAATTGTTCTTTAAGCCTCATCCCCTTTCTGTTTTAATGGCAGGGTTTCAATGCCAGCTTGTCTCGAAGCACCCCAGTGAACATGGAGCCTTGCGGTGAACCTGACTATCACCCTGGTGTAAAAATACTAAATACCTTCTGTCCTTCTGGGTGGGAAAAGGAAAAGATTCCAGAAGTAAATTGCTCAAGCCACTTCTGTACCAGGCTTTTCTCCCCCTCCTCAGGGAAGTGCCATGCCCTGCTATAAACTCCTGGGGCAAGCGAGCACAGTACCTCAGGCCTGCGTTATTCAGGTGCTGTCACACCACCACCACCAGTTCTGTGCCTGTGGTCAGAAACCAAATTTTGTAACACTGTTCCCACCCAAATAATGTGGAAGGTTAAAGTCTCGACAATAAAAAACATACATCTCTTCCGTTGTCTTACTGCGCATGTTTGCATAAACATCTCGATACTGTTACTCAGCTAAATCTAAATTGGAATAGCATGTGTTGCAGCAGAAATACCACCCCCTCATCCCCATTACGCTCATAAACTCTTTCTCTGCAAGTTTATCCAGTGATTCACACACAAACCTCCTGCGAAGGTGCTTTAATGAGCCGTCTTTATCCTGGGCCGTTTGCAATGTGCTTTGTGAGTTGCTGAAGTGCACTGCCTAAAAAAGGTCACATTTCAGGCTGTGAATCTCAACACAGTGTGACGTTTGTGTGTCACTAACAAGCTCAGCAGGCATGGTCCCCTGAATTTTTCAATCTGGCGTTGTCTCAAGGCTACATGCGAAACTAAGAGAAATACCACAAAGCTCAGTGACGCATAGTTTTGGCCTATTTGCCTAAACACATTAATTAAAACCAGCAGAACATGAATTTCCACATGTAAATGTGTGAAATTCCCAAGAATGATTAGGATCCTGTTTTGAAAGCTCTCAGTTTCCAGTGTTTAGCTGCAGGCTGCAAAGGTATCTTGCAGATTACAGCCCAGTAGATGGGATTGGAAAGCAACAATACTTGCACTTAATAATATTGCTTAAAGAGCTATTAACAGAGTAAAAAAAACACTAATGGGGTCACTGCAGCCCTATTCCAATTCATGTTTTTTTTAATATACCGTATGTACTGAAGGTTGAAGAGCTGGTTTATCTGGTCCCATACTGTTGATTTATAAGGAAACATAACATGAGTTGTTCCGTGTTCTCACTTGCTTTATCTGTTTGGCAGTCCAGTACTCTGTTTCAGGAACAGTCCATTCAGGTCTCTGTTCTCTGTCTCTGCTCTATGAAGGTGATATTTCTCCTGGTTGGGTTTACTGCAGCTGAATTTGTGTTGCGGCGTAAAGCAAGTGCAGGCCTATGGCCAGTCTGCAGGGCTGTACATGCTCTGTGCTGAATGTGAGGCTATGGACTTGTCTCTCTTATCGCAGCACAATCACACTTCCTCATTCCTCCCTGGTGACACACCGCCCCACTCTCTGCTGCATGTTCAGGACACATTCAGCCTCCACACCCTCTAGCTCTCCCATCTTCTTGTTCCTTCTCTCGGTGTCGCCCGGCAGACACCCTGGAGATCAGCTGGAGGTCTGCAGCTGCTGATGAGCCTCTCGATGTCCAGCCTGATCTTCTGGAAGAGGGACTGACACCTGAACCCCTGGAAATCTGATGATCTGATATGCCAGTGTTGGGTGAGCTGAATAATTTTTAAATGATGATGGAAATTCAAAACATTCTACAGAGATTTTTACCAGATTTATTTTCACTGCTGTCAGTCTTCCTCATATAGGGTTGTGGCATAAGTGTTGCTGTTATTCATGAGGATGGCCAAGATCCTCATGATCATTGTCGTCAGATGAGTGAGACTTCCCGACTGAAGGTTGTCTCTTACATCTCTCAACACTTGAAGACAATACTCGTGGCCCTCCTATTTAAACATTCCTGAAAATTACACCCATGTGCATCACTCACAGGAGCATTTCAGGCTACTAGAGATCGCAATGAATAGTGCTCCTCAACGTACCTCTCTAATTTTGTAATTGATTGTAGTTTTGTACGGCTATGTCTGTGTATTTAATTTGCCCAATCATAAAAATCCTTAGTTCTAAACAAAGCCTTATTATGCACTTTGTCTTATTTATGATCTCTAACAAATCGCAGTGCTGACGCTGGATGTGTGGCGAGAGATGAAAACTATTTAAATGAGTGTTTACGTAAAAATGTTTTTCCTGTAACTCTAGTCCCTAGTGCCTCAGGAACGTGTGTGTGTGTCTGTGTGTGTTCAAATCCGTACACATCCTAGCCTGTCGCTTGCTGTAATTAATCACTAGGGCCTCTGCAACTTGAGGGGCTCCAGACTGCTAAAAGAAACACGGGGGTCTGTGTTTTGTTCAGTCATGTGTCAAAATATAAATAGCTCGATTTAAAAAACGTTCTGGTCATGAAGTTCGAATTTTGATCCTGAAGCATGAATTCATGTCCATGTCCTGCTTGCTTTGATTTAAGCTAAGCCAAGCACATGGAGCTTGTTTTTGTCTTTTCCTCCGATCTGCTCTTGCTCTGGTGTGACACGGAGGATGAGAAATGCAGATGAGAAAGAGAGCAGTTGTTCACAGACAGTGAGGTCCACTGCAGTTCTGACAGGGTTGTGTACTTCAGAGTGTTTTGTACCTCTAAACGCCTGGAAGAAGGATGGGTGTGCACATCTGGCCAAGTTGCATCTGTTTAATTTAGTCCTTGCACTTTGTTATTTCACGGTTGTGAATGCACAGTTGTCTTTGTGCATTCTGTTACAGCAGGGCTCTGTACCTTTCCTGCAGTGCAATTCTGTAATCCTGCTGGATGGATCGTGTGGGCAGGATGCCCCCCAGATCATCTGTCCCAGATGCCATGAGGGGACCCCAGCCTCAGCCCTGCAATCTGCGGAGAACAGCCTGCACAGAGAGAAGGGAGCAGCCCCCTTTCTGCACGCTGCCAGAATGAGGCGGTTCTTCCCCACGGCGGCAGTGTTCCTCTGTCTCCTCTGCTGCAACGTCACACCCTCGGGTAAAGCAACTTTGCAGTGTTTTTCACTAAAATAATTCCCATTAGAGCTGCTGGTCCACACACACGCTTTCATACTGAACTTTGCTTTTTAAAGCTGTTCTGAATGATGTACAGTGCGAATAAGGCCTTGTGCTTGGCCTGAGATGGCGCAGTTCTTTGTGTGCTGATGTGCTGATTCTGTGCTCAGTACCTGATGAAACACAGCCTCGGGAAGTGGACAGTTCCTGAGCTCCTGTCCCTCTCTTCAGCAGGCGGGCTCTCTCCCCCAGTGAACCTGAACGTGGCCATAGTGGATTTCGTCAGCCAAGTCCAGTGGACCCCAGGACTAGGGGCCCGCCCGGGCACTCTCTACTCCTTACAGATGAAAAACACATTACTGGGGTGAGTCCTGCAGAGACATTGACTTTACTGGCAGACCCAGAAATTTGGAGCTTTGCCTGGGATTAGCAACAAAGCAAGGAAACCATAAGGATTTCACTCACTCAATCAGGGCAGGAGTCCCAATTTCTTTGCCTTTCAGTTGTGACTCTTATGGGTAATGTCTTTCGTGAGCTTTTTAGTGATGGTGGGCTGTTGAAAGCCCAAAGGCTTTATGAGGACAAGTGCAGGAACTCAGATAAATCCATATCCGTTATTTATATTTTAGAAAGCGTGGCTCTAAAAGTGTGCTGGAACTTTTTCTTTCTCCGGGTTTTTCTTTCTAGCTTAAATCAGACGTGGGAGCAGGTTGAAAACTGCACTGCCATCGAGTCAACGAGTTGCAGGCTGCCGCTGTCGTTTGCCGACATCTACGGGTACTTCTTCATCAGAGTGAGAGCCACCTGGAACGGGAGAGACTCAGACTGGTCCCAGACGAAGCAGTTCCAGCCCTACAGAGATTGTAAGGGTCTTCCCCTCTTCCGTAGTCTGTCGCTTACTGTAGGTTAGTGTCTGCTACAGGGATATCCGAGAGCTCTTTGAAATCCCAGTCAAATCTGGCTTCTACTCGTAGCCCGACCCTGTGTAGCTGAAAGAAATTGTGACATTAACACACATACCTATTTGCATTTTGGTTTTGGGGGGTTTTCAGTTTTTTCAGACTTGGGATACACCCCTGTACAAGACATGAATAAAGACCCCCTCCGCGGACACCCCTGCCTGTCAGAGCTGTTTGTCGCTTGGCACACAGCGCCTGACAGGAGGGGGGGACATCTCTCACTGACCTCGCTGTCGCATGCTGGTCACCGGAGTCACTGTTACAGCAGAACGTGGCCTTGGCAGTGCCCCTCTTTGCATTTACAGCACCACGAGCAGAATTCCATTTGCAGTTGGATACTACTACTGCTGTGCTACTACTAATAATTTATAGAACTTTAATTTAACACCATATGTAATGATAAAAAAACAGTACAGAAATAAAATACAATTCGTAAAAGACAGGCCCCAGTAAAAATATGTTTTAAATTTTAGATATAAAAACAGTCAAAGAATCTGCCTCTTGAAGAGTCGCAGGAAGGGCATCAGAGCAGTGAGAGATTTAGTCCCAGGTACACCGAGCAGTGGATCAGCCTCATCTGACCACAGCCTTCGGGAAGCTGGGCATACATGAACGAGTTCAGAAATGAATGATGGAGCCAAATTATTCAGAGCCTTATTTGTCAGTATCAAGATATTTTATTGAATATGTGACTTTATGGGCAACCAATGATGAGATTAAGGGCTTGACCTGTATAAAACTGCACTTGTTCAGTCTGGGGCCACTCCTTTCTGTGACTCCTGCACTCCTCAGCAGTCCTCACAGCTGTGCTTTGGTGCTGGACAGCCCTCTGCAGGGCTTTCCTGTCCCTCCGTTTTCCCATTTTTATTTCAGTGGGAGACCTGCAGAGTTTTTGAAGCAGGCATTTCTTTACTTCTTTTTGTTGCTGCTGCATTGCTAGATGTTGAAATAACTGAGGCCTTGCAGGACTGAACTTCCCATTCTCTCTATCTGTCTTGGCAGCTGACATGAGCCCCCCCATCACCTCCCTGTCGTTTAGCGAGCAGTCCATCTCTGTGCGCGTTCACCACCACATAGCGCCACTGTGGAGAAGCCTGCAGTATGTCATTGAGATGTATGAAACCAGGAAGCCAAAGACAGTGCAGGTAAGGACACCCTGGATAAAGGCGTCTGTTCAGTAATGAGCTGACAGTGATAATGCTAGTCAGTGTGGTATGGAGATGCTTGTTCTGTGTTTTATAACTAGACTGGTAGAGACATGGGTTCATCTCATTACTTTCATTACTTTTAATCCAGCTCTTAAAAGTAAGTAAGAGCTAAAATAAACTGTTTTTGTCTGTGTTCAAATATCGTTCTACAAGGACCTGTGCAGACAAGTTCAGCCACTGGGTTTCTCTGCTGTTCTTGCAGCTGGAGTACCTGTCGAACGTCTCCGGGCAAGCCATGCATTGCTTCGAGGGACTGATCCCACAGTACCGCTACTGTGTGAGAGCCAAGGTCATCGCCCACACAGAGAGCCCGCTGTCCCCTGAGAAGTGCATCTCACTGCCCAGCAAGAGTGCAGGTTAGTCGGGAAAGTCTCCCAGTAACATCCCAGTAACATCTGTTTTCCGTACTTCCTTCCCTGCCTGCAGGCTTTCCCAGTCACCCACATCTCCCACATCTGGAACAAAAGAGATTCTCTTGCATTTAAAACCAAGAACAGGAGATACTTCTTCACCCGAAAAGCGAGTGTGGAACAAGCTGCCCAGCCATGTGGTTGATGCTGATGCCTTGGCTTCTTTCAAGGATCAACGTGATAGAAAGCTCAATTAACTAACAGCTAGTTGAGTGGCCTCTGCTCGTGATCATGTTTTTATGACAGACAGTCTGTGTGCTAAAGGCTGTTTGTTGAGCTACAACCAGTGTGTTTGTCCTGCTGGGTGTCAGCCCGTGATGTGTGAAGTGGGAGAGCAGGAGGTCCTGTTTGTCCATAGTCGTGCTGTACTGCACGTTCATCCTCTCTGACTTACAGGCGATTCACATCTGGGTTTGTTTTCTTGCCCGCTACCCCAGTCCACAACTGGAAAATGGTGAGCGCCGTGAGCTGTGCCCTCCTCCTGCTTGCCTTCCTGGCAGTGACCTCCATCCTGCTACTGTTGTGCTACCTGCGGCCCAAGCCTTCGGCGTGCCAGACACCCCGCACACTGGTATGTCATTAAGAGGCTCACTGGCTGCACTGCCAGCAGGTGGCGCTAAAAGGGTTTTGTCCTGCTGATAGGGTTCTTCTCTGTAATGGAGGCTTAGCTCTCTTATTTCATGAGGTGAGCAGATCACAGAACTAGGACTAGGAGAGTGGCAAGCTTTAAAATATGCAAGTTTATAATATCATAATATGTGAGGTATGTATTTGTTGCATGTGTTCAATTGGAAAATCATAGTCTGGCTTCTTGACACAGCTATCCTTTCGCTTAAACTGTTTTTCCTACAAGGATTCTTCTCTGCATTTAAAAAGAAAGCACGTTGCAGCAGTGTTATCAGCACCAGTAATAATAGCATCCCCATCTATGAATTGGCTTCTTTACTCTGCTCTCCTCCCCACTGAGAGCTGGTGTGTGGTGAGCGTTCTGGCACACTATGGCTGCCGTCGCATCATCCAGGTGGGGCTGCACACTGGTGGTGGTGGAGGGGATCCCCATTACCTGTAAAGCGCTTTGAGTGGAGTGTCCAGAAAAGCGCTATATAAGTATAAGCAATTAATTAAATTAAATCTCTTTTGTGACCAGATGATTTTCAGTGAGGATCCATGCTGGAGACAAAACCTCAAGAATGTGGTCTGGAATCCGAAAGGCACACTGGTATCCAGCCCTGCAGTGTCTGCATGGCACTGTTCCACTGCGCTGGGCAAGTGGGAGTCACAGGATGATCAGTTCCCCTCTGACGCCTTGGTCTCCAGTGAAGTGCCCGATTCCCCCACCAGTCTGCACGTGTACTGCAAGAGGTGCTCGCTGTTCCTGGCACAGGGAGAGGAGGAGCCAAGCCCCACGGAGAAGCTGGAGCCACAAGAGCCTCCAACCTCTGGACATGACACAGATGAACAGGAACTGGGTCCTAGCTACAAGCAGGAATTTGGGACTGATGTGGCTGGACAGCCATTTGATAAAATCTTAGAGGACAGTGGGGGCTTCTCTGAGCTTCCTAGTTCCAATCTGCCTCTGGATCATGGACCTGCTGAAGGTGTCCGACCCAAGTTCAGTGAAATCTACTACAAGACCGCTGGTGACTGGGATACAAGTGCCAGTGGTGTGATGTATGGCGACCCACAGCTCTATATCAGTGTCCTGGGGCTCTGTCAGGAGGCCTCAGAGGAGCCTGTTTGCGCCCCTGCTTTGGTGGAGTCAGAAGCCTATGAGCAGACCCTGCTGGGCACAGCTAATCGCGTCTTGCCCACTGGGTATGAATGGCGCCCAGACCCTTGTGCACTTTGATGTAAACGGACACTTGTCCTGTCTCACTGTGACAGTTCCTGCACGTTCTGACCTGGTTTGATACCTCCTCCGCACCTTGCAACTTCTCAGAGCAGTTCTCAGGGCATGGTCCTTGTCCACTCTTGAGGGCATGTCTGCTAGATAGCAGAGGAGCACCAGAATAGGCTGGCAGCCTCCTGCAGCTGGATTAAAAGCAATGAGGTGAACCTATGTTGTAACATCAACTGGACAATGCATTCCTAGCCAGGAATTCCAAGTCTTAATAATCTCTGACTACTAAATAAATCACTCCTACCCTGTATGGTAATGTGTGTGCTAGTGCTTTAGAGACAATTCTTTGCAGCTTTAGTGCTAGCTGCATTTATCCAGGGGGTGAGTGAAAGAGGAAGATTTTTTAGGGGACCTGCCTGACCAAGTCATTCCTCAGTCTGTCTCACTTGGACCTGAGGTTGGGGTCACACATGGGCATCAGACTACCTCACACCCATTCCCCCACCAGGCACAGAGAGGCAGTGGCACAAAGCTTGGACAGATTCCCACCCAGGGGACAGCCAGGGCTCCCAAGACAGGAGAAAGCCTTTAGAAGACACTGAGTGAACCTGCTGGCACCATACTGAAAATTTCAGCGTACAGCAATTGCAACACATTCATGTTCAGGTTGGGCTCAAGCACTTTTATGCGATGCATTTTAATTCTGGGTGCTGTATTGTAAATGTGGTCCCCATGGGAGGGCACAGACATTGTTGCATCTCTTCAGAACACTGCACACAGCAGATACTTTCTGTGGCAGACGTATTTCTTTCATGCAGCGATTTGGACAGCAGCAGCTCCAGCAGGAAGCAGGATTGCTTCCTGATGTTGTTGCTGAATATTTGCATCAAAGGCCTGGATTAAGAACAGGCTAGCTACATAACAGAATACAATGGGGTGGAGACTCTAGACTTTGTCTAACTATGTCTGGGTTCCTGCTTTTTCTTCAATGGGCTCTGGCTCCTGAGACCCAGCCTGTTTGGAGCAGTGGATCCTCAGCAGGTGAAATGGGAAGACTAGCACTGGCGTCTGCAGAGCAGGACCAGTTGGCTGTCCTGCAGGCCTTTGAAGAAACATGCCGCACTGCTTGGAAGTAAAAACCTTTCCCAGCAGCATAATTCTCATATAGAAATGAGAGGTAAACCGCGGTTCTTTAGTCACGCGGTACATACCATGGTGCGTTTTAGCGCAGGTCACTCAAGCTGGTGCTAATCTTTTCTGAAGCTCCCCTCTCTGTCAGGGGCCCAGTAGTACCAGTCCAGAGCTATTTGTTTTGTGTTTTGTCAGAATTCATGGTGCAAAAAAACGATATGTGAAAGGATTCATCCTGTCCATGTGACTTGTGCAGCTAGGATCTATGATCTTCTACTGTCAAGTAGGAGGTTCACGGGAGAGTGTTCTGTTTGCTCATAGATACAGATCAGACCTGACAAAAATGTTACCTTCTGCTTGACGGTGCTTTCGTGTAATGAAGAGATGTACATCCCTGCTGCTGTAGGAGGCTGCACATTGCCTCGTAGCCCAGGGGGCCTGGTGAAACTGCCTGTGCACAGTACATAGATATATAGATATATGTAACTGCCTTTGCTACCTCTGGCTTTTTTCATGTGTTGTTTTATTTTTGGTGCACCTGTTGCTTTGCAGTAAATAGGCATCCATGGTAAAGGGAAAAGCTCCATGTTTTACTTACCTACTGCATCTGCTACCTGCAATGGTTCCAGTGAAAAGACAGGTGCTCGTGTCTTGGCAGACCCTGTCTTCCCATTTTTCTCTAGGTCTTTGTGCTCTTCCAGACCCCAGCTTCACTAACGGACAGTTACACATGAGGATACGCCATTCGGCCCATCTGGCTACTGTCATTGATCCCAGGATCCTGTTGGTTGCCTATCAGGTGCCTCTTCTTTCTTAAGTCAAGTCAAATTAAATGAAGTTAAAAAAAAATGTGGAACAGAAGGTTTTGGAAGAAAACATTCTGCTTGTTCAAAGCAAAAATTGGATTCTGAATCTTATTTTTTTCATCAGTGTTTTTTGTGTTGTCCGATAGCACACTTTTATGCACTAGATTTTATTTTCCAGGTTACTGTTAATTTGTAAAGAATGTTTCAATTTTCAGTTATAAATATTGGCTGTGTTATTATTTTTGCTTGTATCTGTCTCTGTTGTCTTTGGTATTGTTTTACACTAAAATGTTTTGAGATTGTCAAATAAAATAAAGATTATTTTTTAAAATAGCCACCCCCAAAACATAAATCACTTTCCTTCACAAACTTCAAGCCACTGTTGTGCTCCAGGTCCTGCACTCTTAAAGGAACGTCTAAAAATGGCAGAAGAGGGGCGAATGTTTCCATTGTCAGTTATAAAAATTGTCCTGGTTTCTCAGTACTGGGGACAGCCCCATAAAAACACAAATGGGGCATTTGTCTCCATAGTTCCTTTATGATTGCAGCACCTGCAGTGAAGTTCCACTGGGGTTTCAATGAAAACACAAGCATTCCAAATGAAGAAATGAAGAAAGTGCATGTTTCACATCCTATAAGATGATTTCCACTGAATTTGACGGTAACCTCCCTGTTGTCTGTGTTTTAACCTCTCTGGTACTGAGCAGACTGATTGGGTTCTGTCACAGACTGTCTGAGAACCACTGCAGTGAATGGCGGCGCAGAGCAGTACATTGCAGTTACACAAAGCTCATCTCATATTAATTATCACATCAAACTGCCAAGCTGTTGGAAACAGCATAACCACCTGTTACCATATCTGACTTCAGAATTGCACCTCCGAAGTTCCTCCGTTGTGGCAGCGTTACATCATTCAGCAGGGAGTGATCTTGTTTTGGAATATGGTTTTCTACGATACAACCGGGGCAGGACAGCAGTAATTAGCCTATTTCAGCTGACAGCTTATAGTGGCAGATAGTGGCAACTAGAGGTCAGGATGTAAAGGTCTCTCTTGTGTAAATAGATTCACATATGGTTAATTACATAATTGGTGAAGGGCTGAGAGACATTCACAGATGGGTTTAATCTAGAATAGTTTGGTATAGAAAGAGATTCCCGGTAATAGCTGGTATTGGGTATTGCTAGTAGCTGTTATTGTGTAGCTGGTATTGGGTATTGGTAAGTGAGTGTACTGTATATATACTGTATACTAAATGTATATATTCTAGAGCTTTTCTACAATACATTCTCGTTGCACTGTTCTTCATGTTCTGAGCATGTGCTCATGCCTCGTGCCGCCATCACAGAAATATGCAGGAGCAGAGTTAGTAATCACAGCTGAGAGGTGAAAAGCTCTAAATACAATTCTAGTGAAGGAATGAATTGACTTGGGTATCTGGTTACACACATTCTGTCCTTTACTCTCTGAATCCCAGAAAGCCTCTCTCTTTCCCAAGACTTCAGTGTTCAGATCCCTGCTGCTGTTGTCTTTATTGTAAGGAGTGTGACAGATATCCATTCATTCTGCATGCCGTCCCGCACCTACCTCAAGAAACACACTTTAACCAGTGTTGGAGATTTTATTCAGCTTTATAGAGAGTGGAGGACGATTTTGCCATATGTACATGAGCATTGGAGTTCTTATATAACTATACATCTGCAAAATACTTTGTTCTACATATAAAAATATTTTTAGATAAATAACATTGGCTTCCATAATATTAATAAATTGTGCAAATATTTTCAAGGGTTTGGAAGAATGTGAGGTGGTGCTTGTGTTTTTTTTCCCCTCGGATCGGTTGTTTTTCCCTTTTGTCAATGATAACACAAGGTACCCTAGAAACCGTGACACCATCTCTTATTTCACCCAGGTGTTTAACAGACTGCCACACAACAAGCAAATCCGGGGATTTTAGTCTGATTCTAAAGTTGTAAGTATGAAATCAGCAGGATAAGACCTTTTTTTTTCCTTGTTCAAGTGGCTACCATTTTTGAGGTTCTCTGGTTTGGTTACTGCTTAGGTAGTCTTGGTTCAAGCTGCAACAGTTTCTATGCGGGGAAGGGGAAAATAAATGGGGGTAGCACAAGTCTCTGAGGCTCATTGGTGAAGCACTGTTAACTTTCTAACATAATTTTCTACTGCTTACATTCTCATTTCCTTTTATTTCATCCCCGCTTTCCTTGTTTTTTCCCCCTTATTTTCTGTCCTCTGGTCCCCGGTGCCTCTTCCCTTTTCCCTCAGCTCTTATTGAAGAGGGAGGAGAAGAAGCTGCCCGTCCCTCTCTCCTCTTCCTCGCCTCTCCTCGCCGGCAGCCTGAAAGACCTGCTGGTCCTGGCGTTCCGCCTGATGGATGCCCTCTTCTCCCTTGCTCTCTCCTCCTCGCCCTGCGACTGCGAGCGCACTTGTTGGCTGATGAGCAAACTCATGTCCTCCTTAGAGGGAGAGGAAGAGAGTCAGACTCTGGATGGGTTGAAAGAATTTGAAACTGCCAGATCAGCTCATTGGCTGTTAGTCGGATGACAAACAAATGCAGGTCAGCGCCCTTTTCATTTCTCAGTAAATCACAGTTCCTGTTTTTGTTTTTTTTCTTTAAGACCAAACATTGTGTAATCCTGTTGAAAGAGTTAGCCCTGAGAGGGAATGGAGGACAAAGCAACCCCTACAGGCGCGATGTGTTTTTCTGGGTCTTTCACCACCTGTAATGCCCAATGAGCTGAAGTGTGTCACCAGAATTGTCAATATAGTTTCTGCAGATAAAGCCTACTGACTGCTGTTATTTTCTAGTGGTATAAAACCTTTACTATTATTAATCCTAATCAGATGGTGTAGGGCCATGTTCACCATGCTATACCAGACAGCCCTGAATGAACACTGTTAGCAACAGCTTCCTTAACAAAAGTCTGCATCAGGCCTTGTGTGACATACAGTACAAGGCTGAGCCACACCCCAGCACTGTGGTGTTTGGTTCTGCTCTGGTTTGTGTCAAGCGTTCTCTCGGTGTTGCTCACTTCGTGACAGAGCTGCATGTTGGGAGTGTCACAGACGTGTGCAGGAATGTCAGTGGAATTTGTTGTTCATGAATTGTTTTCAAGAGCAGTGCCCTCTCTGTACCTGCCAGGCCTCCAGCTCCTGAGACAGCGCCACCTTGTGACGGATAGTGTTGAGCAGCTGCTGGTTGAGGGAGTCTCTCTCTTCTCTGACACGATTCAGATCCTCTTCTAGAGCACTGGAAGGAGTAAGGGAGAGAGAGCTCTTTAAAATGGTTTACTCTGAAAAGATGTACTATGCCAGAAAGACTAACTGCAAGTCATCTAGATGATCTGATCTAGGCATCTAGATCTAGAGACTGAGGAGTTTACCAATGTTTAAAATATTAAAGGACTCCTAAGGAATCTCATTCTTGCTGTTGTTACGTACAATTCAGACTGAGTATGCTGAAACATCCCTGTGACTGGCTGTGTTATTTATGGATTCTGTGTTTTTTACACATATTGCCATAAAAGATATTGAACCTAAAAATCAAGAGTCATGTATGCCAAGGAACAATTCCACTGTGTTTTTATACATTCATTAATTTTCATTTTTTCATACATTCTCTTTGGCTCAGGATCGTCTGATTTTGCGACAGCATGATGCTTGATTTCCATGATTGTCAGCTCTGGTTCTGAGCCAGGAAGGCGGAGCCATCTTGAATTCTGTGCCTCACCACAGCACTGCCGAACTCAGAGCCCCTGTCTCTGTCCTCTTGTGTCCTTACCTGTAACTCGGCTGCTCAGAGAGCTGCTTCACTTCCTTTCTCAAAGACTCCAGTTCCCTCGCTTTGGACTCAAGCTGAGGAGATAGTAGCGAATCACAGTGTGAGTTGATTTTAATCATATAAGTGATGTCTACAGCTGGGAGTTCAACCCACAACCATCACGTTAGTGCTTCCACTTCACTGCAGTGAACTTCAGCTAAATCCTCTTTCTCTTTGTATCAATCTGCTAGTTAAGCTGTTGCTCTTAACTACCCTGTAGGGTTATCTCTAAATCCACAGTAGTTTTTTCAGAATGACACTGGTTTTGGACAGAGGACTCCCCATCGATTGAAACATCTCTACCATTTCTCAGTCATTAGGCCCATGACAAGACCTACTGTAGTTTTTGCCCTTTCCTCATCCTGTGATGCCATTTACCCTGTTGTCCACTTTATATGTCCAGGACTCTCTGGAGTTCTGGTAAGGAGCTGGTGGGGACTAATAATGTGGTTGAGGTTCCATGAAGAGGAAGATAAATTATTTTCAGCAGTGTGATGATCTGACATCAGTTAGAGGTGAGCTCACACTCTGCAGGAGGACTGGGAAGGGCTGTCTCCAGTACAGGACAGGCTGGGGAAGGCTTTGCTGTGATTGTGTGCTTCGTTGTGTGCTAGAGATGGAGCCCTCCTTGGACAGGAAAAGGCAGGGAGAGGGAGACAAGTGCCCCGGTTCCTCAAATCATGAGTTTAATGCTTGAGAGAAGACCTGACCTCTTCCTTCAGCTGATGGATTTCCTCCTCCCTTTCTCTCAGGTTCTCCACTGGGACAAAGCTGCTGTCCTGTGCCTGAAAAAAGGACATTTTTTATCCTTGGTTAACGGTAAGATTGTTAATTGTATATTTGCCTCTGCAAAATGCATTTTTTTGCTTGACTGATTATTCTTGCATGAACCTTGAGAAAACTGTACAGTGTTTTTTTTAATTGTAATGATTAGTCACCACAGTAGATACATTCATTGTTTCTCTTTGCCAGCTGCTTTTCAGTGGAAGAAATGTCAAAGGGAAATACAGGTCATCACCTCCTCCAGCCTGCTACTCAGGACAGCTCTGCTGCAGGCTCTGTGTTGACCCTCGAATCATGAGTCTGGTTTCTGCGCACTTACTCCCTTTGCAAATTAATGCCGACACCCAAATTGCAAACCCTGGGCTCAACGCAGTAACGATCCGCGTCCAGCACGGTGGTTACCTGGGTCTGCTCGATCTCGGACTTCAGCGACCTGGCCAGGGAGGCGGGCTCCGCCAGGCTGATCTTCTCCCCCAGTGCCTGGACCCGGCTCTGCAGGCTGTGGTTCAAAGTCTGTAGCTCGAAGGCCTCGCTCCTTTCCTGGGCGAGCTGAGCACACACACACACAGAGAGAGAGATCCGCAGCCGGCTTGGTTACACGAGGCCAGCGGGCAGCGAGGTAAGTAGTGCCACCTCCTGTTTCAAAGCCCAGCGAAAACTGCAGCGAATTGCCCGTCACTTCGGCCAAGTCTCTCTCCGCAGGCCTGAGCTGCTCTTCCCCCCGCCACCCCCTTACCTCCCTCTCCCGCTCCCGGTCCCTCTCCTGCAGCTCCAGGACTCTGTCCCGCAGCCCTGCGCTCTCGGCACACAGCCGCACGTGGTCCTCCTGCAGGGCCGCTAGCCGCCGCTCCCCAAGGGCGGCCCTCTCCTGCAGCACGCGGTTCTGAGAGGTGGGGCAAGAGCACGGCGTGTCATCCAAGCAAACGTGCAGGAACTGCGCCCTGCACCGTCCCCCTCCGGGCACAGCTGCACGGCTGCCTGATTTCACCATGCTCCGGTGCAGACTTACTAAAACACCTTGAGAAAGACTTTTTCAATAGCCTCTTTATTAACAACACATGTGACATGTCATTACCACCTTTCCAAGGCAAATAACAAGCACGTTCGTTAAGTACTGCATTGGAAACCACTGAGAAATAATATTCTAACAATAATGGTCTGTTTTCTGATTATTTCATGTGACGCCTAGGACACATCAACACATGAGGATCCCTGGCTGACTGCGTTTTTGACCGTGAGGGCTGGGCAAGAGCCCTCTGAGAGCCAAGGGAGAGGTACCTCTTTCTGCAGATTCTCCACCCTGGCAGTGCTGACTGAAGAGCTCAGCGTCTTCTCCTCGTACTCCTCTCTGAGCGAGCGCAGCTCTGAGCGCAGGCTGTGCTCCACCATCACTGCCTAAGAGAGACGGGGCGAGGAGGTGAGTGTGAGGGGACACACAGACAGACAGAGGGAGACACAGAGACAAAAAGACACAGGAGACCAGACAGAGAGCTCTCGTCTCTTCAGTGGCAGAGATGCCAGCCTCACTGCAGAATTAGCTCTGACGTGATTGTGAATTTTACAGCGTGGAAGGAAAACAGCAAAGTTCAACACACGATGGCCTTCTGAAGGCTTTTTTCTCAAGGGAAACTTAAGTGAGGAATCTTTTATCATACAGGCACCGCGTGTAACATACTGTTTCACCTTATGTTGGCACCTAGACATGTCTATTTCACTTTTAAAGCTACTTTTATCCACAGTTCTATGTTGAAGATATTTTCTCCCAGCAACTGATGTATTTACAATAGCACAAGGATCAGTTAGAGGGCAGTATGGTAACTAGACAATGATAGAAAAAGCAAGAACTCCCATCCTTCTGATCCCAGAGTGCTGAGACAGGCTGGGATGTTCCTTGATATCTGTGTCAGGTAGAGGCGTGGCATGCTAATCCGCCTTCACAATAGAGGGATCGGCGTACCGGCGTTTAAAAATATTGCGCAAACCCTGTCGGGCTGCATTCCAGTGGAATGAGGAGGTCACAGAGCAAGGGAGACAGAAGAAGGAAGAGGGGCGTAGCCATAGAAACACACTGTAGGCAGAGCAGATCCAGTAACCAGATATACAGTACACAGCATCGTCCTCTACACGTCCTTTTGAGAGAGCTTTATAGAGCATTGTGCAACAATGAGCCCCTGTTCTGAAGTCGTGAGAGACGAGTGTGAAGAGTACAGTCTGTGGCGTGCCCAGGTCAGGGATGTTAATCAAACATGCACAGGAGCTGTATCACTTGGTGACACAGACAGATACTTTATACACACGTTCCCATTAAGTAAAATGCTACAGATCAAAGAAAGTGGGATAGATGAAACTTGTGCTGTATATTGGATTCTTAAGAAGGAGGGGTGCAGTTAATTTGCTACTAAGTGTAGCTCTAGAGGTAGAGTGAATTGGACTGTGAGTTACAGATCTTAACTCTTCTCAATGGGTCCAGGGATCTCCCAGCCCTGGACTTCACCTTGAATGCACAAAGACAGGTTTCTAAAACTTATTTAATTGTTCAAGGCTTCAATTTTTTTTTCCCCAAAAGAGACTTAAAATTTAGACAACATAATGAAACTGAATCGCTATAAGCATTACTTTTATATTTACTGTTGGCAGTGCAGGCATCTGTTTTCATTTTTCCCCAAAGTTCTCAAAGTGACATCGACTTCAGCAGGGCAAGTAAGCTTCAATTCAATTCAATTCATTTTTATAGCGCCTTTTACAAGGTTGTCCCAAGGCGCTTAACAATGCAAGTGATGCAAGTGACCACACATTGTGTGAATACAGAACAGGACCCGGAGAGCAAAGAGAGTGAGCGAGAGAGCCGACAGGTCACCTCTGCCAGCTGCTCCACCAACTTCTGGTTGTGACTGGACAGCTGCCCCAGCTCCTGGCTGCCCTCTCTCCTGCGCTCCCGGTCCTGGCTCTGCTGCTGCTCCAGCTCCGCGCGGAGGGCGCCGAGGTCGGCCTCCAGCTCCGCCACACGCTGGGCCCACTCCAGGCCGCTGGCCTCCAGCTGCCGCTGCAGCTCGTGGCGCTTCTGCTGCAGCCCCTGCGGGAGAGGCAGACAGCGTCAGAGCCGAGACCCCAGCCAGGCAGGACCAGACCCCTTCCACGATGGGCTTGTATGAGACAAACACTGACTGCTATCAGGGCTCTGTTGAGGGAGCGACATGTTGTGGCAAGACCCTGAGGTGAAGCACTACTGAATTTCCTCTCAATCTGAGTATTCTCTATCCCAGAGGCTGGCAGCTTGTTCACAGCGCTGGATTGTCCACAGTGGAGAACACATTTGCACAAGTGAAATCAAGCTGCAGTGTAATATTATCTGCTGCTATTGCTTGGAAGGGGGCACAACTGCTGTCAGGGCCAGTTCCCCAGCTATGTCATGAGATTTAGCTGATGGTAAATGTCAGAGGTGCCCCCAGGGTATCTGAGACTTTCTGCTGCCGATTTGCTCTCCAAGTGTCAATTTGGCAAAAGACAATGTAGGTGTGAAAGAGTGGAGCAAATTTTACAGCTTCCACAGTTGCTCTGTGTGGCAGAGGGGCTCCATGGGCGTGTAGCATCATGACTGGGAGCAATGTTCACTCACCTCTATCTCCCTCTCCTTTTCCTCCAGCTGAGCTCCCAGTTGCTCATTCCTCTCCAGCAGGGCCTGGCCTACCTCGGCCGCCAGGATCAGGTCCCGCTCCAGCAGGTGAGGACTGGAGTCCTCCTGTGAGGCGGCGTCCAGCCTGGAGGCCAGGCCTGGAAGGCCAGGCACCAGCAGGGACTCCCGAGGTTGGGAGGAGAAGGGGAAGAAGCCCTCCTCCAGGAGGGGAGGGGGCAGCCTGTCTCTCCTGGACAGAACCTGCTCTCTGCTTGCCCTCGCTGCGTCTGAGCCCCTCCACACCACATCAGACATGGCAGTAGCCCTCAGGGTGTCCCCACCATCACAGCCCAGCACCCAGCACTGCCCCCTGGTAGTACACAGTTGAAGTGTGACTCCTTAGGACCGCTCGTGAAAAGCTCCAGTTTTAGTAACAGGTGGTCTCTATTCAGCATCAAGGCTGGCTTGCTCTTTTAGCAATGATTAATGGTAGATAGAGATGGCAGATGGTGACTAATGGTAGACAGGATGGAGCTGAATCAGTGTTTGAGCTGTGAAGAAACAAATTAGAGGTTAATTCCACATGAAAAGAAAATAACAGTTTTGACTACAAAACATTCTTTATCTGTCTCACCTCTTTGTGTTTGTTGGAGCTATGAACCCTTTCTCAATGGCTAAGAGACAGTGTCAGCAGTTATATCCCTTTTTTCTAGTTGGATTTCAAAGGAATTTTAGGTGTGTACACTGGAATCTTTTATGGAATTCTGTGTTCTGGGTGGAATTCCAACTCCAGGCACTGTGGTCTGGAGAGAGGTGTCTCTGTGAGATAGGAAGACAGCAGTAATGAATACTTGCATGTTATATGAGTCACACCCCTCTGTGTACCTGCATTTCCCCCTTTTAATAATGGACTGCAGAGTGACGAAGGTTTTTTTTTTAAATAGAGTATCATAAACAAATTAGTTAAAAATAACACAGCATAAACAAATAAGTGACATTCATGTCTGTTCACAAACTGGTTCACAACCAGCTAGTCTGAGAGAATGATAAGAACATTTTTTTTTCTTGGCATGGCATTTTTGCTCCCTTTTTTAACCTCACTGTGTGTATAGTGAAGCAGAGGCAGGGAGTGATTGCTCACGCTGGGTGAGTGGCTTTACTGCAGTCCTTCACTGCTCGTCAGCTGCCGGGCATTCCAGCAGCCATTCAGCCAATGGACTGCACTCAGATTTCTGGTTTTTCCTGCTGCCCTGGCCGGTGCAGAGATTGCAGAGCTTGTTCAGGCGCACCTGAAGGCTGGGACTGGCAGACCAGCTCAGCACAGGCACTGCACCTGGGCTTCGGGCTTCAGCTGCCTCCCTCTGTAACCTTCCGTGCTTCTTGACTTGGGTTTCCTGACGACCTTCACGGGCACGGTTAAATCCTCATGAACCACGCTTGGTAACACGGCTAGCAGAGACCCGTTGGATGGCAGTACTTCAGGTACACTTCCACCCCCACCTCCCCCCTGCCCGCTGGATGCTGTACGTCACACGTTCAGTCAAACACCCTTATGACACGCGAGGACCACTGAACACAACTGCTGTTCAATTTAATTGAAATTCATGTCCTCCTACCCTCTGACTTCCCTGCTCTCATCTTCATTCTCTCCAATGTAAAATCAAATCAAATCATTGTCTCACTTGTAAAAGTTTTTTATCCAGTGTTTCTCACTCCTCTAAACAGCAAACAACATGAACCCCTCTGGTTTCACCCTGCTGTGTTGCACCCGTCTGAGGTTGGCAGCTCTTCAGCCTGGCAGTCCGTTCCCTGACCCCCTCCCATTCTCCCGTCCCTCTCCCCCGCGTCCCGATAACCTACGCTGCTGTCTTTTCCCTTCCAGGATTCCGCTTACCTGAGAATCACCTGCTGGGCTCCCTTCTCTGGACTCGCAGCTTCTGTGTCACATTTCAGTTTCTCTCTGTGTCTCGGTCTCCCAGCGACGCACGCCCAGCGCCTTCATTCCCCCTGTCCCCGGGGGCAATTCTCTCTGAGCTGGGCAGGCCTTGGACACGCAATCACAAGCACGCACACACACTCTCCCACGTGCTCGCACAGGCCCGGCCTCCTGCTGCTGCAGGTGAGTCAGACAGGTGCAGCGCAAGCCACACAGGTAGGGCCCTTGACATCTCCGTTACCAGGCCTCTGTTTTCTTCCAAGATTTGGCACGTAACCTAGGTGTCATTCACAAATCGAAGCAAGACTGTGAAAGGTCAGTCTTCTGGCTAAAACATTTGGTTTCACACTTGGGTGCAGGTGTTTTTAAAAAAGATAGATAGATAATACTTTATTAATCCCGTAGGGAAATTGATGAGTGAGATGTTGAGTAGAGAAGAGGGTCTTTCCTGCTGTCAACAGTATTGCATACAGTATGTCAACCCTTGCCTGAATGAAAACAGGACATATGAAAAGATTTCAGAAATAAAACAGCTTGATCCCAATCTTTACAGGCTGGATAATCTGAGATTTCTTTTGAGTTTGTCTTTGTGCTATTCTATGTCCTATGGTCATATGTGGGTGATTTGCATGAACACCTATTTTGTGAAAAAAGCAAAGGTTTGTAAAAAGACTAGTTTATGTGAAAGTTATGAAATTTTTTCCTTTAAAATGTCTTTAAAAATGCAAAGCTATTGACAACAGAATATTTATGTGTGGGGAAAAAAATGGCATAAAAACAACAAACTGAAGGCTGTGAAAACATTCACAAATCACCTTATGCACAATGCTGTGCAAAACCTCTAGGAGGTTTTGTGAAATGCTATTGACATTCCAAAATGAAAATCGAACTTTGAGCTAACTTTACCACGGTCCATTGAAGCTACTATGAGTTGTCTGATATTATGATCTGTACTAGTTTTGAAATAAAGAGCATATATGCCGCATATGAGTGACCTTTTTTTTTTAGATCTGAGCTTATGAATTAGATGCATTCTCATCTTTTTTTCGTTATGTTACGTCCCAGTGTGTGTTCTGTGTGTTTTTTTCTGTTATGCCCACACTGCTGACTCTTGATTGTTCTCCCTTCCCCATTGGCCCACCATAACACCACACTTTCAGTATGATGTCATCATCAATTATCTCTCAGCCAATAGGAACACATCTTATTCAGCATATAACATGGAGGTTCTCAGCGAGGAGAGGCCTTTTGTTTGACTTCGGTCCTGTTTGGGTGTGGTTATTGCTTTGCTTCTGGTTATTGCTTTGGCGTCGTTGTTTTGTTATTCTTTGTGTGTGTGTATTTTCGTATAGCTTCGTCTTTGTTTTGTTGGTTTTCTGTTAGTTTCTTTGTGGTTTGGTTGTTTGTGTTTATCCTTGTTTTGCCATTACCTTGCCTAACGTGTTACATGTTCAACTTTTGTGTTCTTTTGTACCCTGCTCCTGTTGACTACTCTAATTTTCCCTTATTTGTATTCCTGGTTCATTTGTGTTTTTGTGTGAACTTTTGTGTATAGGGTTAGATTAGGTTGCTGGGTACATTCTACACACTTAGTTGATTTTGTATTAGTACACTAGTTTAGTACGGGTGAGTGCCATTTGTCTTCTATGGTTTTGGGTAGTCAGTGGAGGTTAGCTAGGGTGTTGAAGACGCCGAAGACCGTGTGTTTCGGGTTTTCTTTTGTAGACAGGTTAGCTTTCCCTCACTGTCCTAGCCAGCTCCATTTTGTTTATTTTCTTTCCTTTGGCACCACTCTAGTTCCTTACCCTTATCACGCTTCCTAGTCCCTCACCAGAACCCACCTGCTTCCAAAAGAATTATCCTTAATGTTACACCCCTTTACCCCTAGACACTTGGGGTCGTAACAGTATTGGGGGCTCGTCCGGGATCTCAAATTCCCGTCCTAAAGATTTTTTGGTTGCAGAATTTTGGTGTTGGTACTTTTGTGCATTTTAGGACTGGTACAGGATTTTGATTTGTGGATTGTGTTTTGGCAAGGTACTGTAATTATGGCTACTTTTGATTTACGAAAGTTTGTGGAGGAACCTTCCTTTGAGCAGCTGGATAGGTGTAGGAAGGACGAGTTGTTCCAGATTGCAGATCACTTCCGGATTCAGGTTTCGACGCAAGCTCTTAAAAGGGACATCAAGAGAGCTGTGGTGGATAGGCTGGTGGAGTTAGAGATCTTTGCACTAGCGAGCAGGGACGCTGGTTCTCCTGGGGCTGGTGCTAACCCTGCTATGGTGGTGGAAGAACAGGATGAGGCGCAGGGGGTGGCTGAAGACTTAGACGGAGGCTGAGGTCAAGGCCACATTACCTCCCTTTGATCCGTTCTCTCCAGTCTCCACCGGGTCAAAAAGCGAGACTCGCCTGAAAGTTTGTTTGGCCCGCTTCCACGGGGAGGCGCAGGAAAAAGCCCAGGTACGCCAGGCAGAACTTGAATTGCGCCCTGCAATTCGTAAGATGGAGATCGAGGCGGAGAAAGAGGTTAAGCTCCGACAGCTTGAGCTAGAAGCACGAAAGAATGCTCCTGCTGTGCAGCCGACCCACTCCGAGGCCTCTAGCGTGTCTCCTTTGCAAGATCCACTCTCGACCACCTTCGATGTAAGTAAGCACATTGCTTTAGTTCCTCTGTTTAGGGAGACAGAAGTTGATTCGTACTTTGGTGCATTCGAGAGAATTGCCACATCACTTCGTTGGCCTGAGGAGGTCTGGTCACTGCTTTTGCAGTGCAGATTAGTGGGCAAAGCTCAGGAAGTTTGTTCTGCACTTTCTCTGGAAGAAAGTTTGCATTACGATACTGTGAAAGCTGCAATCTCACGGGCTTACGGATTAGTCCCCGAGGCTTATAGACAATGCTTCCGAAATCATTGTTAAGTGTCAGACCAGACTTTTGTTGAATTTGCGAGAGAGAAGGGCACTCTCTCTGATAAATGGGTTGTAGCCAGTAAAGTCAGTGAGTTTAACTCATTGTGTGAGTTAATGCTCGTAGAAGAATTTGAGACTTGTTTGCCCGAACGCATTGTTGTGTATTTGAATGAGCGAAAAAAACTAATTTATCGCAAGCCGCTGTTCTTTTCAGAACAGGTTAGCTTTCCCTCACTGTCCTAGCCAGCTCCATTTTGTTTATTTTCTTTCCTTTGGCACCACTCTAGTTCCTTACCCTTATCATGCTTCCTAGTCCCTCACCAGAACCCACCTGCTTCCAAAAGAATTGTCCTAAACGTTACGCCCCTTTACCTCTAGGCACTTGGGGTCGTAACACCTTAAACTAACTATATCCTCTGACCACAGGATTAGGTGACCTGCGCGACTGAGTAGGGCTATGATGCCACCAGGAACCCTCTCAATGCGCAACATAACATTGTTTTAATCAGCACATCCACACATATGAACAAAACATATTTGGCTATTTTGATGGCTTTCCTATCTGGATTTTTTTGTATCTATCCATATCGCCAGAATTGAAAGCAGCTGTCCTGACTTTAAGTTTGGTGCGAATCTCGCCATTTACCCACGATTCCTGATCTGGATGTGTGCGAACAGTAATCCTGGGAACCACGTCTTCAATGCATTTACAATGTAACATAGTCCTTATACAGATTGATTTTTTTTTTCCGGCAGCTTCGCGGAAGATCTGCCAGTCAGTAGTAGCACAACAGTGACTTAATATAAAATCCAATTCATCCGACCAACATTGAATGGGTCTTAACGCTGGCCTCTCCTGTTTAAGCTCCTGCTTGTAAACGGGAAGTAGCAGAATGGGGGCGTGATCGGATTTGCAGACAGGAGGTCGGGGGAGGGCTTTGTAGCCATCCCGGAAGGGAGTGTAAACATTGTCCAACGTGTTTGTTCCACGCGTCAGGCAGTTGATGTAAATTAGGCATTTTCTTCAAGTTCGCCCTGTTGAAATCACCCGCTATGATGGATGTGTATTCTCGTTTATGTTAAACTAATAGTGTAGTTCATCCAGTGCCCTTGTGAAATTTGCCTGCGGCGGAATATACACCACTGTGAGAACTACCGATGTGAACTCCCTCGGTAAATAGAAAGGGCAACATTTTATTGTCAGATGGTCAAGATGTGTAGAGCATGAAGTTGAAATAATCTCCACGTCTGTGCGCCAGGAATTGTTTACCATATTCACCTGACGGTGAATAGAAAATCCTCCTGGGAGGATAGCAGAGTCCAGAACAGACGGGTCAAGCCAGGTTATTGGAAGCGCCAGCATATTGGAGTTCTTGATGAAGCATTGCTCTCAGTTCATCCAGTTTATTGTCCAGTGACTGAACATTAGCAAGAAGTATACTTGGGAGTGGGGCACAATTGCTGCACTGCCTCAATCTCACCAGAACGCCTGCCCGTTTACCCCTCTTCCTGCGATGCCGTCTTCTTTCCAGTACAGGTACCAGTGAGATACCATAGTCCAGCTAGTCGGCAGTAATTATTGGTGTAGATTTAACTGTGCCAATATTCGATCTTATGTCCATAAGTGTTTGTCAGTCATATCTAATAACCGAGCAAACGGTATGTGCAGTTAGCAGTATGAAAAACAACAAAAAATAAAGAAATTACGAATGGGAGCTCACAGGCTTTCCTACTGTAAATATCTACTGTAGATATTACTGTGTACAGCTGCTTCACAGGGTAGAATTGTCAACTTTATCCATTCTGAATGTTTCTGTATCTTTAGAGTTCAATTCAATTTATTTTATATAGCACCTTTCACAATAAGGTTGTCCCAAGGAAATTATACTGGATCCAGGACCAGAAAAGACCTGGAAACGTTAAAAGTACATCATGTGTAGATGCTGTGTCACTGCATGTTCGCTGCAAAGGAACAAGTAAAGATGAAAAATAGAAAAGATCACTTGAAAAAGCCAAAATGTTTCTCCTTGATCTTTCAGTTTGGAACTAAGATTTACTTGTTTTAATATGGAGTGGGGACTCACCTGCAGTCCTGGGTGATTAGACTCTGGATCACATCAATCTCTCTCAACTCTAATCACCCAACATCCCACTCATCAAACCCATTGATTTGGGACTTTTTAGATGATTTTAAAACATTCTGTTGGTAGATTTTCTGTGTGACAGCGGATGGATTGAGCCTGAAATGTTTATAAATCATAGCTGTTTGTTCAGAGTGTTGATACACTTCACATTTGGAGAAAGTTTCAGCCACTGGATAAAGATACAGTAATCAAAAGTGGGTAGCGGGGTCAATGTCAACAGACACCTGAGGGAGTCCAGACATCTGGAGTAAGACAAAGGTGTCCTCTCCCACTTCTTCTCTATGTTCATTTTAAAGAGCCATTGGCAGAGGTGGTGAGACAGGGGAAGTCCTCGAGATCCCCCAGTACACAACACGACCCTGTTCCTGAGCTCGGACAGGGGGTTGCAGAGAGTGCTGCAAATTACAAAGTGGTACTCCAGGGCCTTGGGCTTGAAGCTAAATTGCTGAAAGAACAAGGTCAAGCCAGGCTGACGCACGCAATGGACAACCCTAAAAGTGTTAACACCTGGAGGGACTTAATGACATTTTGCAAAACTGATTAATAACAATCTCCCTTTTCAGGCTTCTTTAATTTTTGAATCGTTAACAATGGTATTGTTTAGAATTGTGTTTTTAGAAATGTATTCTTTGGAAGCATTGTATACATTGCTGGAATTAATTTTTTATAACAAAATAAGGGGATTCCTCATTGTCAGTGAAGTGTAGGTGTGCTATACAGCAGCGATGGATAGCAGGGAAAGGAGTTCAGTTCAGACTGAGAAGACTTGAGCAGCTTATTAAGGAGGTCTGAAAATAGCTGGAAGATGTTGCCTCCTTCAGCAACAAGGTGCCTGGTCTGCAAACCAAAGTGATGGTTTACAATTAACCTAGTAGGAAGAGAAAGATAGCACCCCCAGCTGGGCCAACAATTCTACTTCATATGCAACAGGCACCCAACAATCACCAAGTTTCTACACCCTGTTCACTTAGTACCCCCTTCTCTGTTTCATGTGCCAGCCCAGCGCTCAATCACAGGCGAAGGGGTTTCATTTTTCTCTGTGAGGGTTATTTGAAACTGGCCTTCAGCTCTTAAAAAGCTGCATGGATTTTGAACCCTGTGAGAATCACTGTCTTTCAGAGCTCCTGCCATCCATGTGCTCAAATGTGACAAATTGACAAACTCCTACCTGTACTTGTTTGACACAAACTGGTCACCTAGTCAGAAAAAAGGGAGACAAATCTTAATTAGATCAGTTACTGGCTGATGCCAGTGATTAACGGCCAAACCAAACCAGAGGACCAGAAACTCAGTAGACACAGGAGTCTGAGGACCACTGCACTGAAAATATTGCATCTCCCATATGAAAGGGTCTTCTTGAAACACAGCTCTTAAATACTCATTATTCAGACTTAACATACATGCAGATAAACATGCCAAAAAACAGTATTGAAAATTTGATATTTATTTTTACATAAAGTTGTTTTACAGTGCAAAAGCACACTCTCTGTTCTGCTTATAAATGAATCTGAACCCTGTAACAATCTTTTAGCAAAAACAGTGGATCTTGTCCTGCTTCACTGACCATATTAGATGGAAACACAGGCCTCTTTCTAGTAGCAGACACTAAACACACACAAACTCTTAAACCCCACACACTATGTGTGCTCAGTTACATACATTGACACACAAAACTCCCCAACAATGCCTTCTAGACGGATATAAGGTCCTTTCATGTCAGTCGTGTTGACGTTAATGTAACAAAGAGAGTGGTGACATCTGTAACATCCATATTACTAACAACATGAATAAAGGCGATGGGCGGAGCTCCGGCATGGTCAGGTGACCCAGTTTCTTTGATTGGCAAATGGATTCTCCACACAGGTGGACAGGACAGGTATCAAAGAGTGAAGTGGGGGGGAACCCCTCCAGGTGGATGTGTCATATGTGCCATTTTAACACAGGTCACGATTGGTCTGCTTGAGAGCTGTAAGGGCAGTATTTCTTTCAGAAGGCGTAGATCTTATCTCTTTGAACACAGTCCAAGTCATCATCAAGAGTAAGAAGAACCTGAAGCACAGAGAGAGCAGGGTTAGGGTTAGTCTACATACTGAGTTATTGGGCACTAGAGAGAGTACAGCAACAGCACACTGAGAGACAGATGATGAAGCGTGAGAATCCATACATGCACAAAAGCAAAGGAAAGGCAGAGCTAATTCTGGTGGCTTAGCATTCTTCAAGATTGTGAGCCGCATGGTTGATAAGTCTGCTCCAAACATTCAAAACACTGTGTAAAGAAGAGTTTCTCCCTACTATTTTCATTTCCATTATTCTTCTATCAACTATTTTTAAGGCTATCATATCCTTTTTGTGCTGATCAGAAGACTTGTAGTCTGACTTGCAAAATTCATAAAAAAGTACTGATTCGCAAAATACTTTGCAAATACACCTAGTGTCCACTGCTCGATGCTTTGCAAATACTACATTTTCTGCCTCATCTTAACTTTGCAACACATTTTTTCCCACAATCAAGAGAGGTTTCATATCCAGCATCACACTCTCTGCAGCATGCCTGCCACTACACCTTCTCCCTGCATGCCTGTTTTTGTTGGTTGTCCTCTTTCTAGTTTCTCACAACTTGACAATGCATGACGTCGTAAATGTATGTAACTGCATTTTAAACCTGCCACCTGTCTTCTAGATCGCATTATTTCTGTTTTATTTCAGTCCTGGTTTCCAGCCTTCTGCCCTGGAAGAAGGGCACAACAAATGAGCACTGGAGTGGTACCAAATCCCTTTAAAACAGCTTCAGTTGTTAAAAGAGTTGGAGAAGAAACAAAAACAGCATTGAAAAACCATGCAAAAAATAAAAAAGATTTGAAACAAAATAGATGTCTTATATACAAAGGAAATTTTAAAAAAGTTATATTTACTAGACAATTTATTATGAGTCAGGATCAATATCACTAAAGCTGTTGGCAAGAAAATTAAAAAAAACAACAGGACGATAATACAATATATAAAATAAGGGACCAGAACTGTAATGGTGTATTATATAAATAGGAGGAAATCCAATATACTTTAACAAAGTATTACAGAAAGTGAAGAAAAGATGGATGCTTTTTTGGAATCTCTCAGTTTAACAACTCTTACGGAAGATCAAAATAATATATTAAAAGCGATGATAACACCTGAAGAATTGAAGTTAGTGATTAGCCTCAGAGCTAATAAATCACCTGGTACTGATGGTTTTAATTCAGAATGGTATAAAACCTTCTGAGCAGAATACCAAATCTTCTTTCTGTTTGTAACTCAGCATTAATTGATGGAAAAATGCCATCAGAGAGATGCCATCATCTCAGTTATCCCTAAGATAGATTGGATTGTGGATCGTTCAGACCAGTCTCAGTCCTTAATGTGGATTATAAAATATATACAGCAATACTGGCTAAACAAATCAAAAAGATTAATTTGATACACTATGTTCAAACAGGGTTTATTCAAGATGGACAAACCCATGATAACATTTGACGCACACTGCATATCATGAACCCTATGAGCCTAGATGCTGAGAAAGGTTTTGATTCTGTTAGTTGGAAATACCTCTATAGGGTCTTAGGTAGGTTTGGTTTAATGTGAAAATATTATCAAAGCTATTTAAACCTTATATGACCAACAGCACGAATTAAAATAAATGGTTATTTATCTGATAGTATAACTTTAGAATGAGGGACTAGACAAGGGTGCCCTTTGTCTCCATTGCTCTTTGCTCAATATAAAGAGCCACTAGCCCAGTCAGTATGACAAAATAGCAAAATAAAAGGTATTTCTATACAAGGGAATGAACACAAGATAGCACTGTACGCAGATGATGTTTTGTTATATCTGGAGGATCTCACTAGTTCATTTCCAGAACTAATGAAACTCTGATAACTTTGGCTTGCTGGCAGTCTTTAAGTTAAATGTTCAAAGAACACAAATTCTAACCTTTAATTACAACCCTCCTGATTTTTTCCAAAGTTCAATGAGATATCTAGGAGTTTATTTACCAAAAGATATTTCTACATTAGCAACAATTAATTATGGACCCCTTATAATTACAATTAAAGCAGATAAACCAAAATGGAACCTAATCCCCTTTATGAGTTTTAGTTCTAAAATTGAATCTGTAAAAAGAAATCTACTCCCCCGATTACTCTTCCTATTTCAAGCTCTCCCTGTAGAGGTCACTGCAAAACAATTTTCAGAATGGGATAAGATGATTTCTAGGTTTATTTGGCAGGGGAGAAAATCTAGAATTAGATTCAAAACATTGAAACTTTCAAAAGATAAAGGTGGAATGGCTTTACCAAATTTGAAAATTATTATTATGCATCTCACAATTAACCTCTCATTAATTCTTGTAATCCAGACTATCTAGCCAGGTGGAAAGATATTGAATTATCCCTTGTAAATAACACCCCCCAATTCAAGCATTATTAGGTAATAGGAATTTAGACAAAATTACGGAAAAAATATTCAATCCATGGATAAAGTTCAAACTAAGGACATGGAATACAATTCCAAAAGAGTATCACTTAGGTGAGGCAGTAAAGATACTCAGATGGTGCACCTATGATACAGTGGATAATAGATTTAAAATTTGGGTCACAAAAGGAATACCTGCATTTTGTAACATAATGGATAAGAATCAGTTACAAAGTTTTCAGTCTTTAAAGGAGAAACACTATTTGGGGAATTCAGATTTTTATAGATATCTTCAAATGTGCCACTATTTTAAAAATGAGATTATAACGGGAGATTTAGATATTAACAACAACAACAACAACAACAACAACAACATGGGATAGTGAAAGTAATTACAGAAGCCTACAAATCAGAATTAAGTAAAGGCATTATATCTAGATTATATAAAGGTTTTATGATAAATAAATCATATTCTACAGAGTATATAAAAGAAAAATGGGTGAAAGTGAAGTTAGAATTTCAAATGAAGAGTGGCTTAAACTTGGTGAATTTCAATGGAGATGTACTAACTCGCATTTATGGAGAGAGTTTTGCTGGAAAAACATTGTTCGATTTTTCATTACTCCGTGTCAGAAGGCACACCTAGATGGGAAAACTCTAAATGTTGTAGATGTGCGGAAACCAAGGTGATCATTGGCATATATATTCTGGAACTGCCTAAAATAAGGCTTTTCTGGAAGGAGTTACATGAGGTCCTGGAAACTATATTTGAAAGGAATGTACCCTTTACATTTGAGGCTTTATATTTTGGCAAACTGGATTTTGATTGGAGGGGAACTGATGAATATTTGTTTGGAATCCTTATATCAGCAGGGAAGAAAGCTATATCAAGGAAGTGGCTTCTCCCAGATTTACCAACAATGAATGATTGGATTGAATTAATAAAGGAAATATATATAATGGAAAAATTAACATTTTCACTAAAATTACAAATGTATAAATCTGTCAGATACTGGTATAGATGGGTTCAATACATTAAACCTTTAAGGTCTGAATTTGTTGAGATACAAAATAACTGCAGCTTATTGTCTGTATCTGTGTCTTGTCTGTGTCTCCATGGAGAAAAGCTGGGGTATGCGAAAAGACGAATTCCTAATGCAAGAAATTGTTTAGGGCTAATAAAGAAACATTATTAATAAGGTACATTTAGTCTCCTCCCTTTTCATATTCATAAAAGTATACATCTTCCTCATGTTGAATGTATATAGTTTTGTTTAAAAGTTATATCATTGTAAAATACTAAGGGAACAAACAGGAATAGACCATTTTTACTTGTGATGTATAGTCGAAAGTGTATTGTAAAAGTAAGGCCGAGTAATGCTGATTATTTGTAAAATGGTTTTGTTTAGTTCTCTAAAATAAAAAAAAATAAAATGGTTTCAGTTATGCTTATGCCTAAAAAACAACCTAACCTCTGGACAACCAAAACAACATCTTTTATTTAACTTGCCATTTTCTGAGAAAATGTAAGAACATGTTAAAGACAATTTTGTTAAAGAAAATTTAACAATGACCTCATTACAAACGGCCCGATTTAAGCCCTCCAATCAGGTTTCAGACAATGACACAGCACAGACACTGCCCTTGTTGAAGTTCCGAAC
The DNA here is from genome assembly GCF_040954835.1 of Lepisosteus oculatus. Taxonomy (NCBI): domain Eukaryota; kingdom Metazoa; phylum Chordata; class Actinopteri; order Semionotiformes; family Lepisosteidae; genus Lepisosteus; species Lepisosteus oculatus. The sequence goes on from NC_090718.1 coordinate 14,779,547, forward strand.
AATCTGACATCATGCAGTGTCACTTATTACCTTCTCTAGTCTTGGAATCCCTGAGTGATGCAAAATTCCCTTCATGTGAGAATAGTGAGGTCGTGCTACTCAGCCACCACCCATCACCTACACAAAACCACTGCAGTAGCCTTATCTGTGGACAGCATTGTGCTTGAATTTCAATCCATCTTAAACGCTCAAATCTTATCTTACTGTTCGTACACACTTTGTTTCTCTTGGGGGTTTTAATTCTGAAATTGGGTTTAAGTATGATGTCCCATAAAGCTATTCAGCATTTATATATTCCCACTTGATCAGATAATAAAATCGCACACGGCATAAAATCTGAATGATCATTTCTATGCCAAAGATACTCAAATCCGTTTCCCTACTCAACCCAAAACTGAAGTAGCTGTCTTTGCACTAATTCCATCTCTTATATAAAAACCTGGATGAAGCAAAATTCCCTTCATTTAAAACTGTGAATACTGGTAGTACTACTCAGTACCTCCCATATCCTACACAAAACCACTGCAGTACCCTTGTTTGTGGACAGTACTGGGGTGAATACTTATGCATTCAATTATTTTCTGTTTTTTATTTTTAATTAATTTAAGTAAAATGTCTGGATTTGTTTTCACATTATAGAGTACTTTGTTGATGAGTGACACAAATTCTCAGTTAAGTACATCACAGTTCCATGCTGTAACAATAAAATGTGAAAAAGTCCAAGGTAGAATTCTATAGCTGTACATAGTTTGGCACCTCAGTACCTATCCGACTTATCTTCCTACTTCACAACCTTTGTCTGTCACTAGTCTTCTAGTTGTCCTCAAGCTCGTTTATATTCTATCAATGACAAGGCCTTCTCTTGTTATGTCCCCAAAGATACTACCTGCAATTAAATTTAGACTCAAAATATTTCTTTTCAGAAAGGCTTTAAATTAGTGTCTTTGCCTGCTCCATTTTCTAATGACCATGTATCTTCTCCTGCACCGATTCTTGCATGTGCTTATTTTGTCAATTCTAATCCTTATAATTGTTTAAGTCATAAAGCGTTGTAAATAAAATGTGCAGATGGCATTAAATTCACATTAGAACCACGTTACATACTTCATCAAGGATTGTTTTACTTAAAATTTGCATATTAAATCAATTTTCACCTTGAAATTGAAAATGATGAAATGGGGAGTAAGATGCATTGACAGATGACTGCACGTTAACATTTGACTGAGAAAGAGATGTTCATACAGACACTGAAAGAATCGTGAGTAGAGGTACTGAGGGGAATGAGAAAATGTGTTCTAAATCCAGATGGACCAGAAGGTGTTCAAGCACACAGAGAGACGGAGAGGAGTGAAGCACTATGCCCCCAGCTTAGTCGTCTGTGAAAAGGTACCAACTGACCAGGAATGAGCCAAACATGGCAATAGATGACAGGAAGTGCCAGATATCATGGTCGTCAAAGAAGCTGAGCAGAATACAATCGCGATTGTGTTCCCGAGACTCTGCTGGCGTTTTCTACACAGCGGGGGAGAGACAGAGAGAGAGTTAACACAGATATACTGATTTGGCCTTACAGTACCTTCTGCATATGACTCAGAGCCATTTCTTTTAAGTCCTGTATTGACTTGTTCGTATCACCTGCATTTCTAACGGTGCATAACATAAAGTGATTTTACTGCCTACACAATCGCCATCTGATTACTGGCTGTAAAGCATCTTACTTATGGACAGTGAGACACTTATGTTGTGTGAACACTGCCGTGTCTCAGTCCAATTAGGTAGGAAAGAGCATGGGGGCACATAATTGGGATTTGAGGAGCCTGTGTTTGCCTGTGTTACTGACCTGCCAGGTACTGAGACCCTGGAAGAAGAAGAAGAGTGCGAAGCCCCAGACCACTGCAGTGAAGAAGATGCACACCAGCGCCATCAGCTTGATCCGCTCACCACTGCGGAGCTGAAGAGCAGAGACACGTGTGACCCACAAATCCGACGCACGCTGGCCCACGAGTGACGCGGGAATCTTGACACTGACTGTCGCACTGTGCACTCTTGGTAGCACGGGTATTAGCTCTCACCTTCATGATGATGTAGAAGGCGAAGTAGAGCAGCAGGTTGCAGATGGCGATGGCCAAGAGGTAGGAGGCAAAGTCATTGGGTCTCACGATCAGCCCATAGGCAGCACTGCAACACACAGAAGACCACAGCCCTCAATACACTGGCACCACAATGAAGAGAAGACCACAGCCTTTGACACAGGGACATCACAGCACACAGAAGACCATCTGCTAAGGTTAATTTTGAGTTATGACTGGAAATGGATTGGTATACAATTACAGCTTTTCTAGAATCTGCATTTGAGATGTTTATGTTTTTGCCTATACCCCTTCTCTTTCTATACAGTGGATATACAAAGTCTACACACCCTTATTGAAATTGCAGGTTTTTGTGATGTAAAGCCAGAAATCAAGATAAATCATGTCAGACATGTTTTCCATGTGACCTTGCAACCAACAAAATTCAAGAGAAAAACAGATAATTATGAGGAACAATAATTGAAATAAAAAAAACCTGCAACACCCTGGTTGCATAGGTGTGCACACCCCCCCCAACTAATACTTTGTGGAAGCACCATTGGCATTTATTACAGCAGTAAGTCTTTTTGAATCAACTTTGCACACTTGGACTTTGCAATTTTATCCCATTCTTCCTTGCAAAAAAGTTCAAGCTCCTTAAAATTGCCAGGGGATCTCCTGTGCACACCACTCCTTAGGTCATTCCACAGGTTTTCAATGGGATTGAGGTTTGCGCTCTGACATTTTGTACCATTCCAAGACTTTGATCTTCCTTTTCTGAAGCCTTTCCTTGCTTTGGGTCGTTATGTTGAAATTTGAAATTCTTCTTCAGGCCAGATATTTGGAGCTAGTCATTATCCCATCTATCTTGACTAGAGCCCATGTCCCAGCTGAAGAGAAGCAGCCCCAAAGCATGATGCTGCCACCACCATGCTTCACAGTAGGTAAGGTGTTCTTTGGATGATGGGCTGTGTTGTCTTTGCTCCAAACATATCTTTTAGAATTAAGGACAAAAAGTTCAACCTTTGCCTCATCAGACCATAAGACATTTTCCCACATGGTTTGGGGTGACTGAATGTATTTTTTTGCAAAATGTAGACAGGCTTGGATGTTCTTTTTTGTGAAAAATGGCTTCCGTCTTGGCACCCTACCCAATAGCCCAGACATGCAGAATATAGGAGAGTGTTGTCACATGCAAGGAGTGACCAGTACCTGCCAGAAATTCCTGCAGCTCCTTTAATGTTGCTGTAGGCCTCTTGGTAGCCTCCCTGATAAGTTTTCTCCTTGTCCTGTCCTCAACTTTGGAGGGTCGTCCAGATCTTGGCAATGTCCCTTTGGTGCCACATTTTCTCCACTTATTGATGATAGTCTTCACAGTGCTCCATGGTACATCCAATGCCTTTGATATTCTTTTATACCCCTCTCCTGATCGGTACCTTTCAACAATAAGATCCCGTACAGGTTTTATCAGCTCCTTGTGGGCCATGGCTATCCCAGTAGGATGCAACCACAAATGTTCCAAGGAAATCCTACAGGAACAGCTGATTTTTATTTGGGGTTAGTCAGAATCACTTTCACTGATGGCAGGTGTATGCTACTTACCTTTGGACATGATTTTTATTATTATTTGAAATGTGACTGGTTAACTCTGAACACAGCTACTGCCCCCATTATAAAAGGGTGTGCACACTTATGCAACCAGGGTGTTGCAGGTTTTTTTATTCCAATTATTTTTATAATTATCTATTTGGTTGCAAGGTCACATTTAAGATGGAAAAAATGTCTGACATGATTTATCTTGATTTCTAGCTTAACATCACAAAAATCTGCAATTTTAATAAGGGTGTGTAGACTTTTTATATCCACTGTACAGATATACAGATAGTATACCCCTTCTCTCACTGCCAGCACACAGAACCCCTGAGCTCCTATACCAAATACTCACAGAGACCAGTTGACAATGTTCCCCATCACCAGTAGCACCATACGGTCCTGTAACAGATGAAGGGGAAGAAATAGGAAATGAGAGAGAGGCAGCTTCACCTGAGGATCATGCAGAACAACAGTCTACACAATAACAGAAACAGAACTGACTTCTACTTGCAGTGGTGCAGCATGGAGGGAGATCATATAGAGCAAAAGATGCAAGTGGACCTCACACGGCCTACATCAATAGGACAATGCTTTTTACAAAAAAAATTGGTTTAAAAAAATTGAAGCTACAATACAAAATAGCACTCCCAACAGATTTCCAGATTGAAGTACAGAAGACTAGACATGTACATATATACTTGTAGATGTGTAATGCTTTATTTATTGTGTGGGTCTTATTGTTTGTTCGGTGGGGAAGGAAGGAGAAATCTTAGTTAAGGCTGAAGGTCACTTTTCAAAGTAGATATAACTGATCGGCTGCCTGCCTGTTCCCTTAAACACCTTGCACCAGAGAGGAGCTAGTGTGGTAAGGTGCTTGTGGCCAGAACTATTTTCTCTCAAGGAACAGGTAAAGGTCTATTTCATGCTGAAAAGAAAGAAAAAAAAGAGACAATGATTTGCCTGTGGAGCCTTCTTCAGGTGTGAGGGAGAGAGGAAAACTGGCAGCTGATGAAGCATGGGAGAACAAGAGGGAGCAGTGAAGAGGAGGTGGGGAGCAGGGGAGAAGGAGTACTGACACTTAGGGAGAACTGGAAGAGAGGTGTGAAGTCAAAACCTGCAAATGAATAAAGAGGATTAGAAGCAGATGAGTCTCTTGTTAAGGGAAGAGGGAAGGTGTGATCCTAGTTTCAGGATAATTTTGGTTTTGGATGTCTTCGTGCAATCAGATTTCCAAAACCCCTCCTTGAGTATGCAGACAGAGAGAGACCAGTATGATCATGGCCATTAGAGGTGAAAAGAGAAACTATGGGCTTGGAGAGATCTCTGATCCTTGTAAAGGTCTCCCAGTCTCCTTCCTGTCTCGCCTATGAAAACAGTTCGCAATTTTCTGCTAGCGACGCAGTAAATACGTTTGCTGGAAATACACAATGTCATCTGGATGAACCGGAATTGTCCAGAAGGGCCTTGAATGTGTGTGGTATTGGATATACTGTATATTTACAGGTGATACAGCAAGTTCTGTTGCAGGGAAAAGTGCCTGGTGTCAGTCATTGCTGTGGGCAGTCAAGGGAGCTATGAACAAGAGGTTTACGCAGATCATGTCGTCTCTCTTTTTTTCTTTTCAGCATGAAATAAACCTTACCCTGTTCCTTTGCAGCCTATGCATGCTGATGCACCTACCTACTTGAACCTCTATTCTATTTTAGACCTTAAACTTCTATTTTTCTCAGTGTGGCAGAGATGAGATTTAAGTTGTTCTGTTCACTGAAGCGCTATTCTGGTGAGTGTGCTGTATGGACTGTGACTGAAACAGATTCCTTCTCTCATTCTGTTCTCTGTAGAAGGTGTGATCAAGTTGTGATGAACAGGGAAGTACTCACAATATACATGGGTCCACTGCACTGGCGTATACAGTCTGTGTACACGACATACAACATCCTGCGAACTACCCCCGAGTCTGAAACACACACACATCATTACAAACCCAGAGACTGGACACACACACTAAATACAGCATCCTGCGCATCGCACCTAAGTCTGAAACACACACAGTGTTACATTTCCAGATACTAGACTACATACAGCATCCTGCACAATACCCTTGAGCCTGAAACACACACAGCGTCACACACCCAGAGACTGGATATACACAGCATTGCACACTGGGAGAATGGACATACACAATTACAATACTACAGTATTAACACCATTATTAACATCAATGCATTAATAATATTATTATAATGAAGCATGAAGAGCTTTAGAATTCAATCCATAGAACAGCATCTGAAGAATGTCAGCAGTTTTAATTTTATGTTGTGTAATTACAGATGCTGTTCTATGGATTGAGTTCTAAAGCTCTTCATTTCATTCTTGTGTATAGAACTCCAGTTCTGTGAAGATAAAATTTAGTTTTGAAGTATTAAATTGGTCCTGTGCTACTGGCTGAACTGTCATGTAATTGTAATAACAATAATAATTGTAATAAAGTACAACAGTTAATACCAGCATGTTAACACTGACTGAGTTGCTTTTTCTAATCTAGTCTATATGACCATAGCCAAAGGGCTAAAATAATACATTTCATAGGTAGGTCAAACACAAATCTCAAGATCACATTTAACAATCACATAAAATTATAGCCAGCCTGTCAAAAGATCTTTCTGCTGCTTATTAGGTAGTCTCTCTGACTGCACTCAAAATCTTTAAATTAAGGCCCTATCTTAAAGGGAGATTTCTGTTTTGGCTTAGGAGCTGCAGGTGCGCCTATCTATTGGAATAGGTATCTTGAAGGTCTCGTGAAGGGTGTCTGCAGCTTGATGTAGCCTAGCTTGACTTGTGTGCATCTGGCAACGGGGGGGTGCCATACCCAGCCTCCAGCGGCCCATGTAGTACAGCTGTATGCTGAGCAGCAGGGTGGCCAGGATGTGGATGACGGAGAACACAATCCAGAACACAGTGTTGCCTTTCCCGAACACCTGAGACAGAGACGGGGGGCACAGACCCACAGAATGGGTGACATAGAAGGATGTAAACATACACAGCCTGAGACTTAATAGTACTCCGAGATAAAAAAAAACTACAATATCTTTAGAAACATTAGCTCCAGATTATCAGTAGAAATAACAGTAAAGAATCGTGTGTCAGAGCTCTGCACATTCTGTGGGATATCTGGGATGTGCTCGAGGAATGAAAAGTGTGTGTTTGCCCAGTAGACATTTGTAGTGTGTTAGAGAAGTGCAGGCAGGTGTGACCAGTGCAAGTGGTTGTATAAAGTGCAGGTGGGAGTGAACAGCAAAGGGTGAATACAGTGTAAAGTATAGCGTAGGGTGTGTACAGTCTCAGTGCAGGGTGTACAAATCCATTTACAGTGTGAACAGTCTCTGTGCAGGATATACAGTGTAAGTGGGTGTGTACAGTTTCACTCACCACACCCAGCACAGAGAAGAAGATGACTGCAGCCAGGCAGGCATAGGCAGTGTAGGCGCTGGCATTGATATCAGGGTGTCTCTTCTGGTACAGCTTCAGCATGCAGAGCCCCGCGATCATGTACATGAAAGAAGTGTCTGACCAGTAGGATGAAGACAGAAATATACATCAGCAGGACAACTAACAGAGGACACAAACACAATCCTGCTGTGTAGGACTTCGGTGAAAACATTATTATTTTACTATTGTAGCATAAAAACACAAGAAATGGAAAAAGTAAATAGAAAATCCCCAAATATGTTCCAAACCACATAGTTTCCCTCCCAAAACAAGGACACGTCAGTACCTGCTGGTGGAGGAAGTACAATAACATAGGGGACACTCACCAAACTGGAAGTTAGTATAATTGGGACAGACATGATAGCAGGCACTCAGGAGCCCCTCCATCATGAGTGCAGTGCCCATGGCATAGAACAGTCCAAAGTGCTTGGGGATCCCACACTCCTACACACAGAGAGGAGGTTAACCAGGTCAGATGTCAATAAGACATTTCACCACTTACTGGCAAATAGCTTGCTACCCTAATGTTTCACTGCGTCAGTCTGCGTGTGACTGTTCCAGCCTGATCCGGGTGGTGGCAGTCATACTGGTCAGAGTGTACACTCACCAGCGCTGACAGCTCATTGCGCATCAGCGCCCTCTTGTGGAGAATGTCCCTCTGCAGGACAATAAGCAGGAAGAGCAGCCCCAGCATCACATAGCCAAGGTTACTGAGGATGTTATTGAAGGCACTGCAGAGACATCATATATGATATGTTACCAGACACACCATTCTTATCATGCAATGAAAACCTGCATAACATCTGGCTTTGGACAGTTGTCTTTAACTATTTGTTTTGTACTGTAAAGGTTTTGCAATACAGTTTGGACTTGTTTCTGCACATCCTGCACAGCAATATACTCAGGTATGCAGAGCAGGAACCACTGTCTCACCTCAGAGCTCCTAGGGGGTGTGCACACAGGAAGTTATAGTAGCAGATATCCTGATTCCCTGTCACATTCACCACCTGTCACAGAAAGCAAGGGACCTTTTCAGTGTAGCATGCGTAAGCACTTGCACAGTCTGAACACCGTATGAACTACAGTCTGAAATATGAGGACATTGCTCAAAAATGTCTTATTATATACAACAACACAAGAACAACATTCAGAAAACCAAGCGTCTTACCGTCTGATAGGTTATGACCAGCTGGACGACAGGCAATGCATAGAAGACTGCGATAGTGGCAATATTCCTGCAGAGACACCCACAGCATCTGTCACTGAGACGGTCTCACACCAGCACACCCACAGCATCGTCACTGAGACGGTCTCACACCGGCACACCCACAGCATCCGTCACTGAGACGGTCTCACACCAGCACACCCACAGCACCGTCACTGAGACGGTCTCACACCAGCACACCCACAGCATCCGTCACTGAGACAGTCTCACACTAGCACACCCACAGCATCCGTCACTGAGACAGTCTCACACTAGCACACCCACAGCATCTGTCACTGAGACAGTCTCACACTAGCACACCCCACAGCATCTGTCACTTGTCTCACACTGAAACAGTGAGAGTGTAAACACAAAGCAACACACCAGGAATGTGACACTGTAAATACACAGAGACACACTGCCACAGTCCCAGTGTAAATGCATAGAGACTCACTGTAACCAGCAGCCATATTATCCTGCAACTCACAACTGACAACCCACTGAAGCCAAGCAGGTTGCTGCTGGAAATGGTGTTAGTGGGGCCAGTAGGGGGCACTTACCCTGCAGTCTAAGTGGGTCCTAATTCCCCAGTATAGTGACGGGGACACTATACTGTAAAATGGCACCATCCTTCGGATGAGATGTAAACCAAGGTCCTGACTCTGTGGTCATTAAAAATCCTAGGGCGTTTCTCGAAAAAGAGTAGGGGTGATACCCTGGCGTCTTGGCTTAATTTCCCATTGGCTTTTACCACTCATGGCCTCCTAATAATCCCCATCTATGAACTGGCTTCATCACTCCATTCTCCTCCCCACCGATAGCTGGTGTGTGGTGAGCGTACTGGCACACACTGGCTGCCATCACATCATCCAGGTGGGTGCTGGACATTGGTGGTGGTGGTGGTGGAGGAGAGTCCCCATTACCTTTAAAGCGCTTTAAGGTGGAGTGTCCAGAAAAGCGTGATATATATGTAAGGAAGTATATTATTATTAACAGTGGGAATATAAATACGCAGACACACTGAAACAGTGACAGCGTAAAGCATAGAGACACACTGATACACAGACAAACTCAGACTCACCAGAAGTATATCTGGTATTTTTTACTCAGCACTCTCTTGTCCTTGCGAGCCAGGTCAGACACACAGAGGTACTTCTGCAAAAAAATGGGAATGAGAGTGAAAGGGGCATTTGAGAGGGGGGGGGTGAGTGAGAATGGGTATGTGTGAGAGCAGGTGGCTGTGTGAAAGAGGGAGTGACAGGCAGTCTGAACAAGACTGGAGTTATGATATTACAGAAGTCTGAAGTCAAGGAAATGCATACCACTGGATCCCACTGGATATCACTGTTCTAGGTCTGGCAATCCAGAGATACGAAGGCAATCTTTAATGTGTTTGAAAATCCAGGTGAAAGTATTATCCAGCCCACAGCTCTTGGTAAGTTTAACAAGCCAAGAATATTATAACACCCCACAGAATTTTGTATTTAGATTACTCCCACACATGCTATTCCATCTGAATTAATATTCATAAAATATCAGAGATATTGGCCCCACTTTAAAAACAGTGAGCAACACTCATTCTACTTCCACGCCCTGCTGAGTCCCTTCAGTAATCCGACTTCAGCCACACAAATACCATCTAGTTTCAGGACAGCAGTGCTAAAACGCCACAGATCTTGCAAAGCAATCATGAACTTAACCACTGAGACCAGTAGCACCAGAACAAACCCTGGAAACACTATAATTTGACAGCATATCTGAAATGGGTGAGACAGTAAGCAGAGACCAACCCTGCTATATAAAATCTACCTTCACAGTTGAGGGAGCCCGGTAACCCATAACCCACTCTAGAAATGCAGAAGAAACCCTACAACCCACTCACAGTACATTCTGTGGGGATGGCAGAGAGGACGTCCAGTTAAACAAACAGAGACAGCCCCAGAGACAAAGAGTGGGACAGTCCCAAAGACACAGACACAGTCCAAGAGAGAAACAGTGACATAGTCCCAGAGACACAGACGTAGAAAGGCACAGCCACAGACAGAAACTTGACACTGTCCCAGAAACACAGACAGGTACAGATCCAGAGAGACAGATAGACACACCTTGGTGCGGACAATATTCTTGTCAGAATCAATGTCAGCCAGCGTGTCATAATCATCCTCCTCCACAGAGCTGAGAGACTCCTGTCTGCCCCGGTTTACATGGTCCAGAGGACGCTCTGAGGGAGAGAGGGAAGGAGCAGAGATGAGGAACAGAGGAGAGAGAATGTGTTAGAGAGAGCAGCGTCAGCCTCATTTAAACCAATCAATCCAGATCCTAAAGGAGCTGATTTCACAATCTGGAATTGTGGAAGGATTAGTCACAGATTCTCAGATTGTAGATTGAAGGGAATGCTAATTTCTCATTTAATAAGATGTTAAGTTTTGCTTGGTTTGAAGAGTGATTGCAAATGGAGAGATTTTTTTCAGATGGATCAGGTCTGCATTTAAGCATGTGAAACAGGTGGGTTAATTTCTGATATCAAGATCACTGAAAAAATCATTCAGGGCAGTTGGGTTGTCACAAATCATCTCAATCTGAAACATGATTGAAGCTATTACTAAGATATTACTGCTGTATTAGAAACATTAATTTTGATGATATATGATACTATATAATAATGAACAGAATAGACTATTTGGAATACTTAGAACTATTGCCATTATCACAATAATGATAGTATCATCACCAGTATAGATACTGCTACGAAATCATAGATATCGGTGATAAACATAAATAGATATGCATGGTTTGATTACAACGAGAGCTTTGGTTACAGCAGACAGTATTAGGGTCAGATTGGTAGATCAGGATGACTGAGGTGTGGATTAGAGCATGCCAATTTATTCTGAGGGGGGGTTAATCACCAATGTGAATGGTGAAGTGCTGTACTGTGACTGATCGCCGTTTGAAGTGATCCTGTCCTGAACACAATGAGACAGACTATCAGAAATGCACCAATCAGACACAAGAATGCCAAATATGAAACCAAGGGGAATATCTGTCACTGACGGCAGGTTATATAAATGTAAAGTACTTAGTGGGTACATCTGCATATCAATGTAGGAACTAGAGCACATCTTATAAATGTAACAAATATGACATTTCCTTTCACAAAGTCATCAAATTTCCTCTAATTTTTTTCCTGTTTTCAGTCTGTGAGGTTTCTGTTGAATAGTGTTAACTATCCACAATGGTTAGCATTAGAAAGGGGAAGTGTTAAAGATTTTAAGGTGTGTGCAGGTGAGTGTGTTGTGCCTGGGGCTGCACCTCATGTGAGCTCGCTGTTGTGCCTGTTGTGCTGCTGTGCGCCTCGTGTGAGCTCGCTGTTGTGCCTGGGGCTGTGCACGCGTGTTGTGCTCCATCAAATGCATGTGTAAAGGTGTGTGCTGTGTGGACTGGACTTACCCATGTAATGGGCATCACCTGAAGCCATGCTGTCAGTGACAGCCTCAGAGCTCACAGTGCTGCCATTGTCTGGGAAAAAAGGATCAATAATAAATATCAGTGACCAAAGCCATTGTGAAATAGAGTACTTGCATCTCACCTGTCCACACTTGTATTTATTGTCCTCAGGTTTAACCAGCAAGGCAGTTTCTACCACTCATGCTCTGTCTGAAGACAACACTCACCAAAGGAGCCGTAGTCATAGGGCTGGCAGAGGGAGGCAGGGGTAAGGCCCTTCCCTGTGATACAGACACACAGTGAGACAACAAACAGAAAACTCCACTACAAGCAGCATCACCTTCAGACACTTCCACTCTGGCCTGTATGGCCCACTTCAGAGCTACAGCCAGTGCCTGTCGGATCACTGACAGAGGTGATGCTGCTCGCAATGTTGTCCTTGCATCGTTACCTTCATAAGTCAGTTAAACTCTGGGCTTGAAGCGCCAACATTCGGCAAAAGCAGCACAACATCAGCACAGACTTAAATGTAAATTTTAGATATAAAGGATGGAGCTTCATATTCTGTTAGTGGGCATCTGATCAGGTGTGAGGCTGTGACACATCAGTTCATAACAATACAAGTATATAATTCTGTCAAGCAGGGATTTACACGTTTGACAAGAGTGATAACAGACAGTCAGGCAGATAGCTATTACTCTAGAAGCTGCTGCAAGCGAGGCGGGTTAGTTTAATTCCAGCACGCACACATTTTGACACTGTTAGCAAGGCTCTTGTGGCCTGACAACTTTCATCACAGCTCTAGCACATCAGCACACAGAGTTGCAGCTGTCAGCTGCAGGCGTGCGGGTTTACTGCGCTGCCCCCAACAGATCTTACCGAGGAGAGAGGCTGAGCCACAAGGCAGCATGGAGAGAAAGAGACAGAGAAAGGGATGAGAGTTCATTCTGCACACAAAGACACACACACTTGCATTCATAAACTACAGTCACACCTGAGCTGAGCACACCTGCTCTGCCTGGAATCACACAGCTGAGCTGTCAGGAAGGGCAGTCACCTCCCAACACACAGCCTTGGCCGAGTCTCTAGACGTGAATTTGTTGGGGTGTACGAAACGGATTAGTCACAGACAGTCCACGCGGCCACACGATGATGGACTGGGCCACAACAGTGTCGAGAATCACGTACAGTTCCATAGTTATCAGTTGCTCTTTCAGAAAACAATTATTTGTGTTTAAATAAGATGCTTTTTGGCATTTATACGAGATAGAATTGTGTTTATAAGAGATAGTATGTGATACTTTTTGAATTTATACAAGTTAAAATTGCATTAAAACATGATAGTTTTTGCATTTATACAAGATAACTGCATTAAAAAGCAAAAAAGAATTGTGAGTAATACTGCCTACAATATCATTATATTATCCAGAAATTACACGCCTTTAGAAATGTACCAGTAAGTCAACAGCAGGTATGAGTCTTACTGGGTAGTCATCTTAAATGTATTCCATTCTATGTTTAAAGAGTAGGAATAATCTATGTAAAGTACATGTTTCTGCAGTTTCACATCAAGAATAACATGTGCTTGGAAAGGCATGTCATTTCTACTTTTCACAGAAACGTCAAAAACGACACATTTTTACCCAAGGACTACTCACTGACTGACAGGGTGCTCTACTTCATGGATACAAAAGACAGCACACGTGCTCCTTTAGATAAATTATTTTGCACAAAGAGAAGTGTGACGATTTTCTTCTGTTATTAAAGTCAAAGATAGTTTGTATGGGACAATTGTATTGCATAAATATTGCAATATATAAATAATAATCAATATTATAATCAGCAATGTTGTTCACAAATGTGATCTTGTATATACATAAACAATTCTTGTTTAAACCGTTTTTTTTTCTCTCTGGCGCTAATATGTTTTAAGAAATCTGTGCACTGACAAACTATATGCATGTTCACCAACCCACACATCCTTTGCTACAGATACAAAGTCAATCTATAACTACCACACTCACATGGGCCTACAAACGAAAAGAAGAAATGTTGCAAATAAGAGGTAGCTTTTGGCCCATGTAACCCATTTGGTAGTTTGTTAATACCTAAAACTATAAAGTCACACCCATTATGAAACATAACAGTGTGCCTGTCCTGCTGCACAGAAAACACAGATGAGGAGGGGGATATGTGTTCAGGGGTGTTCCCCCACTGCAATGCCACTAAAAACAATGGGATGCCCTGGTCAACAGGTTACCTGTCTCTGCAGGCGACGCATCTGGAGTGTTCAGGCCCTCTCTTTTCCTGTGCAGCCTGGTGATGAGAGAAATGAGTAAGAACAGGCAGGCCAGCTCCATGGAAACACTGAAACAGCAGTACAAATCAACATTGAAACACCAGGACTGATCCACACTGAAACATCAATACTAATCCACACCGGTAACACTGAAATGTCAGTGATATCAACACTGAAACACCAAAACCGATATGCACTGATAACACTGAAATGGCAGTAATTCCGACATGAAAATACCAATACGGAACACACAACTCAAGCATGTTTAAGTCAAACCCTTGCAAGAAACAGCAGGATCTCCAAACTATATAAAACTGGATGGATGGGTTGCACGACTGTTATCCATGGTTTGCATGGCTACACGGTTTGTCATCCATCCATCCTCCATCTTGTAACCACTTTATACAAATCCGAGCATTTTCTATCTGCTTTAAACAATGCTGGATTGTGGGGGAGCTGGAGTCAGTACTTCATCCTGGCAAGCACGGCAGGATACACCGCCCGAACGGGGCGCTGGTCCATTGCAGGACACACACAGACAAACCAGGGCCAATTTTTCTGGGAGCCAATTAACCCACCAGCGTGCTTTTGGACTGTGGAAGGAAAGTAGAATACCGGGAGGTACTCCACGCAAACATGGGGAGAACATACAAACTCTACACGGGAACTGAATCTGCAGAAATGTTAACCACTGCACCACAATTGACTGTGAATTGTCTTATGTTCTTGTGATGCAGTGTGAGCAGTGTGATGCTGCAGTTTGGTCCTGGTTCAACCCTGGTTGTTCAAAGAGCAATGTCAGTATACCCTTTCTCAATACCAGAATACTTTCTCAAACACTGTGTGTTACTAGTGGAAAAATAATGTCTGACATAATACTGATCTCCTGACCCAGCTACCCATGCTGAAAACACACACACACTTTAAAAACCACTGTGTTGCGTAAGAAAATTAAAGATTAGGAGATATGACACACAAAGTCTGAGTCTTAATGTAGATGCCCCTAATTTTTTCCATGCTCACAAAATGAGTCCTGCCAGGTTACTAGTTTATATAGTGCTTTTCATGTCAAAACATCAAATCTGAGAGGGACAGATATATTTAAACAACATAACAAAACCAGCTTGCCTAAGATTTGGTACATTTTTTTGCAAGTTCCTCTGAAAAATAATATTCTGTACACTTTCAGGAGGACTGGATACATTCACTATCCCTGTATAATTTTAAATACACTGTAAGCTAACAGCAGCCATGGGTGTTTATTTTACACAACCGTAAGGCAACACCGAGCCCTACTTAGGAATGATGAAGTATCCCATTTAATAGACTTAAGGATAATTTTACTTTCTTCAGTACAGCATTTGTTTTTCTTGCTTTGATGTTTAAAGACACTGAAACACTTCTATTGATACTTCTAAAACTAACAGATACCAAAATACTAATGTACACTTGGACAGCAATACTGATACCAGTACATTCCGACAAACAAAAGCACTCTACATTTCTACTAAAGCACATACTAACACACCTAACACATCAAAACACTTACTGAGACACACTGATGCAATAACAATAACGCTTCAACACTATATGGGTGGTGTGGTGGCTTTGTGGTTAAAGATCTGCCCCTGTGCTGGAAGGTTGCCGGTTTGTATCCCGCGGCCAACAGAGGAATCCTACACCGTTGGGCCCCTGAGCAAGGTCCTTAACCCCAACTGCTCCAGGGGCGCCGTATAAATGGCTGACCCTGTACTCTGACCCCAAGCTTCTCTCCCTGTCTGTGTGTCTCATGGAGAGCAAGTTGGGGTATGTGAAAAGACAAATTCCTAATACAAGAAATTGTATATAGCCAATAAAGTGATCTTATCTTACCTATACTGATAAGCACCACTACACTGAATCCCAGGCATATTAACAGACCAACACACTGAAACACTAACACAGGTTCGCTAACAACAGCCCGACATGCAGAGACACAGGTTTGCTAACAGCCTGACATGCAGAGACATAGGTTCATTAACAGCCGACGTGCTGAGAAACGGGTTTGCTAACAGCCCAGGATGCTAAAAGACGGATGCACAGGTACATTGACAGACTGCCAAGGACTGCTTAGGTGCCGAGACACTAAAACAGATTTAATATGCTCTAAAGAAACAGATATAATTAGGAGCACACGTGGACATAAAGACAGCCAGACAGACCTTTTGTTTTCCAGACATGCAACGAGGAAGGCGAGGAGGTAGAAGGAGAGGAAGATCCCCAAACAGAACAGCATCCCCATCACATACACCTCCGCTGGAGAAAGAGAGAGCAGCATGACTTGTAGTGTGTATTACAGGAGTAAGGGGAGTTCAAGCCCATATAGCCCATAAACTCAAGTATTTATCCACTGCAGGTCTTCAAGAAGTAAACCCTGTGGCTGACAAGACAAACCTGTACTACAGTTGTGGCTGCAATCAATCACTGGTGAGATATTAAATAGAAATTTGCCACGAGAAGTACAAAAAACACACTAAGATAATTTTTACTGTCACATCATTACTTTTAGTAGTTGTTATTTTCTACATCAAAATGCCAGGTAACTACTAAATTAAAATGCCCCAAATGTTTCGTGTTGCGGTTATGTCAGATGGATGAATTGCGCCACTCTGTCGTGACATGCAGTGAAGCTCACGTTTGATGGCAGGAGACACCAGCACATCCAGCGCTTTGCTGCGATTCCCGGCATCGATGAGCTCATCTGAAGGGGAGGAAGAGAGAAGAGGTAGAGGGAGAAAAGAAGAGAATGATCATTAACGTGACAATACACAAAAACACTATGACCTCTACCCAATTCAAGTCACTTCTGAGCTGCTCTGCCGAAGTTGTTGAAAAAGGACACCCTACTGCCGAAGCACTGTCATAGCCAGCAGTTAATAAAAAACAGATCTTTCACTGGAGGGATTTAAACAGCCTTGGTGTCTCACCTGGCTGCAGAGGGTAGAAGCGCAGAGGCCCGCCACAGGCCTCGTCCTCTGTCTTTACCACAACCACCACGTAGAAACTGTTGCTGGGAAAATCTTTTCTCTGGAAGAGAAACCACAGAGAAGCAGTGTCAGTCTGTCCAGAGAGTGCAGAGGCATATAGCATCTATATATTGTGCACACAAAAGAAAGGCAGTAATGCAGTACTTACAGAGGCTTTTTAATTAGGAAGTGATTCGGGTGTCAAAAAAGCAGGTTTTTATCCCAAAAGATATTTTATTCAAATAAGGAGTTTGAATAAGGGACAATGCACAGAGATAGTTTGTGTGCAGTGTACAGATGAAGGCCGTGTGTGTGCACAGCGTTCAGAGGAAGGCCGTGTGGGTTCAGTGTGTGCACAGCATTCAGAGGAAGTACCTGTACAGTAATGGCTGCTGTTGTGGTCATGGTCTGGTACATCCCAATAAAGGCCACATTGTTATCCAGATCATACACAGGACACTGGAGAAAGACAGGGCAGAAAGGAGGAGAGAGTAAAATGTCTAGATGGAAGGAATAGCCACTTCTCCTTCATAACATTTCTTATTTTGCATAAACATGGTGTGTGGGTGTCACCGAGCCTACTGTATCTCACGTATCTCCGTTTCTCATGTAACGGCAAACTCCTGCTACCAAGGTGGACATAATCAGAGGTGAGACTAACTGAGCTGCCTACAAACACAGCAGCGCAGGCCTGCACCCTTCAATGGAAAAGAAAATGCCAAACCCAACAAATTGGTGATCACGAGTAATTCCGTAAAAGAGTATCCTAATACAGCCCAGGCAGCCATGTTTCTGAGGAATCATCTGATGAGCACAAGAAATATTTGCTGTTCCATAAAGTTAATGGTTCACAGATTAGAAACTCCCAGCCAAATGTACACATGAGGACAGGCCATGTGCGGTTTGCTTCCAGAGCAGGTGACAAGCTTTGCATCTCTTTCCCTGGACTGAGCAGGTAATCAGTAGATTTCGGTAACCAGAAGGAAGCAGTGGAATGTAACACTAGAATCCTGTTAGACAAATAGTCCTGAACCTTGTGAGAATGCATGGCCACATGGTGGTTCCACTTCCAGCGAGTTTCGTTCCTGTTGCTCAGAAAAGGCCCAGTTTTATTCAGCTGGGGGTAACTAATATTTTGGCTAGCAATTGTATGAGCAATTGTAACTCATTAAACACAAAGCAAAAAGGTCCTTCTTGCATATAATGTCAGCAGGGAAATCGAGTATATACAGGTTTAAAGGGAAAAAGTAATAGGTTTATTCCATGCTGAAAACATTAACGTTGCGTTTTCTTTCTTCTCTTTTCAGCATGGAATAAAACTATTACTTGTTCCTTTGCAGCCTACGCATGCTGACGCAGCTACCCACCTGAACTACTGTACAGGTTTAAGGCCTGTATATACTCGTTTGCTCACTACCTCACAAACCAAATCTGAACAGCTTAGTATTAAAAAAAAAAAATAGAAATCAAACACTACATCTACATTAATTCTACAGCCAATGTGTTTGTCTTTTTGGAGACCATCCTGCACAAATGGGCCTTCTTAAGGCATGTCAATTGAAAAAAGGACATTTTCCAGAATCAGAAACTAAATCCTGAAAAATGATCTTGCAGAACCCCGGCCCAGAGAGCAGGCAGCACATCTTTAACACCACATAATCTTTGGCTGACGAATAGTCATATCTTCTGACAGCTTAAATGGTTTTATTTATTTTATATTATCAAGTGTTTTCCCCCCCAAAAAAACAATCCATGCAGCAAGCAGGCAGGTACCTTATGACTCTGGCACTGAACGGTGCTGTACAAATATACTCTCCTGTAATGCACCTAACTTTAGCAGAATGCGCTGCTGGCAAGCGCACCAGACTTCAGCAGAACGCGGAGAAGGTAAATGCGTGGGACATCAGCAGACCTCGTTTACAGGTGAATACATGTGACTTCAGCAGTGCCCACTGCAGATAAATGCATGTGTGCTGTAGTACAGTAGTACAGAAATAGATCATATGCCCACTGCAGAGACTGGACCCAGCAGTTATGCAATCGCAATCAAATTGGATTCTCTGAGCAGGGCAGAGGCTTTGATTGACAGAGGTGGGGCTACACTCACCAGGATGTCCTGGATAGAGATGACAGAGCAGGGGAAAGTCATCTCAGAGTTCACCTTCACTACCACTGAATCTACGCCCTCTGGGAACACGTACTTAAAATACTGAGAGAGAGAAAAAGAGATGTGAGGTGAGGAAACAAGAGGGGGAGCAACAGAAATATGCTGTTACAGTGCATCACATTATCTCTAGTCAGTTCACACACACACAAACACCCAAAACAACTGACACTCACACATTCAAACACACACCCACATCTACACACTTCACACTCTAAGATCCAGTTGTTGCTGTCAGTCTAGCAGCTTGGACTTTTCACTGATAGATCTGGTGACAATGATGTGAAAGCACATAAAGATAAGGAGACAGACACCGCATCAGTGTGAATCAGGGAGATGTGATGTCTTTGTTCATATTAAAAGTGTACCCTCTGCTGATGTTTTTGATGGCCGTATTTTTTTTTTAATTTCACATTTATAATTTTTTTATTACAAATATTTTTTCCTCCTTTACTGTATATCTATATGTACAATATATATATATATAAATTGAAAGGCGCTATTTTATACAAAGAAAACTGATTGATTGATCAGCTGATTGCCTGTACGGTGAGATAATATTTCTAGAGAGTACGCATGTGTGTCAGTTAATAATACTGCATGCATTATTAACTGGAGGGCTGTTTTGAGTGGGTCCAGTATGTGAGAACTCGGTCTTACCTGCGGCTGGGACGGAGTAGCAGTGAAGCTGGACTTCTTGTTCGTCCTGCAGACAAAAAAGTTAGTCAGACACTGACACATCCACAAACTTAATAACTGAGAAATACCGCAAGACAGATCCTGATAGAAACTGAGATCTCCCTGCTCAGTCTTAGTGCTGGTTTCCTAATTACAGAAGGAGACTGACAACACATTGATACACTGAGATATTCTTAAACACACGAAGACAGAGTGATAACATGACGCACTGGGAGAAAACAGAAAACACAGCAAGAGAGAACAGAGATACACTGACATCTAGAAAGACACTGAGAGGAGCCCCACTGTGCTGAGAGACCCCCAGACCCACTCACTGCAGCGTGAAGCTTTCCACTCGGCTGATGCGGAGCTGGTACTGCACGCTCGCAGGGGACAGCGTGGACACGTCCACAAAGAAGAACTGTGTCTCCATCTCGGCGCGGGCGGGCGGCTGACACAAGGTGCGCCCCACGTGTGGGTAAGCGTACTTCCGCTGGTAACTGCAGGCAGGAATCATGAGCAGAAGAGATGGAGAGAGGTGAAAAACCAAGAGGAGCCTCATGTCAGTTGTACCCACTCTTAGCGATGTGCTGAATGACACTTTATAAACATCACGGCCGATGACTGGGATGTGGATCTATTAATCAGCCTATTCCCTTGGCAACAGGGGCAGATTACCAGTCTCACCAGCATGTAATTAAGCAGCACTTACCTTATTCCAGCAGGACACTTAAACCAGCTTCAACAGTACCTCCCTGTTCGGTCTTAGTGCTTGTTTCCAAGTCTTGGCATTTCTCTTATGCTACTTACTCTTCTGGCTTGACCTGGATCTGCCTGCTCACACTGAATATAGTATTCACATTACTGAGTTAACAATCTGGATTTTTGGAGATATCAGAACATAGGATAGGACTCTTTTCTAAACACTGTATTGGCAACAATTATACCGGTCTTGTACAGTGCTTCTCAATTTGCGGGGGCCGCGTCCCACTAAGGGGCCTCAATAAACTTCCAGGGGGGCCACAAGATGACTGAAAATAATTGAAAAAGACGAACAAAATGCTTAAATCGCTAAAAATCAAGCTACAGTAACTAACGGGCGAAGCAAAAAAAAACACGTAAAAGTTTATATCTGCAAGCATAATAAAACTTTTTAATACTTTTTTTAATTCGCCCACTAAAATAACTTTCAGCCGATCTAGAGCAACCAATCTAGAGTCGATCAGACATTTACAGAGAAAACATAACAAGTACAAAGACAAGCCCAGGTCCTTTTTTGAGCAAAAAAGGCAAAAGAACTGACAATTAGCGCACAAGCAGAAATGAAGGTAACTACTGGTGTGGATAAGAAACTCCTAAAAAAATATCATACACTGTAGCCCAGAAAATAGCTCAGCAGAAAAAAACTCATACTCTTGGGGAAACCTTGATTTTGCTTTGTGCATCTGAAATTGTGAGGGAATTATTTGCAGAGAAGTCCAAGCAATTAGCCAAAACACCGCTATCAAATGACACCACCAAACATCACATCTCATCTATGTTGGAAGATACAAAAGTACAGCGCACCACGCGGCTTTGCGACAATGACTTCGCTATCTCTCCACGCACTGACCACATTATTCACAAGCACCAGCAGCAGTCCTCACACTGAGTGAGCAGCTTCTGTAATTAAGTTGTCAAAAATGTCTGCAGTGACAAATTCTGTAGTTTAAGCATTATTTTATTTTTTTTCCCATTCTTCAGAAATACTTACTCATTTTGTTTCCTTTAAAAAGTAATAGCTAAGCCGAGTGAGCAGTGAGCAGCTTTTGTTGTTAAGTTATGAAAAACGTCTGCAGTGACAAATTCGTATTTTGGAAATTACTTATTATATATGCATTTTATGTTATGATTAAGCAATTTAGGCACTAGCTAAAATAACTTTTATTTAATAAACACACAGGCTGTTTTTGAAATGCCTATTAATTTTGTGTCATGTTGGGAAAAAAAACATAGGCAGTGTAATAGCACTAGCAACAAATACATTTTTGTTAATAAACATACGTTTGAAAACAAGTGCTTTAGTCATCAGTGCAGCAAAAGTACAAGAGGAAAAATATCATGGCCTTTCGAATAATCACTCGGACACTGAGAGGCCTTGGAGGAATGAAGGCTGAGAACCACTGTTCTACACTACTTGCTTGGAACAGAAGCCTGGAGTAAGTTGCACCGGTCTTTCAGACTGATCACAATAAGGATACCTCTCCGGCCTTAACCTAATCATTGGATTTTTGATGAGTCAGTAAAACCCGATTGCAGGAGAAACTCTGCTGACTAGCTGTTGAGAGTCCAAACCTTGGTGTCAGGGGAGGGCTGAGATTGAACACCCACAGCCACTCCTATGAAATGTCAGCCTCATGCTTGCAGTGAGGTGTGGGAGGGATGCGCCCGATAGCTCTCCTGTCAGACCCTGCAGAGCTTCCTCTCTCAGTCAGTTCACATAACCCCTCACCCATAACTACCCACATTCACGCAGACGGAGACCAGACAGAGACCAATACCGAGATCTGTCACTGTCAGTCTGCCAGCCTAGACTTTGCACCTCGACAGGTGTAGCTACAATGATGTGGAAGCAAACAGAGATAAGAAGCCACGTAGTGCATATCAGGGAGGTGTCCTTATCTGTCCATATTAAAAATGCACCCTCTGCTAATGTGTTTACATCTTACCTCAAAAAGTATGTTTTCTTTTCTTAAATTTCACATTTTTATCTGTTGTTTTTTTTTGCAAATGAGTACCATGTCTGGAAGCTGCTGCTAAGGAGTAGAGTCTTTAAATGAGAAACTTAACATTGTGTGGATACAAAATAAGAAATGAAGGGTGAGTCCGGTTAAATATAATTACATCAGTGGTTGTCTGATCTCGCAATTTCCCCAATTTGCTGAGCCTGTAGCAGTTGCTTGAACTGATTTAGGATCCTTGGGGCAGAGCAGTGGCTCTGTGGCCAAGGATCTGCGCCTGTGGCTGGAAAGTTTGACGGTTTAAATTGTACTCCGTTGGCCTCCTGACCCTTAACCCCAACTGCTCCAGGGCCGCTGTACCATGGCTGACCCTGCGCACTGACCCCCAGCTTCTCTCTCCCTGTCTGTGTGTCTCATGGAGAGCAAACTGGGGTATGCAAAAAGACAAATCCCTAATGCAAGAAACTGTATTGGGCTCATAACGTCACCGCCCTTCCCTGTGAATAACAGGGACCGCAGCCGCCAGGGCTGATGGGAGATCTCCCTTTAGCTCAAGTGGCTGGGTCCCTGTTGAGTGACGCCGGAGGCCCGGGTTTGAGTCCCCAGCGGTGGGCAGTGGCAGTGCCCACGTGAACCCCGGAGCGCTACAATATATACACAATATGTACACTACACAATAAATAACGTATAAGCTGATAAACATATCCTGCTGTATATATCAATATTAATATAAACTAAACTTATCTTAATTTCTGTGGACAAGCACAAGTTGCCAAAAAAAACAAACTAAAGACAGGACTAACGGAAAAGAAGCCTTGTCCTTAAAAAATGATGTTATGAAGTCCTTCAATACTTTAGTTTTGGAACTTTTCTGTTTTATATTACGTCACACGCACTTCATCTCATAATGGACAGAAACTACTACCCAACTGCGCAGAATTCCAGTAAACCGTGGAAATGGAGATCAAAGTCAGTTCTGGAAAAGGAGGGAAGGTCTGATGTTACATTAACGAACGACAAGAGTTTATCGTTCCAAAATACCGCTTTATAGCAAAACACATTCCTGGATGGGAATCAAAGCACACATACACAGCGACCCGCCCTTGACCACAACAACAGCGCGCGCACACAGCACCATTACAAAGTCTTTGCATTCTCAAACAACGCAACCACAAGATACTTACAGGCCACGAAGAATGAGAGGCACCTGGAAGGAGACGACAGCCTGTTTCTGACGGACGACAAACGAGATGGGATTTTCTGCCCCATCTGAAAACACAATCACTGACACTCGTACCCCTTCGGTCTGAGAAAGAGAAAGATCTAGGGTCAAAACACTCCTTCTGCTAAGAGGGAACCACAAAGAAGGGGAGAGGGAAGGAGACTCTCCCTTCAAAAAAAAATTAAATTATTAGCACTAGACAGCGATGGCCTGTAGTCAGGTCTCCATCCACCCAAGAGAGAGGAAGAAACACAGCTAAGAAGACCGAGAGGAAGGACATTACACAATATAGCACTATACGGAATTAACTTCTTCAGGGGGGCAAGTGTGAATTTAACACATCTGAGAAACAGGAAGAAAAATCTGCATTACTGAAAATCTGCTGTTTATGTGCTTCTCAATGACACCCTGCCCGCCTGAACATGATGAGCATGAGGAGAGACACAGAATGACCATAATACTGGTCCTGCAGTGTCTCAAGACAGGGGGTGCTGAGCGCTCTGTGATGTAGCACTCCATAGTCATGTGATCCCACTATGAGTTCACTGTGTTTACTAAGTTTAGGTACTTAAATCTACAAAAAAGGCAAAATAGCCTCTTCTTGTAGCCTCCTAGAGCTCCAGTCTTCACACCTGACTGGATCAATCAGCAGCTCTCCGATCCTGGGACATGAACACTCCTGACTGCTGGTGTACATGAGTGCTTTCTAATTCTAGGCATTAATGTTGCTCCACATGACTGCGCTCGGTCATTGGGCCTTTGAATGTTTCTGCAGTGTGGAGGCTGCTGACAGCAGTGTTGAACAGCAAGCCACACCTGGTGTCAAGGAACTTTCCTGAGCTCCACGCAGTGCCCCATAGTTGTGCCACGACAGCCACCAGTTGCCCTACAGTATGTCTGCCCTCACACCAGGGCTGACGAAGAGGCCGATGATCCGTTTTGTATGCGCTATGAAGAGGTCAGGATTCAGACCCTTCACTCCAACTGCCAATCCACCTAGTCGACTCCATCTCTCTGATTCCAGCTTTCTGAACTGCTTACTCACATACCATAACCATTTCTACTGATGAACACCTTAATGGTGTGTGAAGGCCTGTGTTCAAGGACAAAAGGGCAAAATCCTACCCAGGATTCGAACCCACAACCTCCATGTTAGCAGCCCAGAGGTCTGGCACTGTAGTGCAGTATTTTACAGCAGTCCTCCACACTGCTGAGACAAAAACTACAAACCACTACAACACAACAGTAGGACTGTGGCCCCACATACACACTCCACACAAAGCTCACACGGACAGGGATTCGTGTCAATTGAGCAACGCACAAAACACTCGAGTTCCAGTGACGCACTGATCTTTCTTCCTCTTATGGGCATGGATGAGAGCAGTACAGAAATACTAATCTCGCACACAAATGCATCACCCCTCAGAGTAGGGAGCCCAAACCTCCAAGGTAGCAACATGTTTTACCTGATTCTTACAGTTCTAAACAACATTCAAATAAATCTGTTTTTTTTTTTACAGCTCCTCCCAGGTACTGACTCTCAACCTGGTAAAAAGTGCAAAAATCTAAAACCAAATCGAAACGAGTGACCAACCAGAGGAAGGACTTGCAACGATTAGTATTTCTGGGAAACTCATCCTCCAGGCACACAAAGGGGACACAAAGTCCACAGCCCCTGGAGTGGGAACATGCCAGAGTGGGTTTGACGCTCCTGGTACTGTTTTCTTGAAATGCCTTGAATTACGAGTCAAATGTCAGCAGCTATATCACCCTGCAACTCACAACTGGCAACCCACTGAAGCTAAACGGGTGTGAGCCTGGTCAGTATCTGGATGTGAGACCTCCTGGGAAAAACTAAGGTTGCTGCTGGAAGAGGTGTTAGTGGGGCCAGCAGGGGACGCTCACCCTGCGGTCCATGTGGGTCCTAATGCCCCAGAACAGTGATGGGGACACTATACTGTAAAACAGGCGCCGTCCTTCAGATGAGACGTGAAACCAAGGTCCTGACTCTCTGTGGTCATTAAAAATCCCAGGACGTTTCACGAAAAGAGTAGGGGTGTAACCCCGGCGTCTTGGCCAAATTTCCCATTGGCCCTTACCAATCATGGCTTCCTAATAATCCCCATCTATGGGCTTCATTACTCTGCTCTCCTCCCCACTGATCGCTGATGTGTAGTGAGCGTTCTGGCGCACTATGGCTGCCGTCGCATCATCCAGGTGGGGCTGCACACTGGTGGTGGTGGAGGGGAGTCCCCATTACCTGTAAAGCGCTTTGAGTGGAGTGTCCAGAAAAGCGCTATATAAGTGTAAGCAATTATTATTGCTTGAAGGGAATTTTTTACAATTGAAAAAAAAAAATCGACAAAAATCTTCCCCCCCAAAAAAACTGTTTTTCTGCAACTAAGCCTAAGCCAGAAGAGAAATAAGAAGGAACAGCTCTGGAACTGATAGCATGGCTCAACCCAGAACTGGCTCAGGATTCAGCACTCTCGCCTGACAACGTTGCTTACTTTTGTATGTACAAATCTTTCAGGAATCATTTTTGGTTTATTCAATGGTTTATCACCTGTGCACGTGTTAGGGGGGTATCTCAGTTAAAACAAAAGGCTGCAGCAGCTCCCTGCGACTAGAAACGAAGAGAGTTAGGGACATGGCGCTCTTTGGTGTGTA
Source organism: Lepisosteus oculatus (assembly GCF_040954835.1). Classification (NCBI taxonomy): domain Eukaryota; kingdom Metazoa; phylum Chordata; class Actinopteri; order Semionotiformes; family Lepisosteidae; genus Lepisosteus; species Lepisosteus oculatus. Next base: position 14,806,107 of record NC_090718.1, read on the forward strand.
CTGTGGGGGTACCCCCTTCATTCCCGAGACACAACCTCAGCGCAACAGCGCGCACAAACAAACTTGTACATGGAGGCCAACAGCGTATGAATTAAATCAAACTCAGAGGTGTGTCTGAGGTTGTTGTGTGTCGAGGACAGTTCAAAGAAAACAGCAACAGACCAAAAACCCAAAGGAGAAGAAAACAAAATTGCAACAAAAAAAAAATCCATGCTTTGTTTTTGCATGGAACGGCCCGTTGTTTCTTTTTAATTATGAATGTGTCCCCCCGTCCTCAAACTCCGGGTTTGGATCCAGGGCACCCACAGACGACGCAACACCCCCGCCCGCAGCTGCCTCACCTTGTTCCGGGAGACGGTGTGGTTGAAGGCGTAGATCGTCTGCTGCTCGCTGTTCGCCGTGTCGTTGTACGTGGTGTCGAACTCCCCGTCCTTCTGGACCACGGCCTTGGCCGCTGCTCCGGCGTGTTGCCCGGCGGCGGTCTGACACAGACCGAGACACAGCGCCAGAAGGGCGGCCGGACCCGCCGCGGTACCGGACTTGTGCCGCGACTTCCAGCAGCTCCGGGTCGCCATGGCGACGTGCAGCCGGCAGGTGCCCCCAGCTAGATCCCGACCAGTTTGTGCTCTGAATAGTGTCGCCCTTCGGCAGTTGTTACCCCCCAGACGCCTGCCGTCGGCCAGTACACTCAGCATCTGAGGACTCCCGGCCGGAGAGGAACAGTTGGTTTAAAAAAAAGACTCCGGAAGTCCTTCACGTAAGCAGAACCGAACAAGAGACATGCGAGTCTCCGCACTCCGGGTCCGTCTGCCCCTTTTTTTTCCCCTCGTCTCCTCGGATGCAGACGCGTAGTGCAGCCGGCCCCTGCCTCTCCTCGGCCCGGCGGACGATGGGGCAGCCGCCCGGACCCTTGTGCCCTCACAACGCCATCCCCTCGCCCGCCTTGAGTGACATGTCCCCCCGGCTTGCAGACAGTTTCCCCAGCCCCCCGCACCAGTGCGTCGCTCCCCGTGTCACACGAGAAATCTCGGACAGATCCGGGTTTGGGGCTCGGACGAGGCTTAAGGGAGCTGTGGATTTGCCCGTCTTAACATCTAACAGGAGCGTCCTTCTGGCTTCCGTATCTCAGTACTATCCTTACGGACGCTGCCGAAGCGTGTCGTCACCGCTGTATCAATAAAGGGGTTGAACCCGCGTCTCCTCACGAGCTCCCATTCCTACTGCTGTTGTTTACACATCCTGGCTGAATGACGTCACCCCGCCGCACTTCGGGCACCCCGGAGCTTCGTATCGCTTCGGTTATCTTCGATAAATATCGGGACCTGCCCTTTTATTTTCGTTCCCCAAACGCCGGTTAACATGTGGTGCTATTTACGGGGAGAAAGAAAACTACAGGCGCCGTTTGAGGTTTCCAAGACCAACTGAGAACCTTCAGTTCTGAGTGCAGTTCAATATTCTCTGTGAGCCTCAGTGCATGACGCAGATTGAAGGAGAAACGATGATTTATCGCTGCCTCTGAACAGCTGTAAAAGCTGACACCACCAGGGAACGTAGGTCTTTGCTGTACAGGAAGTCGTTTCTACCGCCCAATTAAAAAAAAACACTAGTCATACCTTAAAATTTCGCATAGGGCGCTCTGGCGGCGAAAACACATGAGCACAGAACTGACGAAAGATTTTGTTTGTTCAGAACACGTGTCGAAACTTTCCCTGTAATCACTTGCACAATTGACTTCGTGGTTCAAGCCATTCAAGAACAGGATGCGTGTGCAAGGCGGTGTTGGGGAAGGAATTTAAAAATTAATTAGAATATGCTGAAATTGCTTTTTCAAAGGCAATGCATTACTGTACATGAGAATTATACACATTAGGTAGATTGGAGATTATTATGATTTCCACCCATATCTTTTAATTGCTAACACAAATAACCCACAATTTATTACTTACTGAAAGTTGTTTTCCCCAGCTATTGACTACACACATTTTAGTCAAATGTATCTTACAATGCAAGCAAGCAAATATTTTAATGAAAGAACAGCCCTAAAAAAGTCTCACAGCAGCCTGTGAAGTGCAGGTCTGGAGCAGTTATGGGGCTGATGAATGGTAGATTCAGTTCTGGAGGTGATGAATGAATGAGGTGCAATGGTAGTAGATTCAGTTCTGGAGGTGATGAATGAATGAGGTGCAATGGTAGTAGATTCAGTTCTGGAGGTGATGAATGACTGAGGTGCAATGGTTGTAGATTCAGTTCTGGAGGTGATGAATGAATGAAGTGTAAAGGCAGTAGATTCAGTTCTGGAGGTGATGAATGAATGAAGTGCAATGGTAGTAGATTCAGTTCTGGAGGTGATGAATGAATGAGGTGCAATGGTAGTAGATTCAGTTCTGGAGGTGATGAATGAATGAGGTGCAATGGTTGTAGATTCAGTTCTGGAGGTGATGAATGAATGAAGTGTAACGGCAGTAGATTCAGTTCTGGAGGTGATGAATGAATGAGGTGCAATGGTAGTAGATTCAGTTCTGGAGGTGATGAATGAATGAGCTACAGTGGTCAAATCTCCCAAAGCTGTTTCACTCGGTAAATGCTGTTGAGCTTTACTCTGACACTCCTGGAAAAATAACCACTAGTACCTCAATTGTCTGTAAATAACCAATAGCACCACAGCTGTCTCACTCAGCTTCTTTAGCTACAGACCTGTTAGTGAGACCTGGTGTCCAGAAGGAAACCGGACCCACATGCAGGGCCGGGTCTGGTCATAGGCAAACTAGGTGACTGTCTAGGGCCCTGAGGCTGCCAGGGAGCTTCCTCAAGGTGCAACACAACATGTTTTTAATTGGCATGTTCAAACGCGAGCGAAACAATTTCCTATAGCGTCTCTTTCTGTTGCTGCTTTGAATTATTCTAATGGAAAACCAGTCAAAAAATGACCAATCTTAATAGAGCACGAAATGTTTCTGAAGCGCAGAAAAGAGTGGACTAGATCTGAAACCAGAGGTATGCCACATTTAGTCATATCATGCATTATGTGCATAATAATGTAATAATGAGTCTGTCAGATCCATGTGACTAGCGAACAGTATAGATGCCACGTTTTCAAGCTAAGAGACACAGACTACTTGAGTTGTTTTACTAGAAATGAACAGATTCACATTTCCAGTTATTGTACACTGTGCTGTGTGGGAAACCTGCTTAAAAATTGGTGCTGCCAGGCCAAAGACGAACATGAAAGGCGAATGTACAGTACAAAAGACTGTTCAGCAATTATACATAATTAACAAAAAATGCATGTTTTCCTCGTAGTTTCTCCTGCATTTCACTAAATGGGGGTATTGTGAACTCAACCTGTAGCCCTTCGAATTGTTGTTGCTCTCCCTGTGACAGTGGCAGAAGCAGAGAGGAGCTTTCAGAGCTCATATTTATAACACACCTGAGGCTGAAAATATAGGCCAATTGATTTTCCCATTTTCTCAGCTTTACTTATCCCACCTCCCTTGTTATTGAGTGCACTTGTTTGTTATTTCTTTATTTTATATTTATACAATTCCTTTCTATAAAGGTTTCAGTAGTTATGGTAAGATTTGCACTAGTTTTGAAGTAACAGAGGTCCTGTTTATAGTTATTCATTGTTATTAATGTTAGTTTATTACTTTCTATGTTAAAATACTTTATCTTTGTAAAATGTGAGCTTTGTGTTCTTGTTTATAAGTTATTCACTGTGAGTTCTTCAAAGGTGTTTAATAAAAGTTTTCTATTTACATAATTCATTTATTGAATTGTTTTAGATGGTAAAATAAATTAAGAGTGGGGGCATGTCACAGACACATGTGAACCCAGGAGAAAATCTCCTTGATGACGACCATGACAATCATGGTCTCTTAGGTCAAACTGCTCCTCAGACTTGCCAGGTAGTAAATGGGGGTGACCTGATGGTCCCCACATTAACTGCAGATGTCCGATTCTACCTCAAAGAGAGCAGGGAACAGAGTATGCAAGCAGTACAGGCCGTTTTCCAGCCATTGACATTGAGGTTGTAACATCTAACCTGATGGTCTCCAGCACCCCTTACCCTAAACACCAGGATCAAGTCCTGTACTTACTGGTGCTGAACAAAAAGGGAGGTGCCGTGCCAGGGACTCTACCCAGGCAGACGTGGGTCCGCCAATGGATAGCAAGTTCTCTCACCTTGAACTCACTACTACAGCCTTGAACAGCTTCCCTGTCCCCAACCGGACGATCGCAGTCCTGCCACTAAAGGACCTCTGCAGCCCTGGGGTGGGCAAAGTGGACCTGGGCAATAAGAGTGCAGCTCACTTGGCTGATGATCTGGAAACAGAAGTACAACATCTACATTTGCATCCAAACTTCGAACGTTTCCTAGATGTTTTCACAAAGGATACTTGTGATTGTCTCAGCATCATGCTGACCTAGGGGTCTTTGCCTGTGAGCATGTAAAGGTGAGGAGCTTATTTTTTGGTTAAGAATCTTTGCCAGGGCAGTCCATTTTCATCCTTTATGATGGATGTCCACTCTTATCTAGCAGAGGGACATAGGCACATCTGCAAATAACCAAATGTAACCAAATGTATCCTAAATGTAGCATCCTTGTTTTTATGCATCTCTTCTATATACTCACTATATTTTGAATGTATATTGGTTTATGTTTCAATAAATGTATCCCATGTGTTGTGAATCCTTGTGAAGACTTTATGTTGTTTAGCTGATTGATTCAGAATAGCCAAAACAAACTTACGCAATTTATCTCTACAACTAACCATTGTGCTATGAAATTCACAAAGCCTCTATACTCTCCGTGCAGACAGTGCTCTCTGGAATGAGGCCTTACCAAGTCTGGAATGAACTGGCCACACAGGCAGAGGCATTAGAGGCCATATTTCAGCAAGCAGTTGAGAACCAAGCGCGAGGTTGGAGACTGGAGACTCTATAGATATTAGGCAGGGGCAGAGGTAGATCAGGGCCATTTTGGTTCCAGTGTTTCTGCACCAGGGGACTGCAAAGATCCACCCATAAAGACATGAATTCTGTAAGTGCCCTGACATGAAGCTGATGAGGAAAGGATGCTGTTTTGACAGTGTCACCGGCAGCCCCTTGCTGCAGGAGGCAAGTGGTCACCTGTTCCTGCTTGTTGTGCAAGACTGAAACTGGGCCAGGAAGGCACAGCAATCCGATTCTCAAACCCAGAGTCAAGACCAGTCTCAGACAGCACTCAGCTCTATGGTCCTTTATTGAAATGCTCTGCTACATCAAACACAAGATAAGCCCAGCCAGCACACAGACTCTGCTCTGTCTGGACAACACAGCACAGTGCTTCTACTCAAGGTTTTCACTGCACAGCACAGACTGCCTCCTACAGCACAAGGCATCTACTGCGGTTAGATATTTATATATATACTGTATATACACAATCAGTCACGCACAAACACACATCCTGACCGCCCCACTCAGACCAACACGCACATTTGCTCCCAAACATACACATTGTAGTGACACAGACACGCAAGTATGCTGAAATACACACACTCACACGGGACACCTCTCAGACTCCAACATGTTGACGTGGTGACACGCAACACGGACACATGCAATGCACAGTGAGGCAGAACAGGGAAACTGGAAGACTCCAGCCGCAGAGCAGTTTGATCCATTTCAGGTTTGTGTGGCTGCAGGCCCCCATCTGAGCTGTACTGAGGAAGCAGGAAAGGAAAAGAACTCAATTTTAAAATATCTGCAGCCGTACTGTACCAGCTACGCAATGGGAGTCCAATTCTTGAGGAGATCCAACCTCCACAATCCTAGCTGATTTTCTGTTTTATTCCTCATAGACATCAAATATTTGAGCTGTTTCACATAAAGGCAAATGGGCTGTCTTCCCAGCTGCATCAGCATAGCTCACAGACTTGCACAGGTCTAACGAGTTTTACAAGTTTTCCTGGCCATTTTTTTATCCAGTTTTCCAGTTTTATACAGGATTCCAGGACTGGATGCTACAAATCTCTTTTTGAAGTCTCTCTCACTCTCTCCCTCAGCCCCACTTGATACAACACCAAGCCTCCTCTGTATTAAACACTCCCTGTATTACTCCCCAGGAACCCCAAAAGACCACCTCTCCCCCACGTCCAGTGCAGCCAATTTATTGCCCCTGTAACCTGGCGGTGAAGAGTGAAATCCGGAGTTTCAGAATTTGGGGCAAGTTAACTAAAGCAAACTTTTGCCCCACCCCACATCTCATCCTTGACCAATCTGGCTGGGGTGTGCAAAGTCCTTTTTATCCAATCAGATGCAGAGGCAGGGGCAGAGTTACCCTGATGAGGTTGCAGCTTGATAGCTTGTCCATACCTGGCTGGCCTCACTGTGTAGTGGAAGGGTGCTATGTTATCTCAAAGTGTGATTCTCAGTTTTCTCTCAGTGTCAGTGCAAGCCAGTGGTTCATTGTCTGAGTGCAGGGAAAGAGATAAGCCAGCCACTGCATGCTTATGGGACCCATTCAGTATGAACTACACTGACACTGCAGAAAAGCAGCCGTACATGTTTCACATCGGAGACGTCTATAAAAATGGGGAACAACCATCCAACCCTGTGCCTGCTGCTGGCCCTCATGCCCGAGCCTGGAATGGATCAAGCTGCACTTGTGTGAGTCTGCTCTGTTTCCCTGCAGAGTGCGTCCTTCACTGCCCGTGTGTTTCTTGGTCGCTCTCTCTCTGTGGTAGTGTCCCGGCGCCCATCAGACCAGAGACGCGCGCCTCTCCTCGGGCGTCTCGTCCAGCAGCTGCAGCAGCAGGTCGCTCAGCGGCTTGGCCACCGCGCGGTACCCAGAGGCAGTCAGGTGCAGGAAGTCAAACATGTCGCGCGGGGAGATGGTGCCGTCAGAGTGCACGAAGCCCGCCCCCACGTCCAGGAACTGGACGGGGCCGAGGCGCGGCAGGGCCGAGCGCAGAATGGTGTTCACAGCCTGGTTCTTCTCCCGCAGGGGGTTGGGACGTTCCCCCCGGGGCAGCAGGCCCTGAGAGAGGCAGAGCAGCACAGAGGAGAGGAGAGGAGAGGAGAGGAGAGGAGAAGACCAGGGCCAAGAAGAAGTGGAAGAGGGAAAGAACAAGAGAGGAAGAGACAGAAAAGGAGTCAGAAAAAGAGAGGTGTGTACAGATGAGAATGAATAACATGGACTTCCAGAAGCTGCAGTTCTGCCTTGCTTCCATAAGAGGGCACTATTGTGCAGCCATCACCAGGCCAGACTGATCACCAATGACCCTGTCCTGCTCCTAGAGTGCTGCTGGGCCTGCAGATTTTCTAGGTGTCTTTTAGCCCAACAGCCACCTCTTGTTTGTAACGTTTCTGTTGTAATGTGTTCTGTAACTGTTTTTGTGTGTTCATGTGCCCCAGTAAAATGCTATCTTGTCAAGGGTGCAGTTTAATATGAATATGTTTTACACTTTATTAACTCTGTTGCTGTAGAATAAACTATAAATCAGCAAAAACTGCTTCTTCCGGATCCACAGTGCAATAGAAACTAGAGGACAAGTGAATACTATGTGGCAGTGCATTGATAACTGGAAACAGGAGACACGTTTTTAGACAAAGGCTTGTGGGAGTGTGGAACAAGCTGTACAGCCATGCTGTCCAAAAATACTAACAACCACATGGGCTAGATGGGCTGGATGCCCTCCTGTTTCCTTTAATTTAACAGGTATAACAGACATGCCAGTGCGTGCCTATGCAAACCACTGTACATAACCATGGGGATAAGAGAACAACTCCCAGGCAGAATGACTATATTCTCTAAAGCAGCTGGGTGTAGGTTTCAGATCTCTTTAATTGATAATTTTTTAATTATGAGAAACGTGCAGTAGATACTTAGAACAGAATTAGAAGTACTGAACCTTTTTTTTTTCCTCAATAGAAAGAGTTTGGGCTTGGCCCTTTGAGAGCCAAGACGTCCGTGGCTGATATCTGGCACTAGTGACACTTTCTGTTAGCTAATGTCCCTAGTGCCAGTCCACCTGCCTCTGAATGTGACACGCTCTCTGTGTCTGCAGCGCCGTTCCAACCTCGCGGCTCCCATGGATCTCTGGGCTTGCTGACACGTGATTCTGAGACCACAGCTCCAAGCACAATGCTGCCTGAGTGACGCCCCACCACTGCGGTGTCCGGAGTCGGAAGTTGGTCAGCCACAGCGTGCCTTTCATCCAGGACCGTGGCTGAAATTCGGACTGCTTCCACAGCCAGGGCTACAGGCAGGGAGGTGGCTCTTACCAGGATGACGACCTTGGCCTGTGGCAGACGGGACGTGAGCAGCTCTGCGATGGCAACGATGCCCCCGGCAACCTGCTCAGCTGTGTGCTCGTGATTGTTGGTTCCTACCCAAACCACCACCACCTGGAGACAGAGCGCACGCTTTACCCAGGCCACGCCACTCCCATACACCTCTCCCCCCTGACTCCCCATTGTGTATTCCACCGCCCTCTACAGGCCAACTTCAGTATCACATTTCATATATCCTCACCCCCTACACTCAGTCCCCTACCAATACTACACCCACATGTCTCAATCCCCATCCCCCAATTCTCCATTTCTTACCCACTCTTGTGCCACCTCATACTGCACCTCATACTCAAATCCCTTACAGCCCTATGCCCAGAACTCGTACTATATCTCTCCACAACCATCACCCATGTTTCATCCCCTCGTCCAGTCACCTTGGGACGGATGTTCTCCAGCTCGCCGTTCTGCAGCCTCCACAGGACATTACTGGTAGTGTCTCCCCCAATTCCGAAATTCAACGCATGGAGTGGAGAGAACAGCTCCCTCCACACCTGACAGACCAAACAAAACAAAGGCGTGGGTGAAGCTCCCCACACACTGCATGGACACGCTCTGTCCACACACACGCACACACACACACTGCACGGACATGCACCGTCCACACACACACGCACACACACACTGCACGGACATGCACCGTCCACACACACACGCGCACACACACACTGCACGGACATGCACCGTCCACACACACACGCGCACACACACACTGCACGGACATGCACCGTCCACACACACACGCACACACACACTGCACGGACATGCACCGTCCACACACACAGAGCACGGACACGTTCCGTACACACATGGACTCTCGCTGTCCCCACACACACCCTGCACGGACGCACGCCGTCCTCACACACACACACACACGCACACACACTGCACGGATACTAGCTGTCCCCACACACACATCCTGCAAGGACACATGCTGTCCACAGACACAGACACCCATGCACATATGTCCACACACATACTGGACACAAGAGAGGCAGTTTCGGTACACTCAATTCTGTACAGTACTGTCTATACACAAAATGTGTAGTGTGTGGACAGGAATGTGCAGAATGAGCCTCTATAGGACTGTCAGTAGTTGGAAACTGCTGACCACACACCCAATGTAGACAGTGCCATACAGAGACACTGCACACGTGAGACAGCCTTCCCTGTCCTCACCTCATACTGGTGCATGAGCTGCACCATGGAGTCTCCCACAAACAGCACCTCTGGCTCCTTGTCCTTACACTCCTGGACAAATCGAGTGTGCTGAACACAAGCAGACAGACACAGAAACAACAAAGACAGACACAGAAGGCAATGTAAAGAGACAAGAGAGATCAGAATAAAACCTAGTTGGTTTACTCATTGTTGTTTTTAATTTAAAACAACAATAATTTGTTCCTTTACAAAGTCAGTCAGTATATATATTTTGATGAGGGATGTCTCATGATCCTTTGCAACATGTAGTGCTGTAGACTAGAGCTGGGCGATAATTCGATAACGATAATTATCACAATATAATTTTCCTCGATATAATTTTAACAAAAGTTTGATAAATGTTCGATATGTATGTTTCTGCTTTGCGCATGATATGTGCATGCGCACAAAATACTGCGCGAGTGCGCATTCGTGTTGCAGACTGGGCAGCTAACAGATTTGTTTAATGTTTCTGCTGTTTGGCAAGTGTTTGTTGTGCTCTTAAAAAAAAAAAAAGAGTTGTTTAATTTACCAATTAACTGTCTGGTTTCTTCATCTTTCACTCAGGAGAAAAAATCTGCCTTTAAACTTGAAAGAAATAATGATTTGACATTTATCGTGATAATTATCGACATCGACTGATGTGAAAATGTTTATCGCGATAATGTTTTTGGCCATATCGCCCAGCCCTACTGTAGACCCAGAATCCATCGCACTGCACCTCTCCTATAACTCAGTGGATATCAAACATTTTGCTGTATGATCTACTTTGAAAAAAGAAAAGTTCTGGTTGTCTTCGAGAGGAAGTAAAAAACAAAATCAGACTGCAAGCATCAGGCTGAAAATGAATGTGTATTAAGACTCATCATGACTACTATGGCTGACTGTAAAATATCCAGGGATTCGCAAAGTTGTATACAGGTCTGGCGGGCCTCCTGCTCAAAAATCGGCAGCACCTGGCCAAGTAAACAAATGAACATGAACAAAATATACACAACATCCACTCGTGGATCGTCCAACCGCATCTTCCAATTTCGGATTGCGGGGGAGCTGTTCATGCTTTGGGAGCAAATCTCTCGGTCTCACTCCTTGTTCTGCAAATCTCATGTACTTCTATCAAGTGGAGGCTGATTTTTTTTTTTAAATGAAGGGGTGAACGTAAAATGTTGAAATTGTTGTGGAGTCAAGAAATTCTGTTAATTAATCGATGTGTTCTTTTGTACTTGCATAAAAGAGACCCTCAAAACAAACAGTACGCGATCACAATTTTTTACTAAAAATCTCACACATTAGGGGGTCTGCACCCTTGAGAGCATTGTTAGCAAGACGTGGAAAAAATGCAGGATACTCTTAATACATGAGATTCAGCTGCCTTGCTCCTGAATCATTGAATCATTGGGTCACAGGCAAATAATGTGTCCCTGCATCACTTGCCACTTCATTTTCAAAGTGAAAATAGTCTTATTGCCTCAATAAGAGCGCAAACAATAAACAGCCTCAATAGCAAAAAAGAAAAATGGCTTGATGCAGATGGAAAACAGCAATATGTTTGAAGCACAAGGCTCTTCCTCAGGCACCATCAAAGGCAGCCTACATCTTTGATGAATCCTATATCATCAAATGAGTTGTTTTGGTCAAATAAAGTGTAATTCAGAATATAATAAGACAGCCAGATAGTTTGCAAGCAAGTACAGTAATCTAGCTGGCAGATAGCTAGGGGGCAGGGCTGGGGAGGTGGAGGTTACCATCTAGCCTAAGCCTTTTCTTGTGGGAAACCCTGATATCTTATACTGAAAGGCATTAAAAACATCCAAAATTATTGCTTTCAATACTCATTTGTTTAGATTTTAATTTCTCTCTGCATGTATCACTATATATAACCTGTATTCCAGTCAGCATTAGCCTGTATCCTGGAGACTACTGCCCATCTGATATCACCTGTCTGAGGTCCAGTCAGCACTGGCCTGTATCCTGGGGGCTGCTGTCCATGCAGTGACACCTGTCTGAGGTCCAGTCAGCACTGGCCTGTATCCTGGAGGCTGCTGTCCATCTGATATCACCTGTCTGAGGTCCAGTCAGCACTGGCCTGTATCCTGGAGACTACTGTCAATAGTAGCACCTACACTTGCACTTAATGTGTCCTTTCTGCACTGAGATAAGAATGCTGCACATATAGCAGGTGGAAGCCAGGACACTGATGTGTGTACGTTCTGGGCAGGCGTTTCCCGAGCAATTGCTAAAGCTGGCAGATAGACAGCCGCCAAAACACTGACGCCAGATCATGGTAAGGACTCGCGGATACACAAACAGTAGACATGAGAGTTTGACACTTGCACCTGTCACTTCAACAGGTGAGGATTGGGCCCGCGGCAGTGGACATGCATGTTCAGTTTTGTGTGTCCAAGCTGGGAATTGTCTCACCTGGGACAGCCAGCGCCCATCTCCCTGGACGTCCTCCACTGGGACAGGCACAGCGGCCAGGTTCAACTCCTCACTGCTCATCCTGACCTGTGGAGCGAGTGAGTGTGAGTCACGCTGCACAAACACGGCCTTCATGTGCAGGCCACCTGAGGACATCTGGTGTCCACACAGAGAACTACTGTCCTAATAACTGCTGGTTTACCAGGTAAATAAGCAGTACATGTATTAACTGTCTGCACAGCGGGCACAGATACAGTGACTGCATCAAGGGCCATGACACCTGGAACAAGTCTATACAGTGGCTCCTTCGCAGGTGCATTCACCAGGTATAGAAATATACTACATTCTTACAAGGGCGCTATTTCTACAGCAGGAACAGGCCTATATGCGTGTACAAAATGCGAAAATATACTAATAACCGCCTGAACGCCATTGAATTCCCCCGCCGGTTCCATTTTGTTCGCTAGGCTCGATTGTGGGAGCCCATGTGTTTCCTGAGATCAGGCGCAGAACAGCAGCGGGCCGCAGGAGGAACACATGACTGCTCACACAGCCGCTTTTTCACTGCGGCGCCCCGGGAGATGCCCGTTATAGCATCCGCTCCTGAGCGGGCTGCGAGAGAGAGGGAGAGGCGGCGGCAGCGTCAGGAGACGGGGAGACTAGCTCATGTCGGGTTCTTGATCTCCGACTGAGGCTTCTTGGCGACCTGCGTTTCTGAAAGCGGGAAACCAGCTGTCCGCTTCAAACAATAACAATCTGCTTCGGATAAACACCTCGCCGCTCGAAGTGCAGGGCGGCCACAGCGGCGCAATCACTGCAGAGCCTCAGTCGCCGCCGTCCCCCCCGCCCAGCGCCGCGGCGCTTCGGGCACGCCCGCCCGCCCGCACAGCCCTGCCGGCCAAGCAGGACAAACTCACCGTCTGCTCCCGAAAACGGATGCAAAGAGCGATTGTGCGCGCTGACTCGGCGATCTGTCCGTCTGAGCCCGGAGATGCTCTGATGGGCAGCCCTGTTATTGTTGCACCAGCGTGTCCGGATCCCTGCGTTCAGCACTCCCTGGCTGTGTCTCTTTCTCTCCCTTCTTCTCCAGCGCCCAGAGGCTCCGTGCAGGTCGGGTTGTAATGCGTATTCCCCAGGTGTCCGCCGGTGCTGCGATATGGTCGGTCGCGTATTAGGGATCTCCGTGATCTTCTTGATCTATGATTCCTCCAAGATCTCCACCTCCCGCTCGCTACACAGGCTGCACTAACCTCTCGCCACTTCCGCTTCCATATGTCAATCACCCATGCCTGGGAGGATGTCCCGCCTTCAAATCGTGACGTCAGAAATATCAAGTCGTTTATTCCAAGCTGAAAAGAGAAGAAATCAAACACAACGTTTCGGCTGTGGAGCCTTGAGGAATAAACCTTTACTTGTTATTTTGCAGCCCACACATGCTGCATCAATTTCCCTACGGGATTAATAAAGTATTATTATCACATGACGCAGCTACCGACTTGAACTACGTCAGAAATATAATCTGTTTTCTGTGTCCGTGTCGATCTACTATAGACAACTTTATTATTTTCCTGGCGTAATAATTATGAAATAAGGAACAAGTAATAGTTTTAAAATTACGAAATAATTCAATTACACTAATTTATCCGTTTTTGTAACTCATAATCGCTAGGCTCTCCTTTTGCATAATTTTGTGTATTTATAGCATATTGTTGCTTAAAATCGATTAAATACCTTCCTTGTAGCCTAAGCGTAAAATGTTAAACGACACGTATGACCAGAAACATTTGGGCCTAAACCAGAACCAGGTCTTAAGGGTAGAGGGACACCAGAGAGGGAAACACTCCAGACTTCATTCAGGAAAGCCAAGCAATGGTTCCGAGAACTCCTCCTCTTTCTCAGAAGTATAACACTTGGTAGCCGATTGACCCGCTCGTTTCTGAGGTGTAAAGAGACCAACACACGTGTTTGAAATCCATGTGAACGACTACCATTAACATAGATTTATCATGGGGAAAACTACCAGACTGCGCTGATCACCACCACCGAGTTAATAATAATAATAATAATAATAATAATAATAATAATAATAATAATAATAATAATAATTGCTTACACTTATATAGCGCTTTTCTGGACACTCCACTCAAAGCGCTTTACAGGTAATGGGGACTCCCCTCCACCACCACCAGTGTGCAGCCTCACCACACATCAGCTCTCAGCGGGGAGGAGAGCAGAGTAATGTAGCCAATTCATAGAGTTATACGGTGCTTCAACCCCAAATCCCATAACCGCGTGGCATTCGGCGGCACCACCGTTCAACAGTGTAACTGGACTGTAAGGCTGACAAAGGTATTATGGAGCCTACTTCTGAGGAAAGGGGGATGCAATAGAAGCTATAGAAACGCGAACTGCGTTGTTAGGGGTGCGTGGACCAGGCAGACCGCAGGCGACCCAGAGGTGGACGCTGTGGTTACCCCACTGGATTTGTCTCCACAACAGCCCTCTCAGGTGCAGCAGGAACCGGCACCACCGGAATTCAAACACGAGTTGTTTTTGCTTACAATCCAACAGCTAAACGAGTTCGAAAATAAGAACTGTTCACGGTCTTTCTAAGCCTATTTTGTCCATCTTCTTACATTACAACTTTATCGCATTGCGATCAGACCAAAACTGAAACAGGGTTGGTTATCTCCACGTTTTACCCTTCAACTAGGAGCAAAGCCTCGCCTCAAAAAACCCAGTCGGTCGTCTCGCATAATTACGGACAAACACCCCCCTTGTTCTCTTGGATTTTGTAATCAGTGTGATGTGATTTATGCACAGTCTAGAATTGTGGGTTTTAACTTTAATTAGCGTCCAAGTGGATGCTGCACATTGGTGGCAGTGGAGGCACGTCAAGGTAAAGCGCTTTGAGTGGAGTGTCCAGAAAAGCGCTCTGCAAGTGTAAGGAATTGTTATTATAGCAGTAAAAGAGAATATGTTGCGAGTAGTAATCTGATGGGTATGCAGTGCTGCATTTAATTGGCATGTTCACTCTCAGACATCTAGTTTTACGATATTTTCATCGAGAAATTGTAATGTATTTTAATAATTCACTTAGATGTGTAATTTCATATGTTCTCTGTAACCCGCACCTTCCAGGATCCGTTAACGAATCATTTAAAGGTCAAGCCATGTTTCATACTGAAATGTAATAAACTCTGGTTCTTAAATACTGTGACGTGATGTTATTATGATATTACAGACAGCTCCCTGATTGGGCGCATTGTTAGTACCGGAGGTCTGCAACAAGACTCTCTGTTGCGCTGCAGCAAACTGGCTGCCCTGTGCACGGCCTAGAAATGCGCGCACCCGCTGCTTACACGTTCCTGCCAGCAGGGTGCGTTCCCGAGAGGTGGAAAAGGGGGCTGAAGGAAGGAGAGGCTGAGAGAACACAGCTGTCACTGGTAAAATAAATATTCCTGTATCTCCTTTACTCGGGACGGAGAAACGCAGATCGGTTGCCGGGGCAACGATTCTGTGCGTTGAGCAAGGTAGGGGAATGAAGTCATTGTTACGCTAGTCGTCGTCATGGTTACAACCAGGAGGTGGCGCTGCGGCGGAGCAGCCCGTGCGAGGTGACGCAGAGCGGGGGCGTGCCCGCGCTGCGCGTTCCGCGGGACTGCTTGTTGTTCCCGCAGAGAGGCGAGAAGATGGCGGCCGTGTCGAGCGGCGGTGCAGCCGGACCAGTAACGGCTGGGATTACCCACTCTTCCAGACCCGCCTCCACAGGCATGGGCGCCCAGAACCGAGCCCAGCCCCCCGCCGGGATCACCCACCCCAATCGCGCTGCCCAAGCCGCCGGCTGCATCACCAATCCTGGCCACCTCCCGGGCGGCAGGCCCCCTCCAGCCAGAGTGGGGCCCTACGAAATCGAGAGGACCATCGGAAAAGGCAACTTCGCGGTGGTCAAGCTGGCCACGCACATCATCACCAGGGCCAAGGTAAGAGACGCAACCAGGAGGACCCGGCAGCCCCCGGGCCGGGCTGTCACTGCTCCGCCACGGGCGACCGAGAGGGAGCGCAGCCGCGCTCTCACTTTTCACCGGGGCTGCCAGGCCTGCTGGCCGGGAAGAGCGGCACCGCCAGCCCGGCTCGGCCTGGGGGGCAAGAGCGGAGGCGAAAACCAGACGGTAGCGTGAGTGACAGCGTCCTGTCGGCGGGCGGTGAGCTCGGAGGAGCACCGGGGAACAGGGGCTCCGTGTGTGCGGAGACGTGTGGGGCTGCCCGGTGGTGGGGTCTGTTCCGTTGGGTTTTGTTTCCAAAAAGTCAGGGGTAAAATGTAGTGACAGGCCGCGGAGGCGAGAGAGCTGGCTCAGAGATGTTGTGTAAGGTGAAGTGAGCTCAGCCGTGGAGCGGCGTGGGATGCTGTCGAGTTGTCGCCGCTGACACGGCGCATAGTAGGGTCTGTGGATCGCCAGGGTCTGAATCCACAGTGGGCGAGTGGTGTCCGAACTTCGTGGTTTTGTGATGAGGCTGTAGGGGTGGTGTTTATAGGTGCTAGTTGGGAGTGTGTGTGTTGGGTATTCAGATTTAACCGTATTGCAGAGACCGACAGTGAGTGTATTTGTGTAGGAGTTAAATTGGCTCAGTAATGATGCTGCATCATCATTATTAGCTACTGAGCTGGGACAGGAAGATGCTGTTGTAGGTGTCCTATTTGATGCCATTTAGAGCACTTGACGAAAAGAAGTGAGCCCGCCAGGCAGGATGTTCTTGATATTCAGTATAGGGGGGTGCAGCCCTTGTCCTGGTGTGCCAATCTGCAGGGTTTCAAGCCCTGGAAGAGCAGAGAGAAGCTGTTCAATTGATCCAGTTAAGCCAGTAGCCAGCTGGTTTAGCTTGTTAAGATTTGAGTTGGAATGAAAACCCACACCAGGATTGGACGCCTCAGGTCTAACCTCTGTAGTGCAAGGTGTTCTTGTTCCAAATCCCTGTCAGGCGCCTTGGGTTGGAGCTGGCCTGGCGGTGCAGCAGGTGTGTAGTGAGCTGACTTTAAGCTCTGTGTTTCGCTGTTCTCCAGCTCTGTTAAACCCCTTGTCTGTCTATTCATTGACAACAGTGGTAGTGCTGATTATCTGGGGTGCCTTAGTCTTGGTTGACGTGATGGAAGAATTTGTTCATGGAAGTGTCTTCTTTCTACACAAGACATTTTATTTTCTCAGGTTTGCCCTGTCTTTGATTTCCTTCCTTCGATCTCTCGGCTTATGGGCTTTGCAGTTTGCAGGCCCATCTGTGGCACTCACACACTCTCATTCACACTCATTTACTCACACAGAGACACACATACACTCACACTGACTGTAAAGGCACTCTGTGTGCATATATATATATACACTTATAGCAGTGCACCAGCAAACAGCTGTACAACTCATTTGTTGGTGAACTGTAAATCAGCACTGAGCACGTCTCACTGGCTCCTGTCAGCACATCTGTCTAATTCTGGGAGCAGTTTATTCAGGCCCACCTCTGGCTCCCTCCTCAGAACTGTCCAACACGGGAAGAAACTCTGGGATGCTTTGCTGTGGGTGTCATGTGAAGCGTGTTTGCTTTGGGGGACGGTGTGTCAGATCTTTTCTTTCTGTGATGTATATGTCACGTACATCATGTTGTATGGAAGTTGGTAGCAAGGTGTGAGGTTTTGTGCATCACCCAGCTGTGACATTCGGCTGTATGCGGCAGGAGTACACTTTTCACATTGCACAGGCCTAAACGCACCTCTCTCCCAATTACTGTAGCCTATAATTCCCAAGTTTGAGTGGGGAGCTGTATCAGCGTGTTTGGCTGCAAAGAAACAGATCAAGGTTAATTCCACACTGAAGAACAGAAGGAAGAAACAGTGCTTTGGTTGATGAGCCTTCTTCACTCCAGAAGAATTTGTTTCTTCTTTCTGCCTATCAGTGTAAAATTAACTATCACTTATTTGACATGTAATTTAGGCACATTTTCTATTGGAGTCCTGTCGGTCCCAAACTTTGTCCAACTGTACAAACCCACTTGATGAAGCAGAAAGGTGGTTCTATTTTCATTCATGTTACCATGACAGTTGAATAGAGACTAATTATATTTCTTACAAATGAAGTTACTGATAGCTATATGTATCAATCAGATTATGATTAATGAACTGAAAACAGGAAGTAGAAGAGAATCCTGTTGCTAAGTAGTTTGATCTGTGATCTGTGCGTTGCAGACACCTGTAGACTCTCACAGTTTGCTGGACAGTACAGGCTCGTTACCTTTTTTGAGTAGGTTTGCTTTGCAAATGTGTGCCAGTACGACTTATGCTTCTCTGCTTAATTCTTGCAAATGGTACACGATCTGTTGTTTGTCAATTCTGAAATGGAGTATTTGGACTCTGATTTGTTTCCTTGAAGCATATTTAATGGAAGAATTGATACATTTACAATAGTTATGTAGCATATTACCACTTTCAATTACCAATATTAAAACACCTTTAAATTTGTCCTATCTAAACCAAAAAGGAGATCGATGATCTTAAGTTAAAACAAGGAAGAACAGAACACCCTTCTGCCTAACAGGTTCAGTTTGACATCCCTGTGTTTTGGAGTCCTTATTCAGTGAGCTCTTCAGGAACTCTTAAGAGTGAATTGCTGTAACTCTGTGAACAGAATGGCTACATGTACATTATCCAGCAGATTTTTTGCAGTGCCGTCCTATTCCTTCAGCTGGATTGCTTTCGGTTGAAATTGTGGAGAGGGAACGGTGTGCTGGGATTGAGCAGTCTGTTCCCCATGTCTTCCACAGGATTAAGATCTGGGGTTTGTTCGGACCAGGGAAGGTAATGGAAGTCTGTCGTATACTCCTCAAGTTAACCAGAATCTATTAATTTGATTGGGCCTTCCTGGTGTTTTGGCCAGTATAATCCCTTGTGGAAAATGCTTAATATAGATATTTTATGAAGTCTTCTGCCTTGGCAGTCATCAGAATAATCACCAGCCTTTAAACCACCCATTCAAAACAGTTTTACCTTTTGTGGGCCTAATTAGGTAACCTGCACAAAATAAGCTTCATGATTAACGTGACTTACAAGGGGATGGAAATAAGATTGCCCCTTCAGAGCAATTTTGATTCTTTTCAGTTCTTATGAGTGGCAATGTCTCGTACAAATTGTACTGATGAAGCATGAAAGCATGTTATTTTAAGTCCAGGTCTTTGCCTCTGGTAATTTTCCTCACAATAACGTAGTGAGCATGAAACATTCAGCACCTGGTGTTTGCTTATATACAAAGGCCTTCAGCTCATAAAACCTAGAAAGGTTTGAAGTGCTCGGCAGTGGGAGTCTTGCTTCCATCCATGTGTACGTCAGACACCTACTGTCTTTTGTCTATCAGTTAGTTATGTAGCGCTCTGATTCCTTTACCTAAGGTATGTAACGGGATATTATTTGAAAAATGCACTCCGTTATAAATGCAGCTAAATATCATTTCAAGTGTAAAATGTAAACTTTAAGAATTTACACACAGAGTTTACACGGTGTAGGAAACAATACGGTGGATGGTGTGGAATGCAGATTCGTTAGTGATGTTCAGTGACTAGAACAGCAGCTGGGCATTAGCACCTCCTAGTATCTGCACAGAGTGGGGCAGATGAGTGTGGGGGTGACATGGGAGGGGCAGATGAGTGTGGGGGCGACGGGAGGGGGGCAGATGAGTGTGCGGGGCGACTCGGGGGCAGTGATAGGCCACAGCTCAGGGTGTCCCATTCGTGGTTGGCTAGTGGTGTTATCCCGGCTTGAACACGTGTGTGTAAGCATGTGTTCAGAGTGAGCTGGGGGACGTGACAGAGTGACCAATTCTGGTAACAGATTGACTTACTGGGAGAGTTGGGTCAGTTCAGTCTAGACCAGCAACAAGTCATCCATACCTTAAAAAGGTGTCAAGTGGGTCCAGTTAAACCAGTTAGGTCATTCAAAGTTCAAGCTGAAGAAACTTCAGTGGAGCTAGAAATGACTCTGTGTGACTAAAAGTAAGAAATGCTGTACTGAAGATGTTGAAAGCTTAGGTGGGACATGCCAGTGTGTGAACACTGGTGAACAATTAGAAGATGTGCTAAAAGTTGTAGAGGAAGGGATCAAGGATGGCAGCACCAAGGAGAAGGACAGGGATGATATACAAATGAAGCAGAGGCCAGATTATGAAAGATTTGTTTTGGACTTGGCTTTGCCTTTGTGTGATTTGGGGTTTGCTTTGTTCAATTCAATTCAATTTATTTTTATATAGCGCCTTTCACAACAAGGTTGCCCCAAGGCTCTTAACAGTACAGCTGACGATACATTTTGTCAATACGGAACAGAAAACCAGAAGACAATGGAGGAGAGGAACCAAAAACTCCATAGTAAGGAGAGAAAAAACCTCTAGGGGTCCAAGGTCAACTGGTTGCCTAACCCCTTTGGGCATGCTAACATTATATAATTAAAAAAAGGAAACGATGAGGGTATTAATCCATCCATCCATCATGTCTTCTGTGCGTTAGTACTCCATGCAGATCTTTGTAGACCAGTAAATTCCTCCTAAACGGTAGCTATATCCACGATGTCCCTCTTGGATCCAGGGCAGTGATGCAGCATCCAACTCAGATGGTGCCCAGCCTGCGCACCATCCGGACATGTGGGGAGGAGAATAGGATAGTCTGGTCAGAACAAATGTATTTACCTGGTGGGCCAACATAGAGACACACAATAGCATGTACAGCAGCACCAGCAGCCATGGTTGCAGCAGGCTATAATGTAAGGTGTGAGTAGGCTAGGCTGAAGTAATAGGTCTTCAGTCTGGATTTGAACACTGAGATTGACTTGGCATCCCAAATATGGGGCGGGAGACTGTTCCATAAGCTAGGGGCCCTGTAACTAAAGGCTTTACCGCCAACTGTTTTTTTATTAATTCGTGGAATATGAAGGAGACCTGCATTCTGTGACCTAAGCAGGCGACTTGGATAGTATACATTAATAAGTTCCAGTAGATAGACAGGTGCCCGACCTCTGAGAGCCTTGTAAGTAAGTAGAAGGGTTTTGAAGTCCGCCCTGTACCTGACAGGAAGCCAATGAAGAGAGCTAAGTATGGTTATATGATTGTACTTTCTGCTCCTAGTAACAATAGCTGCTGCATTCTGAATTCGCTGTAAGGTGATGAAAGAGTGGTGGGTGCTCTCTGATAGTAGGGCATTGCAGTAGTCTAACCTGCTGTGTACAAGAGCATGTATTAATTTCTCTGTGTCTTGAGTGGAGAGAAACTACCGTAGTTTTGCAATATTTCTTAACTGTAGGAAGCATGTTTTAGATACTGTTTTAACATGAGAGTTAAATGAGAGCCTTGTGTCTAATATGACACTGAGTCTTTGAGGCAAATTTTTAAATTCTCTGAGTTAAGTACTAAAGTTATAGTAGTCCTATCAGTATTGTTTCCTCCAAACAACAGAACCTCAGTTTTATTAGAGTTAAGTAACAAAAAGTTTTCACACATCGAAGTCTTTACTTCATTAATGCAATCAACTAAAGTGATAATAGAAGAGTTGTCGTTTGGTGTAAGTGAAAAGTATATTTGTGTGTCATCGGCATATGAGTGAAAGTTAATGTTTTTGTATTATCCTACCTAGCGGCAGCATGTAAAGAGAGAACAATATTGGTCCCAGCACTGATCCCTGTGGTACCCCAAATTGAACTGGTGGCATTGATGAAGCAGTACAAGTATTAGATATCTGATCATAATGAAAACAATTACTTAAATATGAAGTTAACCACTTAAGGACGGTTCCAGATAAGCCAACCTCAGCCTCAAGCCTGTGTAACAAAACAGAGTGGTCAACCGTGTCAAAGGCAGCCCTAAGATCTAGACAAGACATTAGATTTTTTTCTACATGTTCCTAGCACACTGACACTCCACTTGATTCTAATCACCTTACTAAATGTTCGAATTCTACAAAATTCGACAGAAGTGTAGTTACAGAATTCAAACAAATTCTTCTCATGATTTAAATGTTAAAGAATTTGCAATTCTTAACATGAATAAAACTAATTCATTTGATTGGCTTTACCAATCAAAGTCATCCTATCAAAGTATATTGACATTATGGAAGCAGCTGGGAGCATTATAACATACAAAGTAAGTTTGTAGAAAGTATTTTTGTTCTCACCCCAGTAATTTCAAGTTCATGCCGACTTGAATACTTGCAAACCAGTAGACCTCCATTTGTGCTCTGGTTTGCGGCACTCCTGTTCAAGGGATCGGGTGTGAGCATTATACCATGGAGAGTATCTAGTGGTTTTGACTACCAATTGAGGAGCAGCACAGACCCGTCCTCGAGTAGTCTCTGTCATCGCAGCTAGCAACTGCTGGTGAAGATCTTCCTTTGCTTCCCTTTTTTTAAGAAGAGAAAATGCAGACAATGCTGGTGCTGACACCGGTTTGCTATGGTTCGAATCCATTTCGGGTTTTCTGAGATGCAGATGTTCTGGTACTGATTGACAGAAAAGCCAATATACAGCCTGCATTTCAGTGCAATTTCCACTTGTCTGTGCGCATTTCCTCCCAGTCACCTTTCATTGCTTCACGCTTTCACATCCCTTCAGTGGGTGCAAAAAGTGTTCAAGTATTCTCATAGATTACAAAGGAACAAGTAAGGTTTATTCCATGCTGAAAAAAAGAAGAAAGAAAATGCAACGTTTCAGCTGTGGAGCCTTCTTCAGGGGTGAGAAAGACAAGGCAGTAGGCAAAGGTAAAGTAGCGGGAGAACACAGGCTGGGAGAGAGGAGGAGCGAGAGGCAGGAGCAGGGGACAGAAAGTGAGGCCAATCAGGAGGTGTGAAGTCAGGATAGGTGTAGAGAGGTGTGAAATGAAACCTCCAATGAATGGAGAAAATTTAGAAGAAGAGTAGTCTGTCGTTAAGAGAAGGGGGAAGGTGTGATCCTAGCCGCAGGATTAT
The DNA here is from genome assembly GCF_040954835.1 of Lepisosteus oculatus. Classification (NCBI taxonomy): domain Eukaryota; kingdom Metazoa; phylum Chordata; class Actinopteri; order Semionotiformes; family Lepisosteidae; genus Lepisosteus; species Lepisosteus oculatus. The sequence continues at coordinate 14,829,036 of NC_090718.1, forward strand.
TCTGGTTTCTGTAGTCTTCTACAGAAGAAGAACTACTTCTGTAGTTCTCATAGATTATGCTAAAGAAAGCATTGATGCAGATCAGAATCTTTTGGGGGTTCTTATTATTGTGGAGGTCCCTATTGCCACCCGTATTGATATCACTAGCCAAGCAAGATTTTACTCTGTGTTCCGCTTTTCATGGTTTGTTGAGGACTTGTTCTTGTCCTTGTTACTGTGATAAAAACCCAGACTGGGATAATGTGATGTGATATTGGTGCTAGATTTCCTTATTTCTATCTTGCACTCAGCCTATTTTAGATAGATAGATAATACTTTTTTAATCCCGTAGGGAAATTGATGACATTTTGTAGGGAACTTTTACATTTATTAACTCTAAAAAATGTTTTTGTGCCAAAGTCAAGACTGACTATAATAAAAAATATATAGTAGGTGCATATATAGCATATGGAAAGTAGAAAGTAATTATTGGTGACAATACAGTAGTGAGTTTTCTGATTGTCACACATGATCCAGTTTTGAATTTTATCCGGTCACATCATCTTTTATAAATTTGTTCTGGCAAGATCACTCAATAAAGTGATTATGACACTGCAGCGCTCGCTTCTGGCTACTGCCTCCTCTGTTTCTTCTTACCCGTAAGAATAGACTTCAGATTAACTGCATCATAATGGGCACCTTAATGTCCTGGCAGTGTAAGTGTGATTGACACCCTGACCGCCATGTGTATCTGAACTGTCGGGATCAAATCCTTGTCCGACAGTGCCTGGCACTCCCAGTGCGTCCGTCCTTTCAGGGAGGTCGATCGTACAATGCTTGTGTGGCGTAGCTTGGAGCATCTCAAGCTTGTTACCTGTCCTGTTAGATGTGTAACACTGACAGCCAAAAGAAAGATGCTCAGCTATGAGAAATGGGTCAGACTGCATTGCACTCTGCGTCTGCTCTGCTTCTCTGCATTTTAGCTCATTCACCTGTAGAATCAAGCAGTGTCATGAGGCTGCAATGGTTAATGGCTTTTTAACACTGCAACATCTCATATTGTGCATGGACCAATGTTCCAACACCGTAGACAGTGTTTCAGTTTTCAGCGACAAAGATCTGTGAGTCCAGTTGGGTGCCGAAATTTAACAACCCTTCAACTGATTTGATGCTGAGAGCTGAATCATGTTCTACATGGTGCTTTAATTTTATTCAGTTATTGATAAGATGGACCAGCGTGTTAAGTTTTTTAACTGCGGTTAATTTTATTCTGCGATGGGTCTATTCCATGGCAACAGATACAAACCAGAATGTTGTGATAAACATTTTGTTTGGGTAAAACATCAGGGTTCTTGTTTTCCTCCTCTTTTCCTGTAATGTGTTTTGTAAGTGTGCTAGGAGGTTTTAGGAAATAAAATTGTTTCCTTTCTGGTTGTTGCTTAGGTCCATGTCTTTGGGACTTTGCACTTTGACCTCATTTTATTTTTTCCTTGATTATGGCTGATGTTTTTATGGATCTTTGAAAGTTGTTTTGCAGGAATCTGTTCTTGCCTTTACTGAACCAGGAGGTCCCAATGAGATGAAGATATGTGAGAGCAGTGCAGGAAACAGCCTGTCCCCCCATGCCAAGCCTGGAGGGGCTGTAGCCAAGCCAGACTTTCTGAGCTGTTTTTGAGTTACCGCTCTTGACACTGAGTGTGTGAAAAGTACACTAATGTGTAACAATAATCCGAACCTCAGTCTGGCTTCCCACACAGCAAACAGCACCTTCTCAAGTGCATTACCTGTCATCATACTGGGATTTCTGGTCTGGAGAGAGAGGGCACTGCTTCTGACCTGCTTAGACAGCAGTAGTCACACCTGTTTGATTTTTGCCACATCTAAAACATTCTAGATTGGCCCCACGTATGCGAGTAACTATTGCAATTGTAAGTATTGGATTTCCTATTTTTGGTATTCAGGAACTTTAACCTGTACTTGTTAGCATGTGAGTTACTACGGTACATTTGTTCAACAAGTAGATAAAGCGAGTTCACCCTTCTGGTCTTCTTCTGAAAGCCGAAATGTAGGTTTTGAATGATGGTTATACTGCAAACAAAGTCAATATTAAAAGCTGACTTTGTCACAATAGGCAATCTGCAGACTAGCAGTGATTGCCAGGTGTAAACCCAGAATTACATGCATTTAAATTACAGTTTAAAATATTTTATCAAGGCACAGTGTGGATACGAATTGCAGCCCTTAAACGTCTGCATTTGTAAAGGATGTGGAGCTATTGAAGGAGTTTCTTTCTGCTTTTCCTTCAGTCTGAGACATTCTGTACCTCAATTGTGTGATAGTGCACAACACAAGGAAGGGAGAGGGAATAAACAGGCTCACGTGTGATAACCCTGTGTTTACCACTTTAGTCATGCACAGACACGTATGCTGCTGGCTGCACGAGGGCCTACAGACACACCTCAATAAAGTGATAATGATTTTGGGAAGAGTCTGTGGACGTGCTTGGTTATGCCCCCCTTGGTTTGAGAGATGACCCCGGGCTACATGAGTCAGGAAATATTAGCCCCCCAAAAGCAAGATCTCAGTCCCGATCCTGACGTGCTCTGGTGACTCTCAAGTTTTTGTTCCAGCTGAGCTCATTGGTGATAATTAGTGCCTGTAACTGATCTGCTGCTGCTTTAGACATTTTGTCTCCATTCTGTCTTTGGTTTAAAAATACCCAAAAGTGCCTTATTTCCACTAACTTTAACACACACCTTTATTCTGTCTCTCCTCGTCTTTCTAGCTGAAAATTTGCTCCCTTATTTCTGACCAAACAGCTGTCAACAGGTGATCGATGGACAGACTCCATCATGGACAGTGGGAATGGCACTTTATCAGACAAGTCAGTGACAGTGAGTCAGGCTTGTTCTGTCTCTTGGCTTCTCTCTCAGTCCAGAGATTCGTACAAATTACACATTTTATTAAGCTGTGGAAAAGCTGAAAGCAGCTTTCTGAAAAGAGACCTCTGATAGAAACATGAAATAAATTAGTGATCGAGAATGCAGCAGGAGAATAAACCAGATGGGGACTTCACAGAACAAGTATTGAGGAAGGGTGTACCATGGGATCATTGAAACCCGGCCTGAATGCAGAAAATAAAACTTTAACCATCTAGCAGATCCTACAGATCCTGTCAGCAGTTAGCTCTGGTTATCAAGGGCCTAGTTGAAAGAAATGCCAGCAGACACAGGGAACTCCATCATCAGGACTTACACCACTGCTCTAGACGATTTATGCCTTAGAGACTACAGAGGTGATTGTCTTTCTCCCAGACTTTCATTATGGACTTAAGTTAAACTCCTTGATTTGTTTTAGCTTGCTGTGAGCTGATGGCACAAAAGAAACTGGTCTGTTACAGGGGTTCTCTTTCACAGTTGGTATAGCCCCTGTAATTCCCCGGCATTGGGGACAATGATGAAACACAAAATTTTAAAGTAGGTTTTCTGTCATAGTATTGTGGCATACGGGGCCTACAGAAAGTATTCACCCTCTACCGAACAATTGCAAATGTTGTAAATTCTGGTAACGATGACATTTTTGATCTACACAACATATGCAGCAATTTATAAGTGCTAAAATAATTTAGTTGTCAAAAATGTATGAACAATGAGAAATGGAAATATCTCTATTTAAGATTTCACCCCCTGAGTCAATACTTTGTAGAGTCACCTTTTCCAGCAATTACAACTTTGCATCTTCTTCCGTATGCCTGTGTCTGCTAGACTTGGAGATTTGCTCACGCACTGTCAAGTTTGATGGGGTGCGTCAGTGAACCGCAGTCTTCAACTCCTTCTACAGATCTTCCATAGGATTCAAGTCTGGGCTTTGGCTGAGCCACTGAAGAGCATTCTTCTTCTTCCTCTGAAGCCACGATAGTGTTACTTGGTGGTCATTGTCCTTTTGGAAAGTGAATCTAGGTGACGGGGACACTATGCTGTAAAAAGGCTCCATCCTTTGGATGAGACGTGAAACCGAGGTCCTGACTCTCTGTGGTCATTAAAAATCCCAGGACGTTTCTGGAAAAGAGTAGGGGTGTAACCCCGGCATCCTGGCTGAATTTGTCATTGGCCCTTACCAATTATGGCCTCCTAATAATCCCCATCTATGAATTGGCTTCATTACTCTGCTCTCCTCCCCACTGATAGCTGATGTGTGGGGAGCGTTCTGGCGCACTATGGCTGCCGTCGCATCATCCAGGTGGGGCTGCACACTGGTGGTGGTGGAGGAGAGTCCCCATTACCTGTTAAGGGCTTTGAGTGGAGTGTCCAGGAAAGCGCTATATAAGTGTAAGCAATTATAATTATTTTTAATGATGCACCTGGCTGTGCTCCTGGGATTGGTCATCGCCATATATATGTTTTTATACCCTTTTTCAGATCTGTGCCTCCTCACAACTCTGTCAGTTATTGCTGAGTTCAGTTATTGAAAGAAAAAGCTTTTGTACAAGTTATTTTAACGTTGTATAAATTTTAAAGTGGCAAAAACTCTCAGTTAAATACATAATGGATCCATGCCATAACAATAAAATGTGAAAAAGTCCAAGAGGGGTGAATACGTTTTATAGGCACTGCACGTGCGACGTTGTGATGGTGAGCATTGCTGTCTCACAGTGCTGGGGCCCTAGGTTCAATTCCTGACGTGCTATCTGCGTGGTGTTTGTACAGTATGTTCTCCCAGTGTTCACGTGGATTTCCACTGGGTGCTCTGGTTTCTCCCAAAGTTCAAAGACGTGCTGGTAAGTTAATTGGCATCTGGGAAAATGATCCCTGGTGTGAGTGTGCCTTTGTGTGCCCTGCGTTGATGTGCTGTCTGCTCTGTATCTTGCTTTGCCCCCATTATATGACGGGATAGGCTCCGGTTTCCCTGCAGTCCTGTACTAGATAAAGCAGTTAAAATATGGATGGATGTGAATATGTTTATTAGTGCAAGAGAGGGTGAGGGAACACTGTTTAGTGTTGTTGTGTACTTGTTTTACATGGAGGCTCAGCCCTTGTTAAGGCTCATATTTCAGATGTGCCGCAGCTACCCTCATAAAAGCACAGGGCTTTTGATCTAAAGTGTTTCGCTTAAGTTCTTTATTTAAATCTGTTAATTATCCAGCACAGCTACGCTGCATTAAGACACCTGTGAATTAAATACAGTCACACAAGGCGAACATTTGATATAATAATCATCTCCCTTTTTGTACTGTTGTGCTTGAGTGTATCCGCACAAAAAGATGCATCTCTTTCTCATTTTGATTAAAAAGTGATACATAGATAGTTTTTAGCCTTCAAACTGTTACTTTCAAGTTTATTATACTTAAATAGCTCTGTGATTGTATGTTATCTCAGTAAGGAGCTTCCAGCTCCTCAGCCGGTCTGACAGTGCAATTTCACCATGTTAGAGACTTAAAAGTGTCAGCAAAACATCATGAGAAGGTTTGGAAATGAGGGAACAATTCTGCCCTTTGTTGTTTGGGTGCTCATATTTAACAGAACCGTGGATCTCACCACTTGTGTTCTTAAAGGATCCAGGGATCCCTTTGTGTGCAAAATGTTCCCTGCTCTATGTCATAGGTCAAATCCTTCCTTAAAATCCTGTTGTCCTGTGTCCGTTTTACACGGTTTATTCCAAAGAAACAAGTAAAGGTTTATTTTATGCCGAAAACAGAAGAAAAGAGACGCAACGTTTCGGTTGTGGAGCCTTTTTTGGGTGTGAGTTCCTTTGCACCTTTAAGTTTGCAGCTTATGCATGATGACGCAGCCACCTACTTAAAGTACTTATTCCAACAGGGAAGTCCCTTAAGTTGACTTAAAGCATAGAAGTTAACCAGGTCTTCTTTTTTAGCAAGTTCTTTTTAAAAAGCATATTACAGGGAATTCCTTATGTTTATCTTGTGGTATCTTGTGTGCAAGTGCAGAATTCAAATTGTTTCAGGCTGTTACATACTTTCTGTAATTTGTCACTGCTGGTGACACAGCAACATGTTTTCATGAAGTAAATCCAGACTTGTGCAGAGAAACACAGGCAAACAGCAGTGTGAGTAAGCCACACAATGTTGGCAAAGATCAAAAGCAAGAGATTGGTTACAAGTACCAGCCGGGAGTCCAGGGAATGAAGTCAGGTCGAAGTACGATCTGGAATCCTCTATCGACCGAGTTCCCAGGTACTGCCATCATGCCAGTCCTGAACTACCTGAGGTGGACGTGGTGAATAATTGCCTTTTAGATGGTTCAAAACTTCTGTATTTAATTACCACGATAACTGGTGAAGAATGACATGTGGCCAGCTAACGTGTAAATACTAGCTCACCCTGCCACTCATCCGCAGCCACAATAATTACACTTTCTGTATAATATACTGGCTGATTTTTGTGTATTATTAATGCTCTCAGTATATAGATCTTATGAGACAGTCTCTTTCATTTTTTACATACTGCTTTAAAATGTAGAGAAAGTACATTGCCTCATACAGGTAGTATTTTCTGTTTCCTTTTTTATTTTAAATGGCCCCACTGGATGTGATCAGAGGTTGTGTTTATGTAGAATTCAAAACCCAATGAAAGAACATCACTCCTTTTCATCCTTATTGAATCTACAGGTACAGTGACCATGCTCTTCTGATGTAAAGCAACATTTTGAATTTAAAATACGTGTACCGTACCAGGGATTGGGATCAGTATCCTCTTTTTGTTGAATTTAATGTGAGAAATTGTGACGTTGTAGAAACAAATTGTGATGTATTCTTTTAAGCTGTTTTTTTTACATCTGTGCTTTTAATGTAATGCAAGGAAAATTAGCTCTTGTCAGTGGAAACAGTACTGATGACCATGTTCATAAAAGCAATTAAAATGGAATAATTTTAAACAGTGTGCTGAAATGGGAATAATTTATTAACAATTTGTGTTACCTGTTTGTGCCTGAGTTTAATTTAAATGTAATCAGTAATTGAGAGCACATTCAGGTTATTTATATTGGTATTGTATAAATGCACATTATTCCTTTATAATGCAGTGATGCTTGAAAATATTTTTGAAATTTAAGCTGGTTGTTAAACAGCAAATCTATGTAATATGTAGCTCCCACATTAGTACATATTTAGCTTGTCCATTTATTACATTATGATTTAATTCAGATTTCCATTGCATGTTTTTCCTTGTTGTTGACCTTCAAATTTAACAGAAAACCTTATCAAAATAGGATTCTGCTCTCTTGGGATTCTTTTGTGCAGTTATCCCATTTTCTAAGGATCTTTTCGATCTGTATCAGATAAATCTGGAAGCTGTATTGAGAAACGTTTTATCTGGTAATCTGGCGAATAAACCACCATTAAATTGGAGTTCTGAGTTTAATGCTGCTTTCTCCTATGTCCCACTCTTTGCTCACCATCTTCCTCCCTCTCTCTGTCTCAGGTGGCCATTAAGATAGTGGATAAGACTCAGCTCGATGATGAGAATCTGAAGAAGATATTCAGGGAGGTGCAGATTATGAAGATGCTGAGACACCCCCACATCATCCGTCTCTACCAGGTCTCTGTCTCCTCGTTAGCCTCAGCCGAGCCCGTCTCTCTGTCTCCCCATCAGCTTCTTGCAGATGTGTCCTTTCACATTTCGACCTCCGCTTCCACCAGATCCGTTTGTGTCAGCCCCTTTGCCCCTGCCTGTCTGTGTGTCTGTTGCATCATCTGCCTCTGCGAGGTCTGTCTGTCACATACTCCACCTATAGCTGGTCTGTTTGATTGCTTGATGACATAAACTGCCTTTCACATTGCTTGTTGGCCTGCCTGCCCGCCACGTGTCCGTCTGATGTCCTGCCTGTCTGTCCCACAGGTGATGGAGACGGAGCGGATGATCTATCTAGTGACAGAGTACGCCAGTGGGGGGGAAATATTCGGTATGTAGAGGTCAAGGTTCATGGATCACGGTCTAACGGCTACTTGACAGACCTCTGTCCAAGAAGGTTGTCTGTGATTTTGGATCACGAACATTAAAACTTAAGATATTTCAAAATGCTAAAGTAAAATAACATAGTATAAAATTATATTTTTGAAAAATCAAGTGCAGAAATAAGCAGAGGGTTTGTTGCCTCTCTCCAGATCACCTAGTTGCTCATGGACGAATGGCGGAGAAGGACGCTCGGCGGAAGTTTAAGCAGATTGTCGCGGCTGTCCACTTCTGTCACTGCCGCAACATTGTCCACCGAGACCTCAAGGCCGAGAACCTCCTGCTGGACCACAACCTCAACATCAAGATTGCAGGTAATGGGGGCGCTTTGTCTTCGTCTTCCCGCTGGCTCTGCGGTCAAGCTTCCTGCACCTACCCCCTCCTCCTCCTCCTCCCCTGCCTCCGTCTCAGCAGGCTGTGTGTCTCTGCAGACTTCGGCTTCAGCAACATCTACTCACGGGGTCAGCTGCTGAAAACATGGTGCGGCAGCCCCCCCTACGCAGCCCCTGAGCTCTTCGAAGGGAAGGAGTACGACGGGCCCAAGGTGGACATCTGGGTGAGTAAACTACACCCCTAAAGTGCTCCATGCAACTCACCACATACCCTCGCATTCTACCTACTCCATACATACGCCTGACGTCTTTCATATATCTAACACTCAACCCCACCCGACGGACCACGCTACACTTTTACTGGGGACCCTACCTAACGCTACAGCCCTTTCTCATACAACCTGATTCACACTGCTGCCACTTGACAGTCGGGTTTGTATTCACATTCACATCATCTCCTACCCCCTACCCCTGCCCAGATCACAGATCTCTGTCTCTGCAGAGTCTGGGGGTTGTGTTGTACGTCCTGGTGTGTGGCGCCCTGCCCTTCGACGGCAGCACCCTGCAGAATCTCCGGGCCCGCGTGCTCAGTGGCAAGTTCAGGATTCCCTTCTTCATGTCCACAGGTGAGCTTCGCCGCACTGGCCTCTTCCACAGACACTATTCCACAGCCCAGCCACCACTTCATGCAGTCCCTGCGTGGCAGGTCCTGTTTGATTAGATTCTTTGGAATTCAAGAAGAATTTCAACCTGAGTTCTGTGAAGACCACAGCATACTCTGAGAGAATTAACAAGACCAGGGGCATTCTTTGGTATATCTTACTGGTAAATTGTTAGCAGTGAAAATGTCTCTTACATTAGCAAAATGGAAAGTTTGTTTCATCGGGATCCACTAAGAGCTGCTCCAGTGGTCTGCCAGGGTCTCTGACTGCTCCCCACCCCATTTAATCCGAATTGTTGTTTTGTTAAAGCTTCTAGGAAAGCTTTTCCAAAAAGACGGATATCATCTTTCTGGCACCTCCTGCACAGGCTTAACAGAATAATGTATTCTGCATTTCATGCTGTGCTGTCCATCTGCAGTTGACAAAAAAGTAGAATGACAGCCCTTCCATTGCTACTCATAGCCATGTATTTATATAAACCTGTTTAACATACAACTGCCACTTGTTCCACCTTCATGAACCTCCAAAAGGGATGTGGACTAAATTAACAAAAGGGAAATAATGTATCTTGTAACACATACTGTATTAATGTCTGAACCTTTTGATAAATTCTGGTACAAGAGAGATAGGTTAAGTTTTATGCTAAAATGTAAAGCCATATCTTAATAGATACTATTAGGATATTCTTATGATATATTATTAGAATAGATATTAATCCAATGATTCATTACTGTGATGCACCGTTTCTAAATCTAAATCTGCTGTTCTGCCGTACATATATAGTTTACTTTAAAAAGTCACTGGGACACTTATGGAATATAACATAGGCCACCCTATTGTTTTTTGGCCATATTGTCTGTCACACCAGTATTTGTGTGTGTTAGTATTAACAGTGTGCAGCAGTGAATCCGAGCACCAGTTTCTGTGTGTGTCTGTATTAACAATGCGTGTGTGGCATTATGCGGGGCATGTTCAGTGTGGAGGTGGAGCCCTTTTCTAATGCCTTGACAGCCACAGCTGGGCCAGTTAATTTCCGGAGCGACCAGCTAGCAGGACCTCAGTCCAGCTGAGAGAGGATGTCTGGGACTAGAGAGAGCTGGGGTCGAAGCACATATAAGATGCTGCTGGAGCAACTATAGTGAAAAGCGTGTCTACCTGGAGAGAGCAGAAGACGGATTCAGGGTTGCAACTTATGGCCCCTGCAAGGGGAGAATATTAGACTGACAGTCGCGGAGGGGATTGTGGAGAGAGTGTTAAGGGTGCTTTTTTGTTTCTTTTTGTTTTCTTTTTCACCGGGACATGCTGCGCCTCTCCTTTCCTGTTCTGCTGTTTATCCTCACTGGGGCAGACTGAGCCTCTCCTCTCCTGTCCCACTTTGAGGATTCACTGGGACAGGTTGTTTCTTTTGGCCTCCAGGCTTTTTTTCTCCAGGCTGGACCCTGCTAAATAGGGACAGTTCAGTCTGGATGCCGCTGTTCCAAGCGGTGTGTTTTTCTTTTTTCCCCTTCTCCTTTTTTGTTTTTCTCTTTTTTTGGCTGACCTCACACTGGTGCATCTGCCCCCTCAGACAGGACATTGACTTTTACTGGTGTTTGCTGTGGCTCCTCCCAAAAACCTGCTTTGTTACAGCGTGATAACCGTATCTGACAGTATCAGTGATATCTGCGTGATGGTCTTTCAGACTGCGAATACCTGATCAGACACATGCTCGTTCTGGAACCCAGCAAGCGTCTCTCCATGGAGCAGATCTGCAAGAACAAGTGGATGAAGCAGGGAGATCCAGACCCAGAGTTTGACAGGGTGAGTTTCAGTGCACAGGAACTGATTTTACTCCCTAATTTAATGGATGCTTGTTTCACTGTCACACAACCGCACATAATCATTGGATGTGAATAAGTGATCAAGTGCTTAATTCTTTTCCTGATCTTTCCATCAGTTGATAGCTGAATGCGAGCAGGTGAAATCGGAGCAGCAGACAGAGCCCATTAATGAGCAGGTGCTTTTGGCCATGGTGGAGATGGGCCTGGACCGTGAGCGCACACTACAGGTACTGCCACAAGGGGAAGACCATGAGCACACAGCCATTCTCCCATAGTGCTGGAGACAGCACACGGTGGTGCTGCCTTGTGAAACAGTGAGAAAGTAGGCATGCTTCCACAGTGATGAAAGCAGTAAGCACACTGCAGTGTGTCAAATAGTAGACAGTGAAAACATAGCTTGACTTCCACTGGGTGGGGAGACAGTGAGCACATTCACTAAAATACATTTATGTTGGGAAGCAGTGAGCTTGTTACGCTACACCCCCTGGAAGTGACTGAGCCACTGTTGTCTTTGTGGACAGTCAGCACAACACATTACCTGCCCCTGGGCATGTGCAGTGAGGCTACACCTGTACTGCCACTGGGGGAGATAGTATGCAAATTTTACTCTTGTCTTTGTGAGAAGACAATGAGCACACTATAACACTACCTCTGAAGGAGACACTGCTGCCAGTAGGGGGAAGACAATGAGAATGCTACTGTACAGTGGATATCAAACAGTTTTTTTATTTTTAATTATTTTACCTAAAGATTATCCATTTGATTTTCACTTAAATATTGTTGGTTACAAGATCTTATTAAAGGTGAAAAAAGGTCGGACATGATTTGTCTTGATTTCAGCCTTTATATCAACAAAAGCTGAAATTTCAGTAAGGGTGTGTAGATTTTTTATATCCACTGTATGTCCACTGGGGTGGGGGTGTCAGGGACAATACTGCAAAGTGGAGCAGAGACTGTGCCTCAGATTGTACCTTTACCCCTCAGGCAGGCTCTTCCCTGACCTTCTCATTTGAAGAGTATCCACTAGGTGCTAAAGTAAGAGAGCCAAAGGCACTTCCTGTTTCAAATTTATCCAGTGTACCTTACTGCAAAGGATACAAATTGTGTGGAGACCCTGGGGAAATTGATTATCCTGGCTTTCTAGTCCTCAATGATGGAATTGATTGCTTTTAGTTGCTGTGACAGTGGCACCCTGAAGGGACCACTGTTTGAAACACAAGGCCTTTAGTTCACCTAGGGGGAAGGAATGAGCGTGATTGTTAGTTGCTGGGTTCGATTTGAGAGGAGGGACATTAGGACACTCCTTCACGTGCTCTTGTTGTCTCCCTGTAGTCTCTGCACACAGATGCTTATGATCACTACAGCGCCATCTACAGTCTACTGTGTGAACGGCTGAAGAGACACAAGACCCTGCGCATTGCTCCCCCTACCCACAGAGCCATGACCTACCCTGGTATCAACACAGTACAGGTACACCCCAGAAGTGCCCATAAGAGCAGCACTAGAGAATGTACTACTACATTACTGCACACAGTTAGTGCTCATGGTATGGTACTGTATTTCCCTTACAGTCTACACACTCAGCTGGTCTCACTGTACTGTCCACACTGTACAGAGTACAGACTGCACTTTTACCTCTGTACTGTGCACTTAATAGAGTGCACACTCCACTGTCAGTATTGTCCTTAACAGTGTATAGGGTGCAGACTTTACTGTGTCCTGTTTAGACTGGAACCCTTCAAAGACAGTGTAGAGTGTGCTGTGTAAATATGAATGTTATATAAGCAATGGTGTCTTAACAATTCTTTTGTGTTTTAAAGATTCGCCTCTTCTTTCTTCTTATCTTCCCCTTTCTTTGTTCTTGCTCTTGCTCTCTCCATCCCATTTTCCCCTGGCCCCTCTCACTCCTACCGTCCTCACTCTGTCTCCGCAGGCGGATCAGCCCGGCAATCCAGTCAGTATCACTGTCCCTCATGTCCAGCTCATCAACCCTGACAACCAAATCGTGGAGGTCAGTGTGACACAGCTTCCACACACCCAGAGGACTTAACTCTTTCATACCGTTCACACAATGCGGATACACATTTTCCTGCTATCTCCTTGATAGCCTACAACACTCATTCACCCACTTACGTTTGTGTGTAAAAAAGTATGCATGATGTGATACCTGTGTGCCAAAGCATGACTTGCTCTTTGTGTCTCTTTGTCCTTTCTTTCCTCCCTCTTTCCTGCCTGCAGACGGATGGGGCGATGGCTCTGGACAGCGATGAGGGAGAGGAGCCCTCTCCAGAGGCCATGGCGCGGTACCTGTCCATGAGAAGGCACACTGTGGGCGTGCCAGACCCCAGGCCAGTCTTCCTGCCGTCTCCCACTGCATAGTGGTTTAGTGCTTTTCAGGATTTCTGAGCTGCAGGCAGCTGCACATGTTGTACAGTCGAAGCAAAATTGTTTTCACTCCATGTGTCTATGTCGACATACTGAAAGTAAGGAAAATAGCTTGAAGTATCTAGCCTATAAGGACATTTTAAGAGCCTACAACTGGAAAAATGTTGTCAGACTGCAATACAACTGTGTGAACACTGCATAGTGTCGTAAACTGCACGTGATCATCATGCTGATATGTTGGAACAAGTGAAAGTCTTTTGATTTGACCAAAATGTATCAAACGGGAATTTGGCAGGGGCAATCAGTCACTTAAGAGAGCTCCAGATATCAAACTGCAGTGTGTCTGATCAAGTACAGCAGGTGCTGAAAAAGTATTTTTTAGAGAGGGGAATGGCGCATCACATGGTTTGAACTGTCCACCAGGCTTTGGACATATGCTGCACATATGCTTACTTTGGATTTTTCTACTTATCTATGATTGTTTTAGTGCCTCGCCTATGCTAACTTTATATAATGGAGACAGTATCTTTACCTCAGGGTTCTTCTTTAAAAGCAGTTGACAGCTAAAACAGGGATGCATGGAGGTGGGCAGAGCATGATAAGATAAGCTGCAAAGCTGGTGTCAGAAAACCTGAAGGATCTGGATCGCGGTTTATGACTGCGTTGTTGAAACAATAGCTGATTGCAACATCCAAAGGAAATGTCCTGGTAAAAGAGACGGATGTTGACTAAACACATATTGGAGGCATCAGAATACTATTATGATTCCAGGTCATGATGTTGTTCATGAAGTTGTTCTGAGGACATACTCCCTTGCAGGAAAAAATAAAAAAGCAAGTTGCCTTACAGCTACAAACAAGCTTTGATCAAAGCTTGATAAGATTCTCAGTAAAAAATCCTTATTGTGACTGGGAAAGCAGTACATACAGACTTCCCATTTTAATGAACATGGAATTAGAGACCATTTGCTATGAAATATATTATTCACAATAAACAGCTGTGTTGCACCACTATGTTTTTAAGGGAAGCAGCTCTTAAAAAAAGGTTCTTGATTAGTAATATGGAAGAAACCATTATCTTGCCCTCATGGGTCATCAAGTTGTTCTGTCAAGTAGAATGGAAAGTTTGCAAGTGAATGTGTGAAAGCTTTTCACTATAACCAGTGAAATTTACTGGAGACTTCTCACCCTGGCAGGACGGAAATGCAGGAGGAGCTGCAGAAACTGGCCCCTGGGTTCCCTCGCGTGGCTCCACAGCCCCCCTTCCTCCCACTGGCCCCCAATGTCAGTGTCATGCAGAATCTGATGCCAATGCAGATTCTGCAGCCCGCCACACAGCAGCTGGAGTATAAGGTCAGTGCGTGCGAATAGAATCAGCTCCATCTTTAGGTCTCAACTTCACACACAAGCCTGCTGTGTACGCAGTGTGTCACAAGTACTTTACGTAAAAACTCTAAACTGCTGCCTTTTCAACTTGATTATGTGAGTATGGAGCCATAGTCATAATCCTGAACCCTGCTTTAAACCAGTGATAAAGCACCTTGTGAATTATTTTTTGGAGACTGCGTTTGAAGAATGGTGATGTCATAGGTACGAAGTTTGTCTAGTGGTAAATGTGCACAGTAGTGGTATTTTTGAACTAGTGGTATTTTTGAACTGTTTTGTCTTATTTACCTATCCGATTTGGAAGTGTTAGTTATTCATCAAGGCAGGTCATATGTCTAACCCCTCATATCAGCATGACAGTGAGGTCTAAATGCTCTTAAACATGCAGCTTTAAGAAACATTCCACTGTGAAGACATGAGAGTTAGGGGCACCTAGAGGAGATGTTTCTACTACAAGCTCGCAGGCTGGGACATGTTCTCTGACTCAAACACACACAATCCTGTCAGCATTTGTATTGATTGTGTGCCACTGCACGGTTGACCACTAATAAAATCCAACAAGGCTCCAACTTGGCAATGTTCGGACAACAAGGTTGAATCTGATACTGCTGCTCATCTCTCCACAGGAGCAGTCCCTACTCCAGCCTCCCACTCTCCAGCTCCTCAATGGAATGGGGCCCCTGGGCCGCAGGGCCTCAGATGGTGGTGCCAACATCCAGCTGCATGCCCAGCAGCTGCTGAAGAAACCTCGTGGCCAGTCTCCCCTGGTCACCAGCCCGGTATGTCTCTTAGCCAAACATGTTTATCTATTCTTGTACCATTTCTTATTTACTCTGCATGTCTCTCTGTATGTGTGGCTCCAGTGTTCTCTCTCTGTATGTGTGGCTTCAGTGCTCCCCTTGTGTCTTTGTCTGTTTCCTTGACTATCTCTCTGTCTGTTTCTAGTGGTGTCTGTTACTCCAGCCTATACCTATGCCAATACTGCCTTGTCACCTGCCTTGTCTTTCTCTTTCCTCATATTATACTTCTTGAATTCTCTCTCTTTCTCCCCATTACTGTCTTAAAGTTTGTGGCCCTTTTTCTTTCTGTCTCTGCTGGTGACTAGACAACCTACGGAAACTCACTTCTAAAGTGTCTAACCTTACCCCCCGGTCTCTGCCAGCATCCTATCCCAGCCGTTACCCCTGTGGATGAAGAGGGCTCTGATGGAGAGCCTGACCCTGAGGCAGTCCAGAGGTAAGAGAGGTAATGGGCTAGACGGAGGGCAGGCAAAGGTGTGTCCCAGGCCTCATTCTGTATTAGTACAGCTTCTAAAATGGGAAATACCTCAATGGAGGAGCAGGAGGATGGCCTTACGCAGACTCAGCCATTATTGAGCTCAATACAGAGCAATGCAGTGTTGGGTCTGCCCCACAGAACTAACAAACTGCTAAAGTATTCTAATCCTTTTATACATTACAGCTTCACGTAGTACATGGTAAAGGTAGGTCTGTTTCAGGCTCAGGTGATTTTCACTGTATTCTGATCTCTTCTTCTCTTAACAGGCTATGAGCAAACCAATTACTGCTGTTTTTACAAATCCCATTCTTTCATACTTTAACAGACCTTGAAGCAGTTTGCAGTAAGGATGGAGTTCTTTGAGTGCTGTGCTGTGCTGTTTGCACCACCACCAATGCCAAAACACTCCATTTTACTTTATTTTCCCAAAAATAAGATGCACCTTTTTTCTTCCAAGTTTCAGTGTGGTACAATCAGCCTTGGCTTACATTTGAATACAAGTAAAAAAGAATCAGAAGCTGATCAGGTTGCTGACATATTTACATCAGGAGTGCTGAACAGTGTTGAAATGTACTGTAACGGATTGCCATTTTGCTTGGTTCCGGCGTGTTATGATTCTCATAAAAAAACGTTTATATGAATTTTTAATTATACAAAGTAAACAAGAAATCACTGTACGTTTTTTCATTTAGAATGAGGTGATCGTTTGTCTTTAAAAGTAGTGTATTATTATTATTATTATAATTATTATTATTATTATATAATTTTTGTTCACCTAATCATTTAGCTTTAGCCTAGGTTACATTACATATCTGTTTGCTTTAATCTTATCTATTCAAAAAATCCTCCTATCTGGAACCCTTTACCCCCGAACCCCCACACATTTCTTCTTGATAGGAGGAAGTTTACTGTAATATAGTATTTTAAACTCCTCACCATTTTCCTTTATTTATTTTAAACCATGAGAACCTTTATTTCATCTCAACAATTTCTATTCAGAAAGGTAACTTGTGCTTTGTAATGTTCTTTTCCTACAGTCCAAATTTCTGGGTGCAGCTTATATTCGGCTGAATACTTAGTCATACCACAACTTTTTGCCACATTGTCTTTCTTTTATGTTCTTTTATGTTGAATTAAGTTGTAATTCAAAACTCTTAAAAAATCATGAATCTTAAAATTCACAATAATAATTTAATGTATTAATTACACCATAAAGTACTGTCTAGAACCTAAATAAGGTTTATAAATAATGAAATATTTAGAGAGAGAACACTGGAGCCACACATACAGAGACACAGAGGACTACTGAAAGAAGTAAAATAAATATTTAAATATTTTAAAACAGAGGCACTTCTTAAAAATAGTTCCACAAACAGTAAGCTTCTGTAACTGCTCACGGTTACAGAAATTAGTCAGATTGTTGTTAAATTATTCAAAGTGTCTGTTCCACAGGCTGAGTCAAACCATCTACTGATTTGGGTCCTGGGACAGTCCACTTGTGCTCTCATGCTAGCACAGATCTTGACCTTGGGTACAAATATGTAGGCTGTGACCAAGGGTCAAAGTGCGAGTACGTAAGGGCTTAAAAGTGATCACTGCCTTTTTTATTTTCTGACCCCTCCTCTCCTCTCTTTATCTCTACCTCTCTCCCTCCCTTAGGTATCTGGCCACCACCTCGAAAAGGCACACCATGCACGCCATGACCAACTCCCCTGCCGAGGCACCCCCCGATCAGCAGCGGCAGCAGAGTTCTCGCCCTCGAGTGTGGGCACAGCATCTGCCACTGGAGCAGCACTGTCGGTTAGCATGCTAAGCTAGCACACAGGATTGATTCTGGTGTTGACTCACTGGTTCTGCACCCCATACATCGACTGGACACTGAGTGACACATTATCTGATCCTGGTGCTTTCACACTGGTACTGGGCCTGATACACTGACAGCCTAAAGTGACTGACTCAATCACACTTGATAACAGGGCCTGATAATTGACTCATCGGTTCTCAATGGAACTCAGTAGTTCTCAATGAAGGGATTGTAATGCGTTTTGTTTTTAGGTCGAGCTATAAGGATTGTAACACTCTCCACTTGCCCACGGAGAGATTCTCTCCTGTCAGGCGCTTCTCTGATGGAGCTACAACTATCCAGGCCTTCAAAGCACACCTGGAGAACAGCAGCATCATTAAACAGCTCAAACAGGTACAGCATCAAGCCTCTCTACATGAGTGTCATCCTGGTGCAGTGTCTTTCTCAGTCTTCGTATGTGTCTAGAGCTGCAGTGTTTCTATTGCGATGGTCTTGACCATCTCACTGTCTCACATCCAGCTTCCCATCAGATTGTCTTCCTCCTCCTGTCTCTGTGTCTCCTTTAGACCACTGTTGAGTCAGAACTTTCTTTATACGACATTGTGAGCAGTTACACAGTCTAAGCTCTTGTTCTCTCAGAAATCTGCAGGAATACACAGTTATCCTCCCTCACTCAGGAATGTGAGCAGTTATCAGTCTGAGCTCTTGTTCTCTCAGCACTCTGCAGAAATGCACAGTTATCATCTCTCTTTCAGGAGTGTGAGCAGTTACAGAAGATGTATGCAGCCCCTCAAGATGAGCGGCTCCTGGAGCACACACAACAGCAGCACATTCTCTACCAGCAAGAGCAGCAGATTCTACACCAGCAATTACAGGTACAACACTGCCTTGCAGCCTGTGACAGGGCCTGCACTGACACAACCAGTACAGGCCATGTGTGTGGCTGTGTGTTTATATGGGTGTGTGTGAGCAGGAGTGTGACTGTGCGCCTGTGTGGGTGTGTTTGACCAGGAGTGTGACTGTGCGTGCGTGCGTGTGTGGGTGTGTGTGAGCAGGGGTGTGACTGCGCGCGCGTGTGTGGCTGTGTGTGAGCAGGAGTGTGACTGCGCGTGTGTGTGTGGGTGTGTGTGAGCAGGGGTGTGACTACGCGCGCGTGTGTGTGGGTTTGTGTGAGCAGGTGTGTGACTGCGCGCGCATGTGTGGGTGTGTGTGAGTAGGGGTGTGACTGCGTGCGCGTGTGTGGGTGTGTGTGAGCAGGGGTGTGACTACGCGCGCGCGTGTGTGTGGGTTTGTGTGAGCAGGTGTGTGACTGCGCGCGCATGTGTGGGTGTGTGTGAGTAGGGGTGTGACTGCGTGCGCGTGTGTGGGTGTGTGTGAGCAGGGGTGTGACTGCGCGCGCGTGTGTGCGGGTGTGTGTGAGCAGGGGTGTGACTGCGCGCGCGCCCGTGTGTGTGGGTGTGTGTGAGCAGGAGTGTGACTGCGCATGTGTGTGTGGGTTTGTGGGTTTGTGTGAGCAGGAGTGTGACTGCGCGTGTGTGTGTGTGGGTGTGGGAGTAGTCATTTAGGCAGTTGACTCCGGTTTTCTTGGAGATCGGGACAGTGGTGGTTTTCCTGAAGCAAGAGGGGACTGTGCATTGAGTGAGGGAGAGATTAAATATGTCCGTGAAGATGTCCACAAGGTGATGTGCGCAGGCCTTCAGGACACGATATGACATTCTGAAATGTTGCACATTTATTTCTACTGAATGTTATCAGATCTTCATGTGGTTACTAGTGATCTATAAAGGAAGTCTAAGAGAACATATGTCACCAAAGGTTAATTTATTTAATAAACAAAGTCATCCAACATTCAGTGTTCCTGTGTAAAAAAGCTAATGCTCTCTCATAGGTTTAAGTATGGTCAGCTGTGTGAATCTTTTATTAAACAATTGGGCTGATTTAGGCCAGCACTGTGCTGTATAAAACTCACAAACCCCCATGAAATTGATAAAATTCAGTGGTGAAAATATGCAAAACTTCCGAAAATCCGAAAGGGAGCAAATACTTTTTCATAGAACCTGAGGGGGCACCCTGATTCTGCCAAGATCAGGCTATACTTCCAAAAAAACAAAATATTCTAAAAAAAGATCAAAAGTGAACTTTTGATGTGGGAGTGCATTTGGACATGATTCATTATTTTGGCATGTCGGGATGAGGTATTGGGTCATGACCCAAGAAGGCATTTGAGTTTTCCCCTATACAAGCTGCAGGCTTGTGCAGTATGTGCTGTTGAGGTGGGAGAGAAGTGTTGAAGTATGTGTTGCTTTTGTGTTGGTGCACAGGTTAACCAACATCTGTGTATTCACATTGTCTTCCAGGAGTGTATCCGCTCCCCGCAGCCCTCACCCCCCCTGCAGGCACTGTCACTGGGACAGCACGGAGAAGCCCAGCCCAGCCTGCTCACTCACCAGCTACAGAGGTACTCGAGACTATTACTGTTCTAATTTTACTGATTGCTTTTGTCAGGTTCATGACTCTTCATGGTGTGTAATCTTGAGAACATTCATTCTTAATAATATTCAGTGCTGTGCAGTGGGTAGCATTGCTGCCTTGCAGCGCTAGGGCCCTGGGTTCAACTGCAGACCTGGGATGCTGTCTCCATGGCATTTTTACATTCTCCCCATGTTTGCGTGGATCTCCTCCAGGTGCTCCGGTTTCCTCCCATAGTCCAAAGACATGCTGGTAGGTTAATTAGCTTCTGGGAAAATTGGTATGAGTATAATAATAATAATTAATAATAATTGCTTACACTTATATGGCGCTTTTCTGGACACTCCACTCACAGCGCTTTACAGGTAATGGGGACTCCCCTCCACCACCACCAATGTGCAGCCCCACCTGGATGATGCGACGGCAGCCATAGTGTGCCAGAACGCTCACCACACACCAGCTATTAGTGGGGAGGAGAGCAGAGAGTAATGAAGCCAATTCATAGAGTATGTGTCTGTCTCTATGTGTTCCCCATGATGGACTGGCGTCCTGTCCAGGATGTATCCTGCCTTGTGCCAGTTGCTTGCTAGGATAGGCACCAGCGGTTAGCAAATGGATAGGTGGAATACTAAGTTCTATACTGTCTAATCCTGAACACTGACTAGTGCTGTTCTCAGTTGCACTGAGAATGCCGATACAGAATACTGTGATTGATAATGATGTTCATTGATTAGTAAGAATTACAGTAAGGATCAATGATCAGTAATATTATTACTTATTATTAAATAATAACAGTTAGATATAGTGCCGTGCTGCTCAATAATGTTCTGCAACATTGAACAACGCTGATGAAGGTTGACGGATGTTCCTACCTTGCTCTCTCTTCTTGTCTCTGTTTCTCTCTCTTTTGTTTTTCTCTGTCCTTCTCTGTTTCCTACTCCTTTATCCTTCTCATTCTGTTCCTCTCACTCTCCTTCCTTTACCCATCTCTGTCTTCCTTTTTATTCCTCCTCTTCCTCCTTTCTCTCTCTTCCTGCCCCTCTCCGTCCGGCTGTTTATGCTGGGACCATCAACTTTGCAAAGCTAATCCTGTAACCCTGTCTGTGGATAATACTGTACTTGAGCTTCAGTCTAAATTGAAAAACCCTGGGCTGATATTTGATTCTGGCTTAACATTCGACCCACATGTGCAGCATATTGTCAAAACATTTTTTTTTCACCTCAGATATGTCGCTAGACTACACCCTATGTTATCACTTACTGTGGCTGAAACACTTTTGTCTTCTCCCGAATTTACTACTGTAATGCGCTACTCACTGAGGTATCTAAATCCATATTGAACAAAGTCCTGTATGTTAAAAATTCGGCAGCCAGAATCCTGACCAGGTCTAGTGCAAGTGTTCACATTACTCCTATCCTGGAGTCTTTGCACTGGCTTCCTGTCAAGTTTTGTGACGACTTCAAAATCCTTATGCTCACCTGTAAGGCTCTGCTTGGATCCTGTCTGATCTATTATCACCCTACTCCCCATCTCGCAACCTTCGCTTCTCTAATTCTGCTCTCCTGTCCCCCAAGCCCGTCTACACTCTATGGGTGACAGCGCCTTCTCCTGTTATGCCCCTAAGCTCTGGAACTCTCTCCCCAAGGATATCAGAGACTCACCTTCTGTAAACTAGACTCAAAAGCTTTCTTTAAAAGAGCCTTTACTTAACTGGTTCCATTCTTTACCCCCCTGCTCCACTGTATTTATTACCACCATCTACTGTCTCCTCTGCATATTCTCATCGTGTTTATCTTCTGTATTTTTTATTGGTTATTTTTAATTGTTGTTGTTGTTGTTGTTGTTGTTGTTGTTGTTGTCATCCTGTAAAGCGCTTTGAGAAGCCACCTATAAAGGTGCTATATAAAATAGTTTATTATTTTTATTATTATTTTATTATTATTATTACGCTTCAGGTTGCGGATCCAGCCCTCCAGCCCCCCTCCTACACACCCCAGCAACCACCTTTTCAGGCAGCCCAACCAGAGCCCTCCTCCCGGAAGCACAGCCATGATGCAGGGGCATGGTGAGAATCGCTCTGTCTTTCTGTATTTCCTTTTGTCAGAGTCATAGGCATCGCCACTTGACCCTGGTTAGGGTCCACAGTATGCAAACATGCAGGTGTGGGAACACACTGGTTTCTGCAGCTCTATTTGGGTACCCTTTTCTTAAGCCACAGCAATGAAAATATAAATAGAGTAAAGGTTTAAAATAGGGAGATATTTCATGTGTTTTACTGGCACCCTTATAATAGCAATTGTTTGAATGAGGTCCTAAGGAGTGGTCCTACTAAAGTGCTCACTTTGTGGGAATCCCACTGAATCGACATATCCAGAGGTCGAAACAGACCTGGCCTGCACTTAAATGGGTTTGTGCTTCCACAGTGGTGTTGCAGCGTGGATCTAGTTTTGTTTTTGAGAAACTGTTTGGCTCTGTGACTTTAAAGGGGAGTTGCAGTCCCAATTTCTCAGTCCTGCTGTTAAAACTCCTTAACAAAATGAATTGATTGACAGTTTAGCAAAAATTAACAACTTCTGAATCAAGCATGAAATCAAAAACCGTGTGAAAGTACTGAATAATAGTGTTTGCAAACCCCTGGGCTCATCGTGGAGAGTTCCCATGAATTAATGTGAAGTGTCCCTTCCTGTTCACTAGTCACTGTAATGACCAATGTAATACAATGTCTGAGGGAATAAGGACAGGTTGTGCAGCTGATATTTCACTACAGAACTATTCTGTAGATTCTCCAGTGGTCCAGATTTCAACCCACCCAAACAGTAGAACTAATAATAATTACTTACACATTGCTATTCTGGAACTCCACTCAAAGCACTTTACAGGTAATGGGGACTCCCCAATGTGTAGTCTTCACCTGGTGATGTGACGGCAGCCATAGTGCGCCAGTTAGCTCACAACACATCAGCTCTCAGTGGGGAGGAGAGCAGAGTGATGAAACCAGTTCAGAGATGGGGATTATTAGGAGGCTATAATTGGTAAAGGCTGGGGGTGGGGGAGTTGGCTAGGATACTGGGGTAACACCCCCTACTCTTTTCAAGAAATGTCCTGGAATTTTTAATGAGCGCAGAGAGCCAGGACCTCATTTTAATGTCTCATTCGAAGGATGGTGCCTTTTTACAGTATAGTTCATGATCACTAAGCCGGGGCGATCAGACCCACACAAAAAGCAAGGTGGGGGCCCCCTAGTTTTACCACTGACACCTCTTCCAGCAGCAACCTTTGCTTTCCCAGGAGGTTTCCCCATCCAGGTACTGACCAGGCCCACACCTGCAGAGCTTCAGTGGGCTGCCAGTTGTGGGTTGCAGGGAGATATACAGTGCCTTCAGAAAGTATTCAAACCCCTCTTCTTTTTCCACACTTTGTTGTGTTATAGACTTTCAAAATGGATTGAATTGATTCCCTTTTGCCATCAATCGACACACAATACCCCCTAATGACAAAGTGAAAACACATTTTTAGGAATTTTTGTGAATTTAAAAAAAATAAAAAACGGTAATCTCCCATTTACATAAGTGTTCAGACCCTTTACTTTGACACTCCAAATGGAGCTCAGATGCATCCTATTTCTTTTGATCATCTTTGAGATGTTTCTAGAACTTGATTGTCGTCCACCTGTGGCAAATTCACTTGATTGGACATGAAAGGCACACACCTGTCTTTATAAGGTCCCACAGTTCACAGTGCAAGGCAGAGTAAAACCCAAGTCATGAAGTCCAAGGAACTCTCCGTAGACCTCCAAGGTAGGATTATGTCAATGCATAGATCTGGAAAAGGGTACAAACATTTGGGAATACATTGAAGGTTCCCAGGAGCACAGTGGCCTCCATCATTGTCAAATGGAAGAAGTTTTGAACCACCAACACTCTTCCTAGAGCTGGATGTCTGGCCAAATGGGGTATTGGTCAGGGAGGTGACCAAGAACCCAATGGCTTCTCTAACAGAGTGTCAGGGTTCCAGTGTAAAGATGGGAGAACCTGCCGGAAGGACAACCATCTCTGCAGCCCTCCATCACTCAGGTCTCTGTGGTGGCTAGATGGAAGCCACTCCTGAGTAAAAGGCATATGATAGCCCACCTGGAGTTTGCCAAATGGCACTTAAAGGACTTTGAGAACATTGAGGGTAAAAAAGATTCTCTGGTCTTATGAGACAAAAATTGAACTCTTTGGCCTGAATACCAAATGCCATGTCGGGTGAAAGCCAGGTATCGCACATCACCTGGCTAATTCCATCCCTATGGTGAAACATGGTGGTGTGAACATCATGACATGGGGATACTTCTCAGCAGCGGGGACTGGGAAACTAGTCAGGATTGAGGGAAAGATGAACAGAGCCAAATACAGAGAGGTTCTTGAAGAAAACCTGCTCCAGAGTGCACAGAACCGTGGACTAGGGCGAAGATTCACCTTTCAGCATGACAATGATCTGAAACATACAGCCAAGACAACGCTGGAGTGGCTTCGGAACAAGTCTCTGAATGTCGTTGAGTGGCCCCGCCAAAGCCCGGACTTGAACCCCATAGAAAATCTATGTGGAAAGACCTGAAGATTTCAGTTTACCGATGCTCCCCATCCAATCTGACAGAGCTTGAGAGGATCTGCAAGAAAGGATGGGAGTAACTGCCCAAATCCAGGTGTGCGAAGCTGGAAGAAACATACACAAGAAGACTCACAGCTGTAATCGCCGCCAAAGGTGCTCCTACAAAGTACTGAATAAAGGGTCTGAAAACTTATGTCAATGGGAGATTTCAGTTTTTTAATTTTAATAAATTTGCAAAAATTCCTTAAAACGTGTTTCACTTTGTCATCAATGAGGCATTGTGTGTCTATTGATGGCAAAAAAGAATCAGCTCAATCCATTTTGAAATAAGTCTACAACACAACAAAGTGTAGTTGTGTCTGAAGTAGAGGGGTCTGAATACTTTCTGAAGGCACTGTAGCTGCTGGTTCTCTCGCTCTTGCTTTTTAACCCCATCTCTCTTGCTGCAGGTGGTCCCTCCTCAGTGCAATACCAGCATGGCGCAGCTCTGTACCAGCCACCAAGTGGTAGCCCTCCTCCACCCGGACTATCCCGTGTTGGACTCTCCCAGCAGCAGCCTGGCCTTCCCCGGAGCGTTGGCATGACCCAAGGCCTGCCTCCACAGCAGGTGACCATTCAGGTGCAGGAAGCGGAGCTGGGGAGTGGAGCACAGCGGCAGAGCTTCCTGTCTACACCGTGTGGCCATCGAGTGTTGGGGAAACAGCTGAGCGCCGACAGTGCGGAGACACACAGGTACACACTGCTGAAGAACTGAGAGACTGCTTTCCAGCACATGGCTCACACTGTAACACTGTGACATTTTGTTGCTTGAAATGGACATAAAAGTTGAGTTAGAATTATTTTGATTGAAATGTGGAGCGGCCAAACTTTGGAACCCTACTTATGATCACTCTTTGTTTAAAAAACTGATAGCAACTGATAGCTGCGACTCTTGTTCTGTGCAGGAAGAATGACGATCTGCAGTCATCTTATTGTAGGCTCATTGTAGGCTCCACAATGCCTTATAGGAGCAGAAGGTGAAATCATCACAGGCTTTCAGGTGCCAGCAAAGAACATTTTCCATTTTCAGTGAACACCAAGAAAGCCCTAGCCAGCTAATGTCCATCCTTCACTTGGAGTTGTATGTTGCCATTTATAATTATACAAGTCATAGGTTTATTCCATGCTGAAAAAAAGAAGAAAGAAAACACAACGTTTCGGCCGTGCAGCCTTCTTCAGTTCAGCATGGAATAAACCTATTACTTGTTCCTTTGCAGCTGCTACGCATGCTGACGCAGCTACCCACCTGAATTTATAATTATATATTGGTGTAATAGAGGTCACAGTCAGTTAGCTGGGATAAAACCTGCTATGTCTGGGCTGTAAGGCTTAACCTGCATTCTGAGAAAGCACACCTAAAGGGTAAGACACACAAGCTTTTGATTTGATGCATTTTCAGTAGTAAAACTTGTGTTACTTTAATATTGTATTAAACTTTGAGTTTTTTTATTACATATAAACTTGATTTCCTTGTCATCATGAGCTGGCAATCGCAAGCTCTCGTATGAGCATCTGGCAAATGAAGACACTTGCTCTTCTAGCTCATTTACACCCACAGTCAGTGTGTTTAAGGTTCAATTTCTAGATGAAGACACTGTTCTGTCACAACTCCCCCAACCCATGCAGCTCTTGGCCAGGTCCAGTGGGGGGAGACCTCCGTGTTTGCTGGTGATATCACCCGGACTCAAACTGGCACTGTGTGGACTCATAGGGCTTGTCCTGTTAGAAGCTCTATTCAGTGGGCCGCTCAGGAAGCCCTAAATGTCTAAATGTTTAACCTTTAAAATAAGGCATGACGGAGAGTAACTGTATTCTTTCTTTGTGTTTTCCTCCTCTTTTCCCTTCCTCTCTCATTTTTCTCCCGTTCACTCATGACTCCATCCACTCCCTACTGCCCACCCCTGTTCCTTCCCGTCCATGTCCCGCAGTCGCAGTCTGGGCCGGTTCTCGTGCTCCACAGGCTATGACCCAGCTCAGTGGCACCCCCACCTGTTTGGGGAGGGGGGTGGCCGGGGGGTGGCTGCGGCGGCAGGAGGATATGGGCCCTACTTGCAGGGCGCGTCTCTGAAAGTGCCAGGGCTGGAGGCCTACCAGGCAGTCGCAGCAGCAGGGGGCTCGGCAGCTGGGGGGGGGTATGGGAGCCCCTCGGCTCTGCAGCAGGCCCTACTGTCGCCCACCCCCCCAGAATACCGGCCTTCACAGCACGTAACGCCAACCTTGCAGGGCCTGCTGTCTCCCCGACACTCGCTCAGTGGCCACGCTGACCCCCGGCTGCCCCCCCAGGACCTGGCGGCATTGCTAAAGAGACAGAGCCCTCGACCGGCACCCTCTCCTGCACCCCCCTCTGCCCCTCAAGACTACAGCGACATGCTGCTGCTGCGCCACCTTGGCCAGGGAGACTCCATGGAGCCCCCAGGCCCCCCTGGTCCCGGGCCCCAGCCCCATTACTCCCACCTGCTCCAGATCCGGCCCCCGGATCGCAACCCCCCCACATTGCCACATTCCGAAAGCATGGAGGAGGACGAGCCGCCGCCTGCAGCCTACCCCGATGGGCTCCTCGTCAAGGCTGGCGTTTGTGGGGACCCCGATGGCCTGCTGGGGACCCCCATGCCCTCCACAGCTCCCTACAGCACACCTGCACACAGACATGGCTACCTGCGCACAAGCTCCACAGCCAGAGGTGAGGTGCACATGGCACACATAGTCTAATGTATGTGCTGCACGCTGTACACACTGAATACTACAGTAACTGTACACACACTGCACTATTCACACAGGACATCTTTAACTGTACACACTGGACACTCCAGTAACTGTACACAGTACACTGGTTACTACAATAAGTTTACACCCAGTAAACTGTACACTCTGACACTACAGTAACTGTACACACGGTAAACTAAACACTGAATATTACAGTGTAAGCACACACAGTACACTATGCATACTACAGTAACTTCTCACAGTACACTGGATACTACAGTAAGTTTACACCCAGTAAACTGTACACACTGGACACTCCAGTAACTACACAGTCTGCTGTTCACCCTGGATACTATAGTAACTGCACAAATAGTAAACTGTACGCAGTCCACTGCACACACTGGACACTACAGTAAGTGCACATTTAGTACACTGTACACACTGAATACTACAATAAGTGTACATATAGTCCACTGTACACACTGCACACAACAGTAACTGTACACCCTGAATATTATAGTATGAGTACACATAGTACACTGGACACTTCAGTAACTGCAAACAGTACATTGTACACTTATATGTACATGTGCTGTATATGTACATATGTACCGTAAGTGTACATATCATCCACTGTACATGCTGGATACTACAGTAACTGTACGCACAGTTTACACAAAGGGCACTAAAGCAACTGCACACATAGTATACTGTACACGTACTGGACTCTACAGTAACTGGGTCTATATGAGTATTGTCCAGGTGAGGTACAGACGTGTGCTCAGTGTTTCTTTCTTCGGACAGATTCTTCTGCTGGAGAGCATGTTGACCGCAGGACCCCAGGGCAGGCCATGGAGGTGCCTGACCACAATGGTGTTACCTACCCTTCCCGTGGGACTCAGAATGAGGGCTATCGGCCACGTGGATCTCTGCAGCGGCACCACACCATCCAGACCTGCGACGACGCCTATGTGAGTTCTTCTGTCTCTCTGTTGATCCTGACCCTAACCCCATTTGAGGTTTAAAAAATAATTTGTGGACCCCCCCCCCCCCCCCAAAATTTATGTACTTTGAAGAGAAAGGGTCAAAATATTTTGCTTTGTCTTTTTTTGTCATGATTAGAGTTAGATTTGAAAGACTCAGAGGAGCTGGGAGTGATATGATCAGGTGAGACCATTGGGAACAGCATGCCAACACTCCACATGGAGAAATCGAAGAAACTGGTGCCACCAGCTGGTTTCTCTCTGTCTAAATGAGTTAGACTGGACAGAACGGGTCTGCACGTTGACCTGGAATGTTGCAGTTATGGCAATTGTTTAGAAAATTGTTCAAGAGCCAGATGGATATCTCAGATGCGGATTTAGGAAAGGGCAGTCAGGTCTAGCTATGTCGCCCACTTTATTTGGTCAAGCAGTGGCCATTGAGCCTCTCCTCTCTGACCAGCCAGGTCTACCTGTGTTGCCCAGTTTTTATGGCCAAGCTGTGGTCAGTGAATCTGTTCTCTGTGCATACAGGTCTACTTGTGTTGTCCAGTTTCCACGGCAAAGTTGTAGTCACTGGTCCTGTCCTCTCTGGGCACACATGTCTGCCTGTGTCACCCAGTTTCTATGGCAAGGCTGTTATCAGTGAGCCTGTCAGGTGACAGCCATGTCTGTCTGTGTCATCCGGTTTCTGTGGCCAGGCTGTTATCACTGAACCTGTCCTCTCTGGACAGCTAGGTCTGTGTTGTCCAGTTTCTGTAACCAAGCTGTGATCTTCCGTCCTCTTACTCTCATTATGATTATTTCAGTATTCTTAAATCACTCACTCTTCCTTCTGCCTTTCTCTCTCTAATGCAGGACCAGGCAGATCCTATGTCTGGTATGAGCCTACTGGCTGGGAAAGCACTAAGCTCTGCTCGGATGTCTGACGTCATCCTCAGCCAATCATCTCTCACAGGAAGCCAGCAGCTGCGCAACCGGGAGGAGACAGGTAGCAGTGCAAAACACACTGTAATACACTACAACACACTGTGAATACATTGTATTCTACTGCACGCACTGTAATGTACTTTAGCTGCGCTTCTCCAGCTTTTCCAGATTGAGGTGTTCTTAGCAGAATGCCATCAAATTTATCTTTTCTGTGTTGTAATACTAACTAGATATGCTATGTGTCTAGCACTAATTATGATGTCATAATAATAAGTGCATGGTATGCACATCTAAAAGAATAATACAGTTAACAAAACACATTTAGTAGTCACACAAAATGTAAAAACAATACTAAATTAGACAATTGAACGTGCATTTCAGGCTCCACGTTAGGTTTGTTTCTGGGGTACTTACTCATTGGAAAAGGATAAAATCCCTTGAAGTACAGTGTAGATTTCGATCCAGTACACACACTGTCCTAGACTCACTTCTGTAAACTGTATTACACCCCATACTACACTTCAGTACTCATCAGAGCTCTTTCACACACTGTGGTGTACTACACTGCCCATACACACTCAGACCAGGTATGAGTAGTCTCTTTCTCTGTCTTCTCTCTCGACAGGTGTGGTCTCTGTCTCTGCCTCTACCTTCCTCTCTCTTGACAGGTCTGGTCTCTGCATCTCTGTTTTCCTGTCTTTCGCAAGGCCTGGTCTCTTTCTCTGGTCTCATGTTCTTTCTCACTGATGTTCTCCTCCTTCTTTCTCTCAGAGTGCGAAGTGGAGGGCGGAGATCTGAGTGAGGGCACCCAGCTTCATAGCACCCCCTGTTACCCCTCCTCCTGTACGAGCGACATGCTCCTCAGCTACAAACCCCCTGACCTGCAGTACAGCATGGAGCAGGCTGGAGTCTAACTCAGGTCAGAGTCCAAGTGCGAATGTTGGGTGATGTGTTTGCAGTGTCAGTGTGTCAAGGAGGCATTTCTTTTTTTGCAACGGACAATTCTTACAGAAGTTGGTTTTGTGTTTGTTTTGAGTAGGGGTTAGTAATACAACCTTTCCAGTACCAGCCCCGTGTTTGCAGTCTTTTAAGGGTAGGTGTGCGTCAAGGATGAGTGGACCGTGGCACAAATGGAAACACATTTCCCTTGAAGTGACTGCGGGGCCGAGCAACTCTTGGAACAAAGTAAAGTCCTGGCACTAGGACACACTGGCTGGTCACGTGATTGTTCGCAATGAGTCTGAGAATGTCCTGGAGGGGCGCCTTCTGGGCCCTGTGCTGCCTCCTTTATCTGGAGGAACAATGGTCGTTTATTGGTTGAAAGTTTCACGGCCATTTAAGAACCATGTGGGGTTACCCTGCCCTACCAGTTCCTGACTGGCTGATCAAGGTGGAGGATGAGTAACAATGCTCTCTGACATTAGGGTTGTAAACAACTTGGGATGAGACTTTCCCTTGGAATCTCCCAGGCAGAA
The DNA here is from genome assembly GCF_040954835.1 of Lepisosteus oculatus. Lineage (NCBI taxonomy): Eukaryota > Metazoa > Chordata > Actinopteri > Semionotiformes > Lepisosteidae > Lepisosteus > Lepisosteus oculatus. The sequence continues at coordinate 14,859,837 of NC_090718.1, forward strand.
AGACACCAGAAATTACCATTAGGGTGGCTGGAGAGTCTCAGCCCTGGGAGTTCCTTATCAGAAAACTCTTATCAGACAGAAAAAACCTTAAATCTGAACCATATGGGATGGCCTCTCTGTCCAGCACCACTGAGATGAAGAAGACAGACTGGGAAGGGAGCAGCAAACTTAATTCCTGTATTATTAATAAGCCCTGCCGCTACACAGTGTATTTCTCAACTTTCCCCAAATTATCTTTTTCCTACCTACATCTCTAGTCTTACATCCTGCAATAACTCAGCTAAACTGTATTTTCTTTTAGGGTACTGTAAAAATCCAGTTGTAGGATTTGTGTGAATGTACTGCCACAGATACTAGTTTATAAATTGTATTAGGAGTCAATCCACAGAATAACAGTCTGCATGATGGAATGAGAATGCACTCATTACTATTATTAATACCACATTGTGTACATAAAAACAGTCAAAGCAAATACAGTTAAGGACACAATCTGCCTAGACATAAACGATAGTTTTAAAATAAAGTTCAAGTTCAAGTTTTCTTAAGGGTTCTTATATATAACATATAACAGATATAACAGGAAACAGCTGATGGGGTCCATCTAAGTGATGTCCAATCCATGCTCTGCTGGCCCAAGCCGATTGGAGAGATATGTAGTACTTTTGACTGGGGGAAAATATGGTTGGTAATTGGCTGAGAGGTCACCAGGTGGTGTGAGTTTCCACTCTCCACAGGTGTCTGATTGGTTGGTCATCTTTTGGGTAATTTAAGACCATTGTCCAAATATGTCTATGGCTCTCAGCCAGACCTCCAGGAGTCAGGAGTGGAAGGGCTATAATGCATTGGTCACTGTCCTGAAATGCTCCTTACTGGGGAGGTGTAGTGGCTCTGTGGCTCAGGATCCACGCCTCTGGCTAGAAGGTTGCTGGTTCGTATCAGAGGAATCCTACTCCATTGGGCCCCTGAGCAAGGTCCTTAACCCCAACTGCTCCAGGGGCGCCGTATAAATGACTGACCCTGTACTCTGACCCCAAGCTTCTCTCCCTGACTGTCTCTCTCATGGAGAGCAAGTTGGGGTATGCGAAAAAACAAATTCCTAAAACAAGAAACTTTACATGGCCAATAAATTGATCTTATTTCAAGCTCATCTTACCTTGCATTCTAGCACACAATGATCAGACCACAGAAAGGGGCCTCTCTGATAATCCAAAGCAACACCTAATGGTGTGGTTTATTAATAAGCATTGCCGCTGTACAGTTAGTGTTGTGTTTGTGTGTGTCCAAGTGGGTAAGGTAGTGTTGTTTGGTTTGTGCTGTGATTTTATTGACTGTGATTTTTGTTGCTTCAGCTTTACCTCACTGGAACATTGTAAGTGTTGTTTGGTATTACTGATTTATATGAATTTGCAAATATAAATTAACACCTTATTTCTTAAAATAGCTAATTCACTATAATGCCTTAACCTAAGCATGCTAGGAAAAATGTTTTCAACAAATCTAGATATGTAAATGTGGTTTAACTAGCAATGTTTATTCAAATCATAATTGCTTGGATTTCTAACGCAGGGTACAACTGTCTTTACAGCTTGCACACTGTGGAGGATGTATCATTTCAATATACATGTCAAGTGTGTCTGACAGGACCCTTTCTTTTCTCGTCTCTTTCTGTTAGGGGATGCCCCAATATGTAAAGGTCCATTTCAGCCGCCTGTGTTGAGCAGCATCTCGCCAAATCGCCATCGTCTGTCTCCAGAAGGAGGCGCTGTGTCAGTCCTGCAGGCGTGGAGCCCGAAAGAAGGGGGGAGGGAGTTCCCCCAGCATTCCGCACACCGGCCCAGCTCCCCTCGCCATTGGCTCTCACCATAAGCTCCTGCATCTGATTGGATAGATTTGGATTCCGTTCCCACCCCCCCTGCCTTCCCTCCCTGCCCAATGTGAGCAAGCTGTTGAATGACTCCAACCTGGACCCCCCCCCCCACCATCGCCACAGTAACACACACACCTTGCGCCACCTCGCACAGGCACGCCGCCTGCTGACATAACTCACACACAGCCCGCTGTACTAAGCCACATCGCGAGAGACGCTCCCTGACAGAGCACTTAGTAACAGTGGCAGAGAAACATCCAGTACGACACTAAGACCCCCAACCACACATAACACCGACACAGAGAAAACATACACAGTACTGTAATTAACTGTTTGTGTGTGTTTGTGTGGTGGCGCCACCCCCTTCATTTCCAAATGGACCATTCCAGGGAGCAGGCTGTGCTCAGAGCATGTAGAGCCTTAGGCAGTGGAGCGGCCTATTCCACGGGGCTGGGGGGCAGGGATGTGGTTCTCCGGGGTTTGTACTGTCACCTTGACTCGGACAGCAGAACAGTGACACCGCGATCAAACAGGACACCCAGCTCGCATCCATTTTCTTTGTTTTTTTGTTTTGTTTTTTTTTAAACATTTTTACTGCTCATGTTCATGTAGGAATTATGATTATTATTGTTATTGTTATTATTACTGTTTTCCGTAAAAGTTTATTATTATAATAATTATTATTATTAAAAGAAAGACAGTGCTGTGTGGCAAAGAAAAATAATTTGTTCTAATGACTTCATAATCCTGTACCTTTCGTTCCTACAGTGGCTCTCCCTGTTGAGGGGAGACTTCCTTTCTTGCTGTTTCCCCCTTTGTTTACTCTCCCTCACCCCCAGTCCCTCCCTTTCCTGTAGTTTTCCTCTCTTCCTCAGTTTCTCTCCACTTCCCTCTCTTTCTCTCCCAGTCTCTCTCTCAAATTCAGTCTCTCTAGGTCCCCCCTTCTCTCCCTATCCCTCCTTCTTTCTATCGGGCCAGTGCCAGTGTATTAGCATTGTCTTCCTCCTCCAGGGGGGTGGTGGGGGTACTACAGACACCATTCTTAGAAGTAACTGACTGTGTACAGCAAAGACTCCAGCGAAACAACGGACACTTTTGTCTGTATCATTTTTCGGCTTTCTTTGGATGTTGTATTTTGTTTTTTTATCAGTGATGCAGTTAGCCAAAAAACAAGAGAAAGAGAGTTCTCTATAAAATAATTCTGATTCTTATTGTTCTTGTTATGGATACTATGATTGTTTTTTTAAGAGACTTGAAGAGGAGGGTGTAATTGTAACTGTTGTTGTAATTGTTGCCTCTGTTGGGGGACTGTATTGCACATGGCGGGTGAGGGGGTGTAGGGGAGATCTGAGTGGCACAAGTCATGGGGAATCCAGCATCTTTAAAATGCCAGCATATCATGTGAAAGAGGGAGTGTGGGAATGAGGAACAGGACAGAAAGCTTTGTCCCTTTCCTTGGGCCATTTTCATGTAGCATTTTCCACTGTAAGGAATTGGACAATATTTTTTTATTTTTTATGAAAATTCCTGGCATGGGGGCTGCAAGAATAAAAAGTAAAACAATCACGCAGGGCTTTGAGCGACCCTGACGGATTCGTGTAACTTTTTAGTGTTCGCTCTGAGTTTCATCCTTGACGTAGTTAATATGTGACACTACAATAAGCACAAAATCATGGAGGTAGAAATTCAGTGGTTTGTGGCAGCCCCGGCAGTGTGCATCAGTGTGGGGCCTGACACAGATTCTCATATGGGAAACTTGAAATTGGAGCTAAGCAGTGGTGGACAGTGATGCATGAATGTGGCCTTCTCTCCCCTCTCCTCCTGCAGGGTGACAAGTCTGCAGACTCCTGGCCTGTGTTGAATGTATAAGAGTATTTCTGGCGTTGGCTGTCCTGTCCATTTCCATTCTTTTTCCTTTTCCTCCTTCATCCGTTTTTGCGTTCGTTTCTTTCGGATACAGCAGAGGCTGCGCTCCTCCATCGTCACCACCTCTCTTCGGATGTTATGTTTTTTTTCTCTGCTTTGTTTTTGTTGAATTACAAAAAAAATGCAACAACGACAAAGAATACCAACCAAACTAAGATAAATATATAAATAAATACATTTGGAAAAGTGAAAGCAAACGGAAGTATTGCAAAGTGGGTGTCTTAAGTATCTTATCCTGTGTATTTTGAGGGTCCATGCGTCTCATTGTGAGTATTATGATGAGGATCTGTGGCTCATTGTGAGTAATATGATGAGGCCTTGTGTTTCGTTGTATTTGGATGAGGTTTTGTGTATTAAATTACAGTGTGAGTGTTTTGGTGAGGTTCTGTGTGTTTCCGTACAAATATGATGTTTGGTGAGGATCTGTGTGTATCAGTTTCAGTGTTTTGATGAGGTTTTGTGTGTTTCAGTCTGGATTTTGGTGAGCTTTTGTGATTAGGTATATTTGGTGAGGTTTGCTCTTGTTTATTTCTTTATTTGTGGGTTTTCTGATGAAATTGTGTATTTCAGTGCAAGTTTTTGTGAGGTTCTCTGTGGTATCAGTTTGAATAATTTAGTGAGGTTTGGTTTGTTTTGGTCAGTTTCAGTGAGTGTTTTAATAAGGTTCCGTGTTTCAGTGTCCGTTTTAGTTTTGTTGAGAATTTGTGTTTCAGTGTTTTGTGTGTTCTATAGCTTACAATTTGGTTTGAAGTTCTTACATTTAGCAAACAGTATAGTACACAGTAAGAATTCTATGATACTGAAAACATTTGCATCTACTTCTGCACAATTGCACTGAGAGTTTAGATCATAAGTTAAATTACCCACATTTAACAAGTAGACAAGAGATACTGCTGAAAATAACTTGTTCTTGAGCAGTCAGTTTCACTGTATAAATGTGGAAAAGTATATATACTTTTCAGTCGAAGCCCAGTCTTCATCTTGGGAATGCTAGGAAACTGAAACATTTTTAGTTCTTTGAAGAACCACTCTGGAAATGTAGAATATTAAGTTTCATCATTTGCTAAAATACAGTTACTGTGTACTGCACAGTCTTCATCATAAGATTGCTAAGAAGCTGAAATGAAAACAGCTACATCTCCAAAGTAAGCACAAATAATGCAGAACCACATGTTCTTAAATGATGATGGATGTTTCCAGGTCTAGCACAGTAGTGCACTGTAAAATTTTCACCAGGAGGGTGGTGAGAACCCGAGTACAATTTAATTCATTCTGATTCAATTGCACTATGATAATGCAAGACAGATTTTACTTTTTAGGTTAAATTTGAAAGGTGTACCGTACTAGACAGAAACTGAAACAGACATTTCTAGTTATTCCTGTGGCAATATAGACCAGTGATTTTTTTGTCATTAGTTGAATTTTCCAAAAGCTCCATCACAAGAAGGGTTAGAAGTTTAAAAGAATAACTAGTTCTTAATCAGCTGCTGTGGAAAAGTTAACAATTAAGTTGTTGCATAATGTGCTAATAATAATAATAATTGCTTACACTTATATAGCGCTTTTCTGGACACTCCACTCAAAGCGCTTTACAGGTAATGGGGACTCCCTTCCACCACCACCAATGTGCAGCATCAGCACACATCAGCTATCAGTGGGGAGGAGAGCAGAGTGATGAAGCCAGTTCAGAGATGGGGATTATTAGGAGGCCATGATTGGTAAGGGCCAATGGGAAATTTGGCCAGGACGCCGGGGTTACACCCCTACTCTTTTTGAGAAACACCCTGGGTTTTTTAATGACCACAGAGAGTCAGGACCTTGGTTTTACATCTATCCAAAGGACGGCGTCTGTTTACAGTATAGTGTCCCCGTCACTATACTGGGGCATTAGGGTGAGCGCCCCCTGCTGGCCCCACTAACACCTCTTCCAGCAGCAGCCTCAGCTTTCCCCAGGAGTCTCCCATCCAGGTACTGGCCAGGCTCACACTGCTGAGCTTCAGTGGGTTGTCAGTTGTGAGTTGCAGGGTGATATGGCTGCTGGCTTTATCACCTCCACTTCTACTAAAACGACCATGCTGCTCACAGCCAGCCAGACTAAGATTCTACATTCAGCAAACATGCAGTAAATGTACTGCAGAGTCATCATCTTATATTTATATAACTTTGTTGTCCATTCCAAAGGCTCTAAATTTGTTTTGGAAATCATAAACTACAAAAAACAAAACTCATCAATACATGCTAAAAACAATAGTCCTAGCCATTCCACAACATATACACACATCTCGCTCTGTCCATAATTACACCATCATTACACTGATTTGATAGTTTCATGTAGGAAAGAGTTATTTAGCTGCATTTAATATACCGATTTAACGGGGGGAAAAAGATTTCTCATATAATTGTTCTTGGCCTTAGGCACTTGAAAATGCCTCCCTCAATGTAGCAGTTGGAAATGGGAGTGAAGAGGGTGGGAGAGGCTGTCAATATTAAACTGAGATTACCTTTGAACTGCAATATAATACAGCTCTTTAAGCTGATTTGTATATGCTCAAAAGCTGAAAAGAAAAATTGTATTACGTTCTGGGACAATAGCAGTATGACATTTTAGAAAAGTGAGTTTTTTTCCAGCTGTTAGTGTAACTTTGCAGGTTTAAGAACTACACAGTAACAGCATTACACTGACTTTACCGGGAAAGTATTTCAAGAATTTGTGTCACAAAGGACATGGGAAACCTTGAGTTTTAAAATTACTAACTGAATTTACCACATTTAACAAATAGCAATTGTACAGGGTAAGCTTCACCACAAAAATGTAAAAAGAATGCAACTTGTTTTTGAACATTTGCGCTATGTAAATGTTGAATAGTATGTTGTTCACTGAAAAGCCATATTTAGGAGGTACTGTAGTATGTTTACGGTGCAACCTTTACCTGAAGGTTGAAATAAGATAGTAACTGTCGTTCTGCAACTGTACATGCAGGTAATGATGTGGTCATCATGATGTAAAGTAGTTCTTGCATTATGATTTGAAGTTATATTTAGAAAACAGTAAATGTTCTGCAAAAGCTTCACCAAAAGTATTGAATTGAAATAAGCTCAGGAGAAAGCAGTTAAATTTTCAACAACAACACTGTTGCAATGCAGAATGGAGAGGTTTTTACATAGTTAATTGTTTTTATATTATTATGAAATATCCATAACTTATATAAGTGATATAACTGATAACGTGTTGAGAAAAAGAAACCTTTAGAGGTCACTGGTTCGAAGGTCACCTCCTGCCCCAAAGCAATGTGTTTATTTTGCATTAATTATGATGCATCATGATTAGTTTCCACAAAGTCCAGGGCTGCTGTGCTGTCTTTTAGGTCTCTTGGCAGGGTTTTTTCAAAAGAAGTAACTCAGGTTTCCAGAGTCCGCCTTCGTACGTCTGGCTTTCAAGATGCCTGTGTCACGGTCAGGACAGTAGAGCTCAGCTTTGGATCCCAGTTCTGGGATTTGTCAAATCATTGGGATACAAACATGAGAAAGTGTGTTACAGAAACTCTTTACTAAAAACAAATACAATTTCTTATGCAACAGTGGTACTTTGGGAATACAAAACGGTGAGAGCTTAATGTACTTTGCTTAGCAAGCCTAAAGTTATTATTGCACTTATTGCACACATTTCCAAAACTGTTAAAAATATTTTAGGTACTGTAGTTCTTCACGAACTTCACTCTAGCAATAAATACAGTGGACCCCGGAATTATTGGCACCCCTTGATAAATATGAAGAAACCAAGAAGTATAAAACAAATAATGAGTAGTACTGTAATATATTTCCAGCATAAGGAATTAATTATCCTGAATGAATTATTCAATAGAATCAATCAAAACAAAACAAAACATGATTATAAAGTAGTTCTCCAAAATGAAACAGTTATTGGCACCCCTGTTTTTAGTACTTGGAGGAGCCTCCCTTGGCAAGGAAAATGGCAGTAATTATTTTCCTGTAATGCTTCAACAGGTTGGTGAACACATTGGGAGGTATCCTAGACCATTCCTCCATGCAGAACCTTTCCAGATCCTGGAGGTTCTTTGCTGTACGCTTATGGACAGCCCCCTTCAGCTCAGACCACAGGTTCTCAATACGGTGCAAGTCAGAGGACTGAGATGGCCACGGCAAAATTATTATTCTCTGTCAACCATTTCTTTGTTGATTTTGAAGAGTGATTTGGACCATCGTCATGTTGAAAGATCCATCTTCAGCCCAAATGTCCTGGTACTTTTGAGAATTCATGCCATCGATCTTAACAAGGGCCCCAGAACATTCAAAGATCCCCCACCAATTTTCCAGTAGGTACTGTATGATGCACTTTTCACTGTATGCATCCCTCTTCTTATGCCAAACATACCTGTGATGACTGTGGCCAAAATGTTCAATTTGTGGTCCCGCAGCAACTGCTGCCAAAGTGCCAATAGTGTTTGGCAGACTCCAGGCACTTCAGTTTGTTTCCCCGCAACTGTAGAGGCTTTCTTCTGTCGACTGTTCCAAATAGCCTGTTAGCATGGATGTTTGTCTAATAGTAGTTTTTGAGACGGGAATGAGCCGACGATGCAACCAATTCTTGTATGTCTTGAACTGAAACCTTTGGATTTTTCTTACCAACCTCTCCATCCTTCTCGCTGTGCGTGGGGACAAGATGGGCTTGCGTCCTCTTTCTGCCAAATTAACCGCTGTTCCAGTGGCGTTTAATTTTTAAATGATTGCTCTGACAGTTGATATTGGTATTTTTAAGGTTTTTGTCTTATTTTTGTTACCCATTATTTGCTTTGCGAAGATCACCAACGGTTTGCCTAATTTCTGTTGTTAGTTCTTTGACCTTTCCCATGCCATCCCCCCGATAGATGATAAAAGGTTTTTGACTCTGTGTTTTGTCATTTTTATACCCTAGAGAAACAGGAAGTCACTAAAGTAGGCCCAATAGTTTGTACATTAATAGTATATTGAACTCAAACAAGTATAAATATTTATACTTTGTATTTGAAGGGTGCCAATAAGTTTGGCACCTATGTTTTCAGATAAAACAGCATTACTTGTTTACAATTTAAACTTGAAATGAAACAAAATGTTTTTAGAAAAAAAGGACAAGTACTCCCCTAACATATAAGTATTAAATATCTGTCTTTATGTATGTGGTTTATTTTATTATGACTTCTTCATATTTATCAAAGGGTGCCAATAATTTCAGAGTCGAGTACTGCATTAGCTATATTATAGACATTCACAGTGAGTTATGTAAAATGTTTTACTGCTTTTTCTACAACATTTCTTTTCAATATATGATATTTTGGTAAGTAAAGAATAAATGTGTTCCATACATTTCACAAAAACACTGTGGTAATGCAAGTCGGTGAAGTCTAATATCATGAGCCTAATTAGAAACTTAATTGCCTGATTATTAAACTGAACAATTATCGTAAGAAAGTTATTTAAAGTACAGAATTCAGCATTAATTTCAAAGTGGATATATCTACCGGTAAGTATTTGCATCCTACTGCATTTACAGTGTTGGTGTAGTATCTCTGCTCTTACCTGAATGATAGCAACAACCCCAGGTGGTGTGAAGAGCCCAGGTGCAGGAAAGTAAAGTGAGCTGGCATGAGCAGGCAGACGGAAAAGCCCTTTCCTAAACCGTAGTCGGTAAAGTAAGCAAAATTCAGGACTAAAAAGGGACAGGGGGGGAAAGCACACTTTCCAAAAGCAAAGTCAAAGTAAGCAAGCCAAGTTTATAACTTGGAGCAAAGCACACAGAAGAATCCAAAACTAGGTCAAAGGAAGCAGGGTCAAAGCACAGATGTAACAGCAAAACCAAGAACACCAAGACTAGAGCCAGAAACTCTAAGACTGAGAAATGATGCAAGGACTGGTCTAAAATATTCTGCTGCTAATGAGGTATGCAATGTGGTAAATTATGCAAGGGTGGAACTGATCTTTATCATAAGCATGTCTTCTGAGCAACCGGCTGATCTACAGGTCAGGCAGAGACTCGGCCGGGTGCCAGGAGCATTAGTGTGTTGTCTGGTGAGCGGAAGGGAGCTGTGATGCTCCTGTATAGAAAAGGAACATCCCATTAGAGTCAAGTGAGACTGAGGGTTTTAGAATAGAGAGACTGAAGAATATAAAATAGTGATGGTCCATCAGACAAAAGATGATGATTGTAGAAAAGAGATGGTGCACACAAAGTATAGAGAGTGCCGCGCCGCCTCAATCTTACCAGAACGCCTGCCCGTTTACCCCTCTTCCTACGACGCCGTCTTCTCCCCAGTACAAGTACAGGTGAGACACCACAGTCCAGATAGTCCACAGTTAATATTGGTATAAATTTAACTGTGCCAATAGTCAATCTTATGTCTGTAAGTATTTGTCAGTCATATCTAATCACCGAGCAAACAACATGTGCAGTTAGCAGTACAAAAGACCATGTGAAGGAAAGAAATGAACGGGAGCTTGCAGGACAGTAGCGTTCCCCGTCTGCGCCGTCTTCAGTTAGAGCACTGACTGCAGACCTGGTTCTGCTCTACAGAACAGGGGTCATGGAGTCTCCCCAGGTCTGCAGTCAGTCTCTGAAGGTAGTCTTTTCTTTCTTCTACTTCCTTCTTTTTGAAACACAGGTGGGTGCACTTGTGTGTGGAAGGTTGCATTCTCCAATCATTCACAGGCACTCTACAGGAATTGAAGTTCAGGAAATGAAATGTCTTTTTATTCATGGGGAAGCCATTTAATTCACAAGAATAAGTTTCTGTTCTCAGGTACACCTCTTTTAATTTTTCCATCAGTAAAATCAACATTGTGGAGCCTTTTCCTGTGAGAAGAATAAACTACCAGAAAGCAAAGTCAGCACTTGCACAAACCCTACAGAACACAGACATTTACTGTCCGAAGTATTGACACCCTGTATCTTAAATTAATTAACTATAGCTTCTTAATTACTAGCTGCTAGGATGAAGAAACGTTTGATAAATCTTTGATGACGTACCATTGACAAAGTAATGTCAAATCATTAATTACCCTTATTGTATAAGTTTTGTAAATGCATCTTGTTTCAGATAAAGGGTACCAATACTTACATCTACAACTGTAGAACAATAGAGATCAATTTGACCACAACCCACTAATTTGGCCCAATGAAAACGGACAGACTTGTGCAGACCAACAACAAGAACTGGACCAGGAACCATGATCCATGCCTCACTAGATGATAGCACTATAAATGGTTTATTGCAGAAATACTAAAGAGTAGTGTGCCCCTTTCCTCTTGACATTTTTGGTAATAGCGACAGTATTCCTCAGGTGTAGTAGTTGTACTTGATTTGTGGCAGACTGATTCAGCAAAGTTCAGGGCTTCTTCCTCTTTCAGGCAGTGTTGTAATAGAGCATTTCGGGTTAAGGCTGTGTTTATTGCTGTGAAGGCAGCTGTGAAAGAACAGCAGGACAATGTCTTTATATAAGGCAGGCAGTACCCTATGGGTCTCCCCTTTCCCTTCTCTCACACTCTCCCCATTCTTTTCTGGTTAGGAGGCGCAGGTCTGTGTGTTAACCAGCAGCCAGCTGCTCACAGCACTGGTGATAAGGATGAATACCAGGGGTCGAAGGTCACCACAGGAATTTGAAGCTTTGAGGAGGAAAAGGGAAGTCCTTGTTAATGATCAATTAGTAACAGGGCTTCATCACTGACCTGATGCATTTAAGCTCACTGCTCATCCTAATACACATTAAAAGCTCAATATCATGGCACAAATCTAGTCACGTTCAAATAGGACACCGAAGCAGTAGCATTAGCAAACATTGCAGAAGTCGAAAATGAAGTTCAAAATGATTAGGATTCAAAAATTGATATAACACCAAGCAGATGACACCTAAAGTAAACAAATGCAGCACTTTATGAAGGTAGCAAAAATATAAACTATCAATACTGTTACAAGTTGAGGTAAGTGACAACAGAGGTATCTAAGGCTCTGTATAAAGAGTGTAACACCTGGTAGAGCAAACATTTCCAGCTTCAAGCAGAGGGAGGTGTCTGCTGAGATGTTGGGGGACCAAAGTCTGGGTTCAAAGCAATCAAAGTTTACTTTGGTTTATCTTAGTTTATTTAAATGTGGGTAAATGATTAAGTGTCAATCAACACTCCAGAAACAGACAATTCCAGTGCCTCTGTCTATATCAACTGTTTGGGTGTATTCTGGTAGAAATCACTTATAAGATAGGGGTTATGTATATTTGTTTTTTTATTGACTAATTTGCCAAGTCAGTTACTGATATTTCAAATTTTCAGAACACCCCATTTGTCACAATATAAATTGAGAAGCACATGACAATTTCCAGAGAACTGAGGCTTTACTGCAACACTCATTTGAGCTCTGTGGTCTGAGCAGCTGGAGTGCTGCCTGAGACTGCTGTGAGTCCAGATTCACAGTCTTGTGTCACTTTGCAAGACTGGAAAGAATGGGTGTTGGGCGCCAGGTGCCAGGGGCTATGTGGATGTCAATTGCATTGATATGTCAGTGACACCTGAATGCCCCATTCTTTGAATTCCTGCCTCAAACCGTAAAATCAATAATTCAAAGAAAATCAAGACCAAAGGCAATCTGAACACAGACACTGTGCAATTACCACACTATTCAAGAGGTCACGTGGGGTTGCCAAACAGGTTTGAGAGGACCCAGTTCAGATGTGGGCCTGAGAACGGGATAAGATGGAACAATGCATCAGCACAGTTGGCCATACTGGCCATGTTTGGACAGTCACTTCCTAAAGGAGCACTGAAAACTTCCTTCACCCAGGGGAAGAGTCATAAAAAGCCCGTCAGGATGTCAGAGCAAACAAGGCTGGAGAAAGAGACTACAGCATCAGACCCAGGTGAAGGCGCTGACACATGGGATTCTACATGGAGAAGCAGCAGGAGGTCACGGCATCATCTTCCTCCTCACCTACCCGACATGGGGCTCAGAGAAATTAAGATAGGGGTGAAGCGTAAAGGAAATACATTGTTTGGGAAGGCCAAGTTGCCAAAGAGCTGAAGGACTACACTGAGTTTCATTCCTTTACTTTTTTGTTTGGTAACAGAGTCCCATGAGGATTTTTAACTGTTTGAACAGTAAGTGCCTCTGGTGGACGTGATGTCTTATTTTTTATGTATAGAACTATTTAAATTGTGTTATGAGGCTACCTTTGTGTGATGGGAAGAACGATAGATTGCAATAAATTGGATATTACACATGATAACTAGTCTGGTCTGTGGATGCACTAGTGGAAAGTAAATAGAACCAGTGGCAAGAAAAGTAAGAGGCTTTATAATGTCTAGTATAAAGCAGGAATAAGGCTTGTCTGAAGGGGTCACCTATCTGTGACACCTGCACCAAGAACCTACATGGTAGTCAGACGTGCCCTCCTGCTGCTGGACGTTCCAGTCATTACGTGCTCACACAGGGTCATACTCACCCAGACAACTTTTCCCGTCCTGCTGCAGTGTCCCCGTCACACAGCTGCACACTGGCCCAGCGAACTGACTGGTGCAAATCTGCTCGCAGCCACCATTGTTTTCCTCACACCAGTCCGACTCTGCAGGGAAGAAGCCACAGGCCATTAGCCTCCTGTCTCTGGGTTACTTTGGCCTGTTATTGCCCCCCTGTGTGTGAAACAGAGTAATTCACCAACATATAGTGTTGCATTTTATTAACAATCCTTAATTACAGAAACCCTATAGTGTAAGAAAGCACTTCAAGGCTGACTGACATGTACTTATTCTGGCGATTGTTAAAATGTCATAAAGAATTAACTTATTTTAGATTATATCTAGCTGTGTAGCACCATATTACAGCCCAGGACTGTGTGAGAGATGTGAGAACAGTGTAAGAGTTCCTTTCTCACCTCTCCTCCGAATAGGGCCCACAGTCAGAATCTGCTCCCTGTGCTGGCTGCCAAGGTCAGAGTACATTCTGGAACCATGCGGACAGTTCTGCACAAAAGCACAGGATGATGGTGTCACACTCCACGGTGAGGTGAGGATACTATGTTTTTGAATAGTGCGGTGCTAAAGAGTTTGTGACCTTATAGATGGTGTCTTCCTATAGTTAGAGGACCTAAAGAACAGGACTTGAAAACCTACAACATCTTGGTTTAACAGACAAATGGGGGGGAGGAGTGAAAGTTATTGCCTAATGCTTGTTAATCACAAATTGTTTTTTTTCAACCCAAAATCAAAACTTAATTCTATTATTTCTGCTTTTCATTATTGCTATTGCAGAGAATATTGCTATTTTACAGACATAATTCCCCTTTAGCAGATAAAGTCCGTTAAATCCAAAGTTGAGGGATTACTGTAGCTTTATGAATCTGCAAGAAACCAGGATGGTGAACCAGGTTCAGCAATCTGTGATGGGAACATCACTGTTCTTTCAACAGGAAGGAGGCAACAAGTAACGTGTTCCCGCAGAACAGAGGAGGGCTCACCACTTTGCAGGCATGTCTCTCAGAGTCGCACAGCGAGACATCGCAGTGCAGGTGCACCTCATCATAGTCGCCAATGAACTTAAACACAGTGACATGGAAACGGCAGGTGAGAGACATCCCATTCTCCTCCATTCCAATGGTGTTGTCTTTTATGTTGGGGCACCTGAGAATAGCACATGTTGTCATAACCAGCATTCTTTCACTCCTGTTCAAATTCCCTCCACCACAAACCTGCAATGTCACCTGGCACCCCTGCACAGGAAGTGCTGTAAAGGAGCTTGTCGTCGGTAATCAGTCAGGATACATGTTTTCATGATAGTACAGCTAGCCATGGCTGTAGGTTTGATTTGCTTTTCCAGGAAACCTCTGGACTCTCTCTGCCTGGATCCACTGCCTTCATGTAGCAACCTGGAGTCCAGGGCATGAGGGTCACAATGCAGAAGGTATTTGAACACTTCCTAAGTCTGTAAGAAAGGGATTGAAGAACCCCTTGTCCTCAGGAAGTTATATGCACATATTCTCCAAATACTCTGCTGCATTGTAGCTCTTGAAGGCTAGGACAGGGGACCCCTGCTGTAGAGGAAAAATCAGGGGTATAAACAGCATGGGGTGTGGATCTGTGTAATATTCTTTTCTAGGTCTGTGTCTAGAATAGTGAAGAGATGATATAGCACTGAGTATGGAGTACGTTTTAAATTCGGTGCAGAGCTCCGAGCGTGCGTGTGGTGACAGCTACCCCCTCTCTATGATGATGTAGCGCAGCCGGTCACTGCTGTGCCGAGACGGCGTGGCCCAGCACATGTTGACGATGAGGATGAGCTGGTGCTGGTCGGCCCCTTCCACGAACACGCCCACATACAGGACATCCCGCGTGCTAAGCACCACCTCCCCCTCACGGTATGGTTGCCGGTAAGAAGCATTCTTGTAGAGAGCCATCTTGGTAATGAAGCTGCCCTCCTGAGTGGGCAAGGTGAGGTTGATCACACTGGAGAGAGAACAGAGAAGAGAGAAGAGAGGGGGAGGATAATTGAGAAGGACACTGTCTTGTATGTCAGTTTGTTGTTTTCAGTGCTCAGGGCAGAGTCACCTTGAGTCAGTAATCCCTGACTCTTTCCTTTATAACCAGACTAATCTCTGTCCCTGAGAACACTCAGAGCCTCTTGGCTCCCACAAGCCTCTATGCCTTACCATGATATCACCCTACTCTACTCTGCTCTACCACACTTATCCACACACGTATTCATACTGCTCTATCCCCTGCTTGGGCTCATGTCCCAGAATGCCACAGTGCAGCTGTAGAAATGAGACCCAGGTGTGACTTGAGAGACAGCAGAGATCTCACCTGAGCATGGGTTTCACAACTGTCTCCAGCGAGATCTTGATGTCCAGCTCGTAGGCACAGGAGAACTCCACATTGATGGTCTTGTCCCTGGTGATGAGGTTCCCTGTGTTGTTCACACTCTCAATCCACACCGTGTTCTTGTACATAATGTGAGTGCCATTGGACTGCAAGCACATTTAAAGCAGGGCAACACAATGAATCCATCTTTACTTGGTATTCAATTAATTGGCAGTAAAATAAATCAGATCTGCTCTTAAAACAAAGTTTTCTCCTCAAAGTCCTGAATGACAATGTACCAGAGAAAGTGCAGCACAGTGGAGAGTGTTGATTTGCTTTGTATGGAGAGGGGTGCTGTACCTGCACAATGGAGCCACAGTGCCCCTTGGTGTTGTTGATCTGGAAGGAAATGAAGTCCTCGCCCTCGATGCCAGAGCAGTGCTGGTCATTGATACGCACATCCTCCCTCTCAAAGCCCAGCTGGAAAAGTTTGCACTTGGAGATGAACACCTCCATCTGGGAGTGTTTGCACATGACCTCTGCTTGGATGATGTCATCGTCTCCTGCAGACCACACAGCTTGTGACCCAAAGTGACCTGACCAGGCCCTCTGGTGTCTCTACACTTAGCTCTTCCCAAAACCCCTCTCATCTCTCCTAACACTTCTGTCTTAATTTACTTTCACAGCAACGTGAGCTCAGCAATCAAGCTCATTTACATCATGTAGATCACATACTGAGAAACTAAATCAGCTTTCCATTTCAATCAGACAGTTTAGACACAATGAAGGAATCTTTGTGACAGTAAAATGCTGGATTTGGCTTTTTGTTTGAATTTCTATACGTGTTCTGACTAAGGATAAAGTCCACTTCCCCAAAAGGAGAAGGTGGAGTTTCTAGCCTCATGTCCTGTCTCTGCCCTCCTCCTCCTCTTCCTCCTGCTTCCTCACCATTTCCACTGTCCTGAAGCTCTGGACACCCACACAGGTCTCCCCCATTCTCCTGCTCGCAGGTGTTGTTCGTGCAGACCTCCTCCACGCAGGGGTCATAGATCCATTCTGCTAAAGACACACCCACACACCCCATCAGCTTCACCACCATCAAGTCGAGCCGAAGTAGCAGATGACAGTGATGTTACTGTGACCTTGTAATTATTTTCTCCTGGTCTTGTCACATTTAACAATATCTTGCAATTACTGATCTCACAATTTAACGATTAGCTCTTAACACAAAATGGGAAAACAGACCCCATTTAATACTGTCTCATCAGCAACCTATTAGTCCCAGACTGCCTATTAGTCCCATGACCAACTGACCTTAATGCCAAACACCCACGCCAAGATTGGGCATGTTTTATCTTATGATAGTAGTTCTAATGTGACACACAAGTGAAAACTGTGACCCCTTTTCCTACGCATGTCCCTCAAGGCATTACCATTTCCTACACTGATAAATACACACACACTGTGGTCTTAGAGTTTGCTTGCTCCCTATTAAGTGTGTTAAAGAGCTTAGTACGCCCCAAGAGCGTTTATAAAGCATGAAGAGTCCCTCCCCTCCCGACACCTTCTCCCCTTTGCCACCAGGTGGCACTCTCCCCTTACAGCAGTTCTCCTGGGTTATCCACTTGGTGCTAAGCGTCCCAAAGGAGCGGCAGGCCTCAGCGTAGGCAGCGAGTGACCCGCAGACCTGGGCCTTCTGCTGGTTGTAGCAGCCATCCAGGTAGCACGACTCAAAAAAGGGCTGAGGGTCCAACAGGCCGTGGCAGGGCTGGAAGAAGCCCTTCATCTGGGTGAGCTTCAGGCAGCCATCCTCCCCCTGAAGCGCCGCAATGGCAGTGTTGTCACATGACTGGGCCAGTGCCACGTACTGGGTCTCATCACAACTGGGAGAAAGCAGATGCGTCAGCCGGTGCCCTCACAGAGGTTAGAAGGTTAGCCAAGCAGATCTCAGAGAAGCACTTGTATCTCCTTCTATTTTCAGTCTCCTCCAGGGTTGACCATTTTTCTTTTGTCAACTGCAGCTACTCTTTCCAATGAATTTCCCATTGCAACACATCCCACATGCACAGGAAAAAAGAGCAGGGCACAGAAAAGCTCACCTGTTCTGCATGCCATTGGTTTTCCAGCTCTGGGCCAGCTCCATGGCACTGACAGCAGGCTTGCCTCGGGATGTGATGTAGTCATCTGTGGGATCGCCATTGTAGTTGCCACACAGACCACAAACCTTGTTCTGCAGCCGGGGTCCCATGCTGATCCGCAGTGTATTGAAGCGGTTGTAACGCACCTGGATGTCCTGCACAGTATCAATCACCAGAAAGCCCTCGGAGCTGGACACCCTGGTCATCAGCCCCGTGACGAAGGGCACCGACACCGGTGTCCCGTTCACCTGCATGAGGCAGCACAAAGGTGAATTACCATCATCAGACAGCACCTCCCACCTGATCTACCCACTGCTTTTAATCCTCTGAACGCAGCCTTGGCCATTCTGCACTTATTTCCTTGTCTAACCCTTTTCCAGTTCCGGTCTGAGAGTACACTGAGTGCTTTTTGGCTCCTGCTTTTCTACCATTTTATTTTTGCTGTTTTTTTTTTCATTTCTTAATTTTTTAGATACATACACATGTCTGTTTAATCTATTTGTTTTATTTGTCTTGTTGGGTCCTGTCTACTGCATCTGGTTATTCTAACTTGCTACAAGCTGCTGAAGAGTTTCCCTGTCGCCTATTCTTCCGCTACTAAGGACAACACCTACTAACCTGCTCTGCAACGTTGACACAATGCCTCCACACATACCATGGCCGAACTGAAGCACTCCATTTCTGAGCTCCTGCGTTGCCCTGCGTGCCTATACCTTTCCTTCGGCCCTCCGTTAGCTCAGGGATCTAGGTTGTATCATTTGTCCAAGGCACCTGCACAGAGGTGACCAGGGGGCAGGGGGGCGGCTTATACAATCTGTGACGCTTGGCTGTACTCCAAGCATCTGGTTGGATTGGCATAACCACAGAAATGGCAAGCTGCTCCTTCATTACTGAATAAACACCATTGCGTTACTGTTCGTACCTATGGCTGCTGTGTTGTCTGAGGAATCCTCTTTCGCTCCAGCAAATCAACATGACATTAAATTTGCACTCATAAACAACTGCTCTCTAAATCAAACGACTGATAGATGCATTGACATTCTGTGCATGACTGAAGCCTGGCAACAACCAAATTAATTTATTTTATTAAATCAAACTATCCCTCCAGGTTTTGCTTATGTTTGCTTATGTTGGTTGTAGTTTACAGGGAAGATAATTATATCAAGGAGCTCTCTATTTACTCTGTCACCTCCTTTGAATACCTTGCCCTTAAACTCCAGTGTTGATTATAACCGTTTATCGTCCTCCTAATTCCTGCTCTGTCTTTGTATCAGCACTGCTGACAACACTAAGCAGTATGACCTTTCCAGTCTTAATGCCTGGTGATTTTAACATTCATGTCCCCTTTGACAAAACTGGTCAACTACAATAGCTGACCTTGTCAATAATCTAAACACTGCATTGACTAGTACTTTGGATGAACTCACTCAGTTTCCTTCAAGCGTTCCTCTCAATGGTACAGTTTCCTTCAAGCGTTCCTCTCAATGGTACAACACCTGAACTTCGGGCTTATAACAAACACCTACAAGTCTACAGAGCTTCCTCTAGCTACTGCCAGCTCCTCCTATATCTCTTATACAATTAGCTCAGGACTAGGAAATCATAAAGCGCTCTCATCAATAAGATCACTAAACCCCCTGAAAACTCTGCTCTCTCCGCCACCCCAGACCTCTATGCTTGAACTCTGATATAATGAATAACTACAGACCAATCTCTAATTTACCATTTGTACCGAAAGTTTTAGAGCATGTGGTTGCATATCAACTATAGGCACATATGATAGCTGATGACTTGTTTGAGCTTTTTAAGTCTGGTGTCCACTCAAATCATAGCACTGAGACAGCTCTTATCAGGGTTATGAACAACCTACGTATTGTCTCCAATTCAGGGGCTATAGTCCTCAGATTGATGTAAAATCTCCTTTCCCCTCTGGTCTCCCCCGTCACGTATCTCTTGTTTGCATGACATCAAACTCTGGTTGACATCAAATTCCCTAAAGCTAAATAGTGGCAAAGAAGAAATTTTACTGGTGGGCAGCAAAACTTAGCTGGATAAACTTCTGGATAAAGAGTTTTACAGCAATGGTGGATGGTTTTTCCCATCCACGCATCAGCCATAGTCAGGAATCTGGGACTGATCCTCTCCTGTTCTTTGACCCACATGTGAAAAATATGATTAAGGTCTCTTTCTTTCACCTTAGAAATATTGCCCGCATTAGGCAATTTTTATCAATGTCTGATGCTGAGTGCCTGATTCAGACAATTTGGTGACCATGCCCTCTCTGTTGCTGCTCCAGTGCTGTGGAATGACCTTACTCAGACTTTACGGGAGCCAGCTTCTTTTCCTCTCTTCAAATCTAAACTTAAAACCGATCTTTTTACCAAAGCCTACATCTGATTGTGTGCAGTCAACTTGAAAAAAACCTGTGTGCTCTTGTTTTTTTTTTCCATTTACTTTTATGATAATTTTCTTGTCTTTTTCTTTATTCATGATGTACAGAGTCCTTCAGTTTGGAAAGGTACTTTATAAATAGAAATTGACCTTTATAATTAAAAGTATTTATTATTATTGTTATTATTATTATTATTATTATTATTAGTATTATCATCCTATGCTTGCTCCTGAGCAATTCTAAGCAAGGCTCTGGAACAGCTCTCTTCTCTGATGCACAATGAACAAGAAGATCTGACACAATTCTCCTACTCCAGAGGGTGATTTACTATTGCTATTACCAATATTCATTACTGTTACTAGGATCAATAGCACCAGTGAGGTTATCATCACTGGGAGCAGCAGTGGCAATAACAGCAAAGGCAGCAGCAGAAGCAGGATGACTAGGTGGCACTGGCATTATGGAGAAACCACGGAGACAAGTACTGCCTCATGCCGCCCACGAACCTTCACAGTGTTGCCTGAGATGAGGATGTTCTCTTCATTGATGTAGAGGTAGACGTGGGAGATGGTGGTGAGGTTGGGCATGCTCCACTTGTCAAAGTTGGCGATGAGCTGGAAGGAGAGCTCGGGCAGCTTGTGGCAGATGGTGGACAAGACAAAGGAGCAGGAGGCGGGCAGGCGCAGTGAAGCGCCGTCGAAGGTGCGGAAGACCCCGCCCCCCGAGGCGATGCAGTGCTGGCTGCGCCGCGGGAAGCAGCCCCTCACCCCGTGCCGCAGGGCACACTCCTCCTCTGACTTGCACCTCCGCGGGTCACACTGAATCAGGTTGCGCCCGATGCACTGGCACCGCTTGGTGCAGTCGCCGTTCCAGAACAGCTGCTTGGGCTGAGGGACGGGAAGGAGAAGGAAAGAGAATGTGGAGAAACCGAGGGAGCATGCAGCAGAGACAGGGATGGGTCTTGTGGGTAGCTACTCTCTCAGTATCTCTCACCTCGCAGGACCTCACACGGGAGGGAAAGAAACAAGCACATGGGAGAGTAACAAACACTCTCACCTCGTAGTACTTGCCATCTGTGTAGCAGCCACAGTTCTGGGACAGGATGCAGCTCTTGCCGTTGATGACGAAGCCCTGGTCACACTGACAGCCCTCCACGCAGTAATGGTTGCAGTCCCGTGGTCCTCGTGCAGGGGCGCACTGAGGCTGACACACAGCCATACAGCTCTCATAGTGGCTGTTGGCTGGGCAGCTAAGAGCTGGGCAAGAACAAAGAAAACTCAAAGACACTGACCAGCTCTCCTGCTCCCGCAGAGCCCTGACACACACCATTCTTTCACTTCTTCTTGTTTGCTGTTGCTCGTAAAGGGAGAACTGCAAAGCCTTTTCAGTTGGGAATCTGACCCTACTAGGGACACAACATACCACTGCAGCTACGACTGTCTACGGGGCTCCTGTGCGTTCTGATCCATTTTGGAATGAATGTTTTCACACCGACCACAACTAAACACAGAAAGCCACGATCCAGGAAGTTGAGAATGGGGTGAGGAGAGGGCAGCACGGAGACGAGAGAACAACTCACCACATGGTGTGTTATTCCTCCAGCCTATCACAGGGATGCCCTGTGTCTGACATATGCTGGCGTAGATCTGCAACCAGTTGCAGACGGTGTCCAGTGCACCCTGGTCGATGCAGCTGTCCTGCAGGCAGTTTTGGTAGAAGTACCCTGGCGCTACCTTACTGTGACAGCGGAAGAATGCCCCATTGCGGTCAGGGATCAGGCTGCAAAGCCTCATGGCCTCAGGGTCCAGGTAGCCATTGACAGGCTCCCCAAGGTAGAGGGCATTGTTGTTGTTGTTGCCGCCGTTGTTGTGGTAGTTATTGCCATTGTTGTTATTGCCATTGTTGTTTCCGCCATTGTCCGCCAGCCCGCTGTCGCCTGCCGCCCCTCCCTCTCGGTGGGCACACCGGGGGCACGCATCTCCACAGCCCACCCTGCAGAATGTGTCCCGCTCTGCCCACGCCATGCCCCAGTCATTCGCACTGAGCGTTGGTGGCCCAGGGGGTAAACCCTGGCACAGGCCGCAGGTGGCGTTATAGAGGTCACGTGGCAGGGTCAAGGACAGGGAGGTCTTCCAGTCGTAGGCCACCTTCAGCCCAAAGTCCGTCTCCACCACCAGCTGCAATCCAAAGGTAAAAATGTTGACCTTTCCCGGGCCCAGCTTGAGGGGCAGATACAAGCGCTCATTGTTCACCTGAGAAAGGATAATAAGATTATTTTACTTAGAGGAAAACAGCTCTGACTGTGGACAGAACTAAGGCCTTCCACATCTGAGCATCTTCTTTGAAAGCCAGTGGTGCTGTCCCTTTCACAACCTACC
This sequence comes from Lepisosteus oculatus, assembly GCF_040954835.1. Classification (NCBI taxonomy): domain Eukaryota; kingdom Metazoa; phylum Chordata; class Actinopteri; order Semionotiformes; family Lepisosteidae; genus Lepisosteus; species Lepisosteus oculatus. The sequence goes on from NC_090718.1 coordinate 14,882,368, forward strand.
ACAGAAACACAAGGTGAAGCAGAAGACTGTAGAAGAAGCAGGAGAAAGCAGAAGGACTTTCCTTTAACAGACCTCTTAATTATTTTCTAGTTTATTTGTAACTCAGAGTTTGACCTTAAATTACTGGTTATTACGTAATTTACTGGTAAATTTACTGTTTGACCTTGGTAAGAGTTCTAATTTTTAGGAATGAAGGATTAAAAGGCGATGGGCCTGATCTGCTGGACTGTACCCAAGTCCTAACCCCTCTCCCAGCTCTTCCTTACCGTAATAGTGTGCTTGTAGCTGCGGGACACTTCAATCTCATAGTTATACACTTCCAGGATGAAACCCTTCACCCAGATGGCCTGGCCTGTGTGCCGATCTTCGCTCCGCGCTGAGAGACTGAACTGCGGCACGCCCTGCCCCCCCAGCTCTTCCTCCCTCTCACACAAGGTGTTGGCCAGCCGCAGTGTGCAACTGCTCTGCAGGTCAAATGCCACACCACTGAAGGGGAGGAAGTGGCCGTAGCCAGCAGCGATACAGACAGCCTCAGTACGTGGTTGACAGAAGTATAGTCCACTGTCCTCCAGGCAGTACTCCTCCGGCCTGCAGGGGGCGCTGTGGCAGTAGACAGTGTTGTCGGTGCCGTTACAGTAGCAGAGCTCCTGGCACTCCCAGTCCACCCAGAAGGTCTCGTTAGTGGACAGCTGCAGGCCCCGGTACTGGCAGCCACAGTCTGCCTTAGGAATGCACTGGCCGTCCTTCAGTGCGTAGCCCTCATCACACTGGCACCCCTCAGAGCAGGGCAGCGGGCAGATGCCCTCTGGCTCCAGGTTGGCACAGGTGGGGGGGCAGGCGGTCGTGCACTCCTCGAAGTGGCTGTACTCAGGACAGGGCAGAGCTAGGGTCACAGAGGACAGGACAGCGTGAGGGAGCCACACAGATGCATTCACAGTCTGCAAATGAGACGAGGCTGTCTGGCTAATCTAGCTTGCTTGGTTATTTTGAAAGAAAGCAAAGAGAGATTATGAGGAGAATGTTAATCCTACTCAGAGGCCCAACTAGCCATTATATAATATGGTTGTATAGTACAACTGCATTATATACTCTGTCATGTTAATGCTCTGGCAGTTTACCATAGCAGGGTTAACAACAAATGCAGTTTTGCAATTTAATATACTCTTGCACTATTGTGTCACATTTAGATACAAGAATCAGGTGCTATGCAAGCGGTGATATAATCCGTCCCCAGCATGGGCAGGGCTAAGAAGAGCTCGTGAGAGAGAGCGGATACATACGGCAGCTGGTGGCACTCCTCCAGGGTCCAAGGCTGACCTGGGCATCGTGGCAGGCAGAGGCGTACGCCTGCAAGGAGGAGCAGAGGGCCGAGCGGTTGCCCTCCCGGACGCACATGTTGTACAGGCAGTTGCGGAAGAAGGGCGAGGGGTTCACGGCGGCGTGGCAGCTCAGGAAAGAGCTGTTAGCGGGGTCATTGATCGTTCCGCACAGCCAAGGGCTCTGATAGAGCCGCAGGTCCACGCACATACGGTACAGGTCTTCACAGTCGCCGTTGCACGTCAGGTCATCGGCGATGGCCCGCCAGCCCTCGGCGAAGAGCTCGGCGTTGTCCGTCAGCTTCCCGCTGGGCAGCCGCAGCTCGTCGGAGGCATTGCCGTTGAAGAACCCACACAGCCCGCAGGTGGCATTGTAGAAGAGGGTGGAGAGCGTGACGTTGAGCAGGCCCTGCCGGGTGTAGCGCACCGCCAGCACCCCGCTCCACTCCACGACAGTGGCATTGCCTGGGGCCCGGTAGATCAGCAGTGTGTCCAGGGGGTGGACATATGGCAGGACGACCGCATCTCCGTTCAGCTGCACAAAACACCCAGAGTGACACACAGCCCTTAGAATCAGGCCTCCGCTCTCCTTGAGAGACGCATCTGCATTTTCCTTCACCTTGCTTTCTGCGCTTGAGCCCTTTTCTGTAACAGCTCACTCATTAATAAGCCAGCCAGCTATTCCACCTTAAACTCTGCAGTTCTGTTCTTGAAAAACACACAAATGTTCAATGAATCAAATGTTCAAAAGTTGGAAATGTTAATGGAGAGGGTGGTGTTCATTTCCATGCTTCTCACCAGACAAAACACTGATGACATATACACTCATACCCCAGTATCCAAACCTAATTCATTCCTGAAAATCGGTTAGGAAAGTGAGAGATTCTAAATCGAAAATACAAATTACGTTATTCCTGATGGGAAAAATTCCACCCCGTTCTGAACCGAAGACAACTTCACTCTAAGTAACATATAATACCGTACAGACCTTTTCCACCTTAAATGCTGCTGCAGTGATATTATGTCGCCTTTTGCCTGTCGATGACTCTCTTCGGTCAATACTAATCCGGATTGAATTCTGTAGACATCCAGTGAAAGGGAATATCCAAATAAATAGCGACTGTCCAAATTGTATTTTGGTATTGAATATATTTTTAGAAATCGCAAACCAATTTTTAAAACTCACAATAACAATAACTTGCACTGGGAAAAACTGCACTTTCTCCTTTTTACAATGCCCCCCCCGATTATAAAAACGTCTCACAATTCTGACACCGGGGTGTGGGAGACAATGTAACAGACTATCAAAATCCTGAAGCACAAGAAATTTTACTGTACCATTTTTTTACATATGACCCTCTGAACATGGCATATCAGAATACATTGGGAAAAGGTGATTGCACTTTCTGCTCTCTTGCTATGGGCCTCCCTCCCGTTTAAAACTGCTACATTAAACGTTCTTGCAAAATGCAAGATTTTAAGACTTTTAATGATCAGAAGGCAAGGTCGTGGTGAATATGCAATATGTGCCAGTGAATTCATGTTTCGCCTTTGTCTTATTTACTCGTTGTCTAACACGACAGTTTGGGTTATTGTGAGTTTTGAAAACTGGTTTTCTGATTTTCTGAAATGTGTTTCATACAAAAATGCAATTTGGACAGTCACTACTTACATATTCCCCTTTACTGAGGATAAACACAGTAATCCATCCGGATTCGTTTTTAAACATGACTGTAGAGAGCCATCTTCAGGCGAAAGGCGATTTAACATCACAGCAGTCGCATTTAAGGTGGAACGAAAAACGCGAATAAGAAGCCATCTTCATCCTCGTCAGAACATTATAGCAAGCTTCATAAACAACGCAGTTCTACTAAAATAAGCCAACTATAACTGTAAAATAATTAATGATGTCATATTAAGATTTTTTTTGCAAGCGAACTGCTAGAACGACGTTTATACTGCTTTCGACTATTAAGCTAAAATGGATAAGAAAAATAAAAAACCCCAGTCAGAATGAAATAAAACACGTGAAACAAACTCTTCCTTAGGGCCCATGATGAACAGCAACTACAAAACAAACACAAAAACAATTTGAAAATCAGAGCACAAGCTTTCATAGACGAATTTTCGCTAATCCGAACATGAAGAGTTTGTACCTTGTAATTCGTCAAGAACGAAATTTCGCAAATACAAACTTTGAAATTCGACAGAGACCGGTTGTGGCCGAGGATCTTCTGCAAACACTTGAATTCAGCGCCGCTGTTCCTGCGCTGCGCAAGGCATCGCGGTAAAAGACGCTGTCAGCAGAGCCGGGTGACCGCTCTGTGACCGCTTTGAATACTTTTAAACGATTTCATGCAAGTTTAAGTTTGAATTTGTTTTCAAGTCCTCATTAGGGATGACCTCACTGGCCCTGGACTGTCTTATTTTCACCCAGGAAGGTCTTGTTCAGTGGGACACATACCTTTACAGTATCGAAGTCGGTACCTCCCAGCTGCACCTCCAGATCTGCCAACCTGGCCACCACCGGCCTGACCCAGGATGGACCCTTGCTCCCCAACCGGCGCCCGATCTTTACCTCCGGCGCGGAAACATTGATCCCCCCAGCTCCACATGGCTTCAGCAGAAAGTAGGAATTTTCGTCAGGGAAGGGGAGGGCGGCACCGTCGAAGGTGGCGATCACATGGCTCTGTGCCACAGAGCAGACACCCTCCCGGCGGGGGTAGCAGCCCAGCCGCCCCAGCTCTGCTGTGCACACCTCGCCTTCCCCACAGGAGTCGTTGAAGCAGGAGATCTCCCCCTGGGGTCCGCACACACACCGCTGTGAGCAGTCCCCCGCCGGCCCAGCCCAGAAGGACTCGTTCAAGGGGTAGTACAGTCCATCCTGCTCACAGCCACACTCGTGCAGCGGCACGCAGCGGCTGCCACTGAGCACGTAGCCCTCGCCGCACTGGCAGCCCTCGGTGCAGGGGTGGGCACAGTACAGGTGGGACGTCAGGTCGGAACAGGACGGCGGGCAGCTGCTGGTGCACACCTGGTAGTGGCTGAACTCTGGGCAGGACAGCGCTGTTGTGAAAGATGACACAAGGTCGATAAAGATCTTTGACTTCACGACCCAAAAAACAGGCCGCGGCGAGAGAAGGCAGTGCCAGGGCGATGCCCTTCCTGCTGGCACAAGAGCCTAGCTGTCAGCATCAGCACCTGCAGGGACTGCTGTTTCACTGCCAATCGAACTGCCTCCGCAGGGAGCAGTGTCACGGACGTCCAAAGGGACTAACCGTGGGGAGCAGGAGAGCAGAAAAAGACCCATATGCGTAGCGGCGAGACGGGAAAAAGGCCCGGGCTCGTTAGTGCAAAGAGTTCAGGAATGCCGTATAGAAACCTATGCCCTCAGGGAGCGGACGTGGGGCGCCCTGGTGCTAGGCGGGTCTCAGGACATCCGAACATCAATGCTGAGCCAGGACAGAGTGCAAGACCCGGAAATATATAGCCCAAGAGAAAGAGAGGGACAGGAAGGACAGCAGACCAGAAACTAGGGACAGGACAGAGAAGGAGCGCCCCCTGGCTGCAGAGGGCGTGACAAGCAGATGAGTTCAATTTGAGTCAGCAATACAGAGAGAGCGGGCTCTTACCACAGAAGGTACGGGACCTCCAGGAGCGGATGGTGACACCCAGGGCCTGGCAGGCCAGAGCATAGGCCTGGATTGCCTGGCAGAGAGTGGTGATGTTGTCGCGGTTGCTGCACATGTCGTAGACGCAGCTGTAGACAAAGGCAGTGGGGTCCACCACGGTCCGGCAGTCCCGGAAGGGCCCGTCCGTCTTGTTGATGATGCCGCAGTAGTCCGGTCGAAAGTAGAAGGACTCGGTGGCAGCATCACAGAGGCTGCAGTTCTGGGCGCAGCCATCTGAGCAGCGCCAGTCTGCATCCTCCACCTGCCAGCCCCCCCCCAGCTCCACCACACTTTCTGCCAGCGCGCCACTGGGCAGCACGGGGTCATCTGCGGGGTCGTCGTTGTAGTTCCCGCAGAGGCCGCAGGTGTTGTTGAAGTAGGAGCTGGGCAGGGATATGGAGGCGTAGTGCTGTCCATCGTAGGTCACCAGCAGGCCGAAGTCTGTCTCCAGGGCAACCGCCACACCAGACTGGTACACCCGCAGAGCGCCAAGCTGCAGCTGCACGGGCAGAGTTTTCACTAGGCCGTCCACCTGAAGGAGGGGGAAGGAGGGGGCAGGTCAGGGTGGGATTGTTGACATTTCGCACATGATAAAGAATATCTGCCTCTCGGGCACCCCTGTGATTCCCCAGGGGTTTGCCTCTACTCTTCCCATCATTTCTCCCTACACTTTGCTCTGCTTTATGAGCAAAGGTGCCATAAAGGTGAGCTGTAGTTTAGCAGCATCATGCCCGCTGTCTCACCTGTACAGTGCCCAGGCTGCCCTTGGGTAGCGTGACGCGGTGCCCGTACACCTCCACCCGCACATCGCGCAGCCAGGAAACCGAGGTGCCCACACGGTTTTCATTCTTGGCCTCCACGCTGAAGGAGGGCAGGCCGGGGATGTCCCAACAGGGCCTAGCCAGCAGGTAGGAGCAGGTGCCCTGGAAGTGGTAGAGGAAGCCGTCGAAGGTGTGGTAGTGGGGGTCGCCGAACACCACGCAGGTGCTGGTACGGGTGGGCTGGCAGTGGTACGTGCCCTCCTGGAGCTCACAGGTCTGCAGCGGCCCGCAGGGCAGCTCCTGGCACACAATCTCATTCTCGAGGTCCAGGCAGCGGCACTTCTGAGAGCACTGCTCCGACAGCCAGAAAACCTCCCCACGCCGATAGAACCGCCCTGCCACAGACCGCAACAGAGAGGGGTGTCACCAGCCGCCGCAGCCTTCAGAACAGTTACTCAGAATCAGTAGAATGAACCATTTCTGCATTTTTACCACCAAGACGCTTCAATGAATTTTAGTTGATCTTCAAAGTTTAAGCATACATGTTTCTTCTCTTAAGTATTTTTACTTCTCAACAACAACCGTGCAACTCTCGGCGCAAGTCCTGCCAGCAAACATCTTGCAGAGGAAAAACTGTCCAAATTGGCATCTGATTTTCAGCTGTGATTAAATCTTTTCCGCCTGCACTGGTCTATAATGTCATGTCCTGCAATGTGTTCAGTGTTTGTTTACTCCCCTTGCGTTGACCTTCGCGCATCTGGTTTAGTGTTTACTTGAAGTCTGTGGGTGAGAGTGACCCCAAAGGTAGCTCAGTCGCATTAGGCGCATTTAAATCTGGATAGAAAACTTTCTGTTCAAGAGCTGCTTTTGTGATTGTTTTATCTTCTGTATCTTCATCTTTGTAATTTTAAAAAAAAATATTTTATAGTCAAGTGTTACCTTTATGCATTGCATAGTGCTTTGAGAAGGAACTCTATGATATCAGGTTACTGTAATATCTGTGCTGAGATACTAGTATCTCAGTCTGTACACGGATAATTGATCATGTCTGTCGGTCAAGGACTGATTGTGTTGTCTGGCAGCACTGCTACTGGGAATCAGGCCAGCGAAGCTCTTCTGTGTATATTGAGCTACATTGAACTGAATGAAAGCTCCTGCTGATTTCCTAATGAGACATGGACTGGCGCAGACAGAGAGCGAGAGCAAGAGGGACGCGTGATGCTACCATTGAGGCTGCAACCATTGGCCGGGTCGATCTGCTCGCCGTCGATGCGAAAGAGCCAGCGGCCGGGCCGGTTGACGTTGGTGGTCTGTTCAATGTTGACCACATCGTTGGAGCGGGAGCCTGGCAGGTTGAAGAAGTGGTTGACGTCTCCGCCATTGAAGCCTGACTGGAGATGAGATAAAAGGGGGAAGAAAGAGAGCCCGTCTCAATGTCACACACTAACAGACAGCTACACATTGAGCACCGGGACTGGCATCTGTTTTAAGATGTGAGTGGAACATGGCAGGATTGTTAAGGAATGGGTATCTGGTTATTGACAGATGATGTACCATGATGTACAAGACTTTTTGAAAAAACACACTTGGATTCACTCCTGATGTTTCAATATTCTTTTTCTGATTAGCAATCAACACAGGTTGCCTAATTAATATCGAATCCTTAACCAGTATTGACTGTTTAAATTAGATGAAATGTTCGATTTCAATGTAATGAACAGGTGGGTGCTGTTAAACATTTAAAGCAGGGGTTCCCTATCCTGGACTTGGGCACCCCTACACCTGCTGGGTTTCATTGCAGCTGAGCTCTTGACTTCAATCCTGAACCAGTTGCATGATTATATCCTTTGCAAGTTTTTTTATTACTTAAAGTGGACATTCTATGTAAAACAAAGCCTGCAAGTTTAGGCAAGTTTAGTTTAAATTAAACTTATCCTTTAAGGGTTCAATGATTAAATTTAGTGCTCAGGTGAAAAGAAACCCAGCAGATATGTGCGTCCCTAGGAGCAGTATTGGAAAGCCCTGACCTAAAAGTTGTCTGCTTTTGGAATTGAGCAGCCCACCAGCCCCCAGTTACCTGAGCTGCTGTGCCCCCCAGCCCAGTGAGTGGGTCACCACCGCTGGCAGTGCCAGTGGTCCAGGAGATATCCCCATAGTTGAACATGGCGAAAAAGAAGACACCATCCGAAATGAGCACAGCTTGGAAAGTGTTCACCTGTGTGGGGACATGGAGACAAGGGCTAAGTCGGCCAGGCTAGTGAGTGACCTGTGCTCCAGAGATGAAGTCAAGTTACTGGACACACAACACAACAGAGATGGAAAGGTAATAAGCAGGTGCAAACAAAGAACTCCCTGTAGTAGTTTACTGGGCCTCTACCATGACTAACTAGGATCCAGGGTCATCCTGTCTCTCTCTAACTTGTTCTTTCCAACATGCCTTCCCTGTACTGCGCTGCAGCTCTGCCTCTCCCAAAGGTGGGCACAGGAAACTTCTCTGACAGGCCATGAAGCAGAGGGTTCGGGTTCTGGAAGAGCTTTACCGGCGTGGTCTGGCTGCCGCCATAGAAGGTGACCTGGTGCCAGGTGGCGATGAAGACCCAGGTGGCCGTGAAGGATGCCATGTTCTTGAAGTACTTGCGGATGTCCTGCGTCGCTCTGTGCAGGATGTCCGGCTCAGTGGTCTCGCGGTAGTACACGTCTCCCCTGATGCCGTTGTGCACATCAGCCCAGAAGGGGGCGATGAAGGAACGGCTGTCAGTCAAGGGGAAGGCCTCGGGCGTGAACTGGCTGACCTGCACGTTGAAGGAGATCACCCCATTGTTGTTGACCTGCAGAGTCAGAGGGGAACCCATCAGCACAACACCGCAGCAGAGTGGCTGAAGACATCACCTAAGAAAAAGGACTACGAAGTCAAAAGAGGTGAGCACTGGTACATACAAATATGGAGCGGTAGGGCATGTTGAAGAAGATGAACTGGATGAGGAGAGGAACCTCAGGGGAGCTGCCATCGTCCATCTTAGGGGTCTCAGAGTCACGGTGGGCCTGGCCAAAAGGGTACAGGATGCCCTGAGAGAAGACTGAGCAGAGACACGAGGAAACAAGGAAAGAGAAAGGAAGTGAGGCTCCTTACGATTTCAGCTGCTGCTACAGCAAATGCTGTTCATTTGTTTTCGGAAAGTGTTCACTGCCGTGATGTTTTATTTACCTTTTATTACATCAACATGTGATAAAGTGTTGCAAGTAGCCCTTTACTTGCGACACAAACTATATTGTAATGGTTTAGAATTAAAATCATGTAGTTGCAGATGGTAAATGCACACCATCCTCCAAAAGGACGTACCCATAGGTCGCTGAGAAAAGAAGCTCAGTATAAGCAATAGGACAGAAATGTGCTAAAAGTCATTGTAGTTTTGCATTTGTATTTCATTCAGTTTTGAGTCGATCCATGTAAGTAGCAAATGGACATTTTCTAGCAAGACACGTTGTCTATTTGAGTCAGTAGATTCACGTTTCACTGTAAAAATACATTATCTCTGTAAAATTTCTACTCCTTGTTCTTGTTTGTAATGTATTATGTGTTCTTCAAAGCTGGTTAATGAATGTATTATATAACTGGAAACTAGTAACTAGTAGTTGAAGTTTAGTTTAAGTAGTAACAAGTAACTAGAAAATGTAATTGTTCTAAATAGTAAAAAGGTTGGGGTGGGAGGAGATGATAGCAGTATGTGCACAAATTGTGATCTGGAGGGGCTCCTTTCCACGATCCAAGAAAGCCCTGGCTGGCCCTGCTGCTGTGGGATAGGGAACGGATCAAAAATAGTCACCTCTCAGGGAATTCTGTACAGTGCGAGGTCATTGAGTTTACTTACTTCGTTTAGCAGTGAGGATTCTTTTCAGAAGCCGTGTTGGAATAGTTAGACTGACACATTGCAATCAGAAGGACGCAACTGTACTCCTACAGAGTACCTCTCCTACAGATCAGATCAGATCAGATCAGATTACCTTTTCATAAAGTTTTCGGAATATCCTTTCATTCACTCCAAAACAACCATGGAATTAAAAATGAAGTCCTAGACTGAGCAGTTGTTCAGTCCATTTAACCCTCCAACAGAGAGATGACAAGTGGCCTCAACAACCTCACTCACAAATGTCCATCAATGGAAGAGGAAAACTAACAGGTATTTTAGATACTCCTTGGGCTGCACCTTTTGCTAGCAGTTATATCATCCTGAAACTCACAACTGGCAGCACAGTAAAGCTCAGCAGGTGTGAGCCCGGTCAGTAACTGGATGGGAGACTCTTGGTAAAAACTAATGTTGCTGCTGGAAGAGGTGTTAGTGGGCCCAGTACAGGGCGCTCACCCTGCAGTCTGTGTGGGTCCTAATGCCCCAATATAGTGATGGGGTCATTATATACTGTAAAAAAATCCTTCAGATGACTCGTAAAACCGAGGTCCTGACTCTGCAGTCATTAAAAATACCAGTCCTAATAATCCCCATCTATGCACTCTGACTCCTATTGCATCATCCAGGTAGAAGCTACACATTTGTGGTAGAGCACTTTGAGGGAAGTGTCCAGAAAAGCGCTATATTAGTGTAAGGATTATTTATTTATTTTAATTTTACTGTCGTTCCCTTTTTTAGTGAATGGAAAATTATTTCAACAGTTGTCTCATCTGAGTACTCACTCCCTGATCGCAACCCAATATCCACCCTTCACATGACACAGTCACAAAAATTGCCCCTGTTCTGTACCAAGAACAGCAGATCTTCAATTATCAAAATGGCAGTAGTGAAACCCAGATGCATTAACAACCAAGCTGTTAACACAAAGTAAATTGCAGTGATCATTCAAAAAGCTCTTCTGAAAATTCAAAACACCTGGAATATGGAACAAGCTGCTTGGCCATGATGACGTCGATAGCCTGGCTTCTTTCAAGAAACGTTTGGATGAGAGCCTCAGATTAATTAGTGACTAGCAACTACAAAAGCCAGATGGATCAAATGAGGTCTTCTAGTTTAAGTTTAATAATCTTATGTGTGTGCTTCAAGACCATTGCTCTGGAGTTACACAGAACCATGAAGCTTTGTGTTCTGGACCAGTAGGTTCAGCTGTGTGCTCACCTGCTCTTGGAGCCAGGATAACGATAAGATGGATGAGAATGACTGGAGTTCCTTGCTTCACCATCCTAGTGGGAGAGAGAAAGAGAGACACTGCCAAACAACCAGCCATCAAAGTAACTGCCAACATTGGCCCCACCAGTGTTCCTGTTACTGTTGGCTCCTATACAGTATATCTGGAATAACAAATGCAGCCTGAAACAATAAACTATGTTGAAACACTATTGCAAACCTGTTTGTTCCAAACTTTTTCAGAATTCCATGCTGTTTGTAAACTTGGGAGGCATTTAAAAAAAGAAAAGAAGAAAAATAGGAGTGAGACTCAAAAACAGAGGAATAATGAGAGAGAGGGAGGGAAGGAAGGTAGTACAGAGCAGTCTTCTAAATACCCTGATTTCTCTCCAGGCCAGTTTTCCTGATGTAGCGACTGGTTACTGACTTCTAAAAAGCTTCCATTATGCCTGAAGTACAATAAGCTCACATTACTTTCTCCCAAGGCTCCAAATCAGTGGCTCACAGCACACCTCAGGCAGCACCAGTGACTCCTGGAGCAGAGGTTTATCCAAGACAAAGATTATATGAGCAGGCACAGAAATACAAATGGGAAAAGAAAATGTTTTCAGGTGTGAAATCAAACAGGTGGCGGAAAAACATTAGGGTATTCAATGTAATCATATTTTAAAATCTATACAATATTTATACAAATTAAACTCCCAGTGTGGACTAAGGCCAGCTTCAGAAAACTGTATACTGAGTATCATAAACTATCAGGGATGCAATGCAGAATCTCGGCAACTACTAGATCCAAGACAGAGTGTTCATCTCTCAGAGTTCTTCTGAGTGGAGCTGTTCACCCCACTGTTGCTTAACTGTGCCCCAGCTCCACACCACACTCAGCGACCTCTACACAAGGTACACAGTGTCCTCAGGAGAGGACAGCATCAAACATAACAATTCCTGCAGTTTAATGTTCCTCTTTTCCTGTACTATATATCCAGGATGTCCTATTGTGGACTAGCACTATCATTGCACTATCATTGCAGAAGCTGTGGCCACAGACTGGCACAGGAGAAAGCATCTTCTGGCATCTCTTTTTGCATGACTTCATAACTGATTTAAAAAAAAGAAGACATGCCAAAAACATGTCAGATTTAAACTATAAATCCCTAGAATTAATTAATTTTAAGTATTAGTTAGGGATCTTTCTTCCTTTTTTTCTAGAGAGTCAAGTTCAACCTCTCTGTGTGACATTCTGAAACTCCGGAAGGGAAAAACCCTGTGAAATTTAATTGCAGGTGTTTAACACACCTGGGCGCAGGTGCTCGGTGAAGTGGAGTATGCAAATGAAGACTGTGCCTCACACAATTCAATACAGCAAAAAAAACAAATTGAGCCAAGAGAAAAGGGGTACGGAAGGAACAGGGTTTACAGACGGGAGGAGAACGTTCTCACTCACCTGCGGCTGGAGGCGCACAGAACAGCACAGCTCTCACCAGTCTCCTGATACTGCCATCCAACTGCCCAGCTTCCCCACTTATAACACAAGCAACAGGTACCTCCAGATCCCAGCAAGCCACTCCTGCCACTGCTCTTGAGGTACCGCTAGGTACAGGGGCATTCAATTCCAGCCTGAAGACTAACTCAGAAATGGGGGAATCCGCAAATCCAGGAATCCAGGAGACAAAACTTCTTCAGCTCAACTGTGAGGCTGCGATGAGTTCTTTGATAGTGGTGCAGAACCAATTTTTTTGTTGGGGGGGGGGCATTGGTTAGCTTAACCTGAGATTTGCTCGTTTGGGGAGGGGGGGGCGGAGTTTTTGTTGAGGGGGGCGTGTGTGAAGAGAGCGAAAGAGATGGAGAGAGAGCAGGGCAGAGCAGGGCGAGGGGGGGTCCTGTGAACTCCAAAATGTTGAAACCAGAGATGTTTTCATCCCAGGTTGGAAGCTAAAACTTTCAACAAAGACGATGGTTTCTGAGAGAAATGTCAGCATTTTGGATTGGGACCTGAGATCACACCCTGTCCCCACACAAATTTCAGTGCAAAATCTTTCTTGTGAAAATATCTGATACAGAATACAAGACACACACAAACATTCAGAAAGACATAAAACCTACCTCTTTCTCTAAACCCAGCTAGGGTTACAGAATTAAAATGAGTCACTTTAGAGCAGACCATGTGCTCTCTCTTACTTTTCTGTTTTTTTAATTAAGCTTGTCTCCTTTGCAATACAGAGGGGAGAAAAGGACTCATTTCCATAGATTACTGTGTGATTGCATCAACTTTTGTGGAAATCTGTAGGTGAATCCTTGCAGATAAGGCTGGTAAGAGATACAGGCTACGGGGTCTTTGTTAGAAGGACAGTAGATGTAACAGGAGAGGTGAGTGCTGAGTGTGTGAAGCTGTTTTAGCACTCTGGTCACCTTGGCCCTGACAAAACACACTACAGGGCAGGGCTCTGAAAGAGAGATTCTTCTGCACCTGCAACTTCTGAAAAACCTAAGTGCCCTGACTGGGAAAAGGAAGAGTGTCCCTAGGGGTGCTCCACACTAGGCCGTTCATTCCAGGAAATACTGGCAGAGTCATCTTGCTCAATGACTGAAATCTGAAATGAACCTCATCCCTCATTAGCTTACAACTACACACAAAGGTAAAAATAAGTGTAACACACCACGAAGAAGTCACAACAAAAGCACATGAAAGCATAAAGATTTAGGGGACAAACCATGGAAGAGCATGCCAAGGCTCTGTGATAAACGTGGTAAAATCATGGGAAAAAATATTAGCAACTGCTTGCAGCTCTTGAGGCATTTTTCATCCAGAATGATTGCAATGAGCTTCATCTGAACACATGCAAAGTTACTGCGGTGATCTTGTGAAATTGAGTGAAACTGTGGGGTCTGCAGTTTTACTCTTCCTCGCAAGCAAAAAGGTAGAATGGGAGGGATCCCGTGGGTGAAGTGTCTCCTGGTGTCAGAAGGGCAGGTTGTGATGTGGATTGTCCTTCAGGACTCAAGTGCTTTGGGCTTCAGCTGGGTCAGGTTCAGGCCGGCAGTAATGTAATCCCTGCTTGCAATTCTCCCATTCTGACTGCTGACCTCCCTCTTTCTAGCAGTTTGCCTCGTGGCAGCAGTCAGCTCTTCTTGTCTCGTCTCTTCCAGAGTACAGGTTGCCCTGCGTAACCCAAGACCTTCTTCCAGGTTCCTGCACTTCAGTGTACAATGAGCTCTCTTCAGCTCTCCTTGTTCTAGTTCCAGCTCAGCAGCATCGGAGGGTATCAAAATACAGACTGGCTAGGCACTCTACTCCTGCATAGCCCTAGAACACAACACACTGTATGAAACCCCTCAGACCGTGGGCTTGTATCAGCACATGGCCACCAGCCACTGAGTCCACACCTACCCTGCACTGCTTTAGGTGCTCGAGCACAGAGATCATCAGCCCAATGGAGCCTGTTTACAGACAGGCGGTGTGGAACCACTGGTGTGAAGACAGAACAGACAGAAATCCTTATCTAGAGCTTCTTACATATTATAGAGAGAGGGTCACTTATTGCTCGAGACTGATGACTTCCAGCATGGAGACTCAGAATTATACTGTATTCCGTGGAGTATCAGTCACGTCTGTGATAGCTCCACTGCGAATGGATAGACCAGTGTAAATTGTTACTGCTATTCACCATCAATAAATCAATTATACAAATTCCACTTGCACATTGGCATTTTTCCATGGGTGCAATCTTCAGTCTTTGTAGTGCAAAAGGGTGCAAAAACCATGTTAAAAGTAATTGCGATTGGGAAGGGCTACTTGTGAACTTCATCTCTGACCATATCAGGGCACCTGTTGCACTGGGAGACACTGGAATTTGTGAAAAGGGAAACATCTTGAAACACCTTTACTTTTCTTGCGACTTATCATTTATAATATTCCTTCCCTCCTCCCCAAAACCTTCTGTCTTGTCGGTATATCCTGAACATTGACTATAGGGAAAACCCTGCAACAGTGATCAAGATAATGCAATAGCCTCTAGTTCTAACATTTTCTTTATGTCAAGCTTTGAAAGGTAGGGTTAACTTGAAATAAACACAGAGGCAAGGTCTTTTTTAAAATCATCAAACTCTGAAAGTTTAATAAACCAATAGTTGACAAAAGAGACAGTTGAGAGACAGGAAGGGGAGCAGGACTCTTCTGTCTGAGCACACCCTGGACCTCACAGCAAGGCTCCACACTCTCCTGGCTCCTGCCCCAGAATTCAGAAGCTGCTCTCATGGATTGTCTTGATCACTGAGTGACAGAATATCTCCAGAATATGCCATGGATTCTGAAATTCCTGTCTCCCTGCCCCTCCACTGCACCCCCTGAGGGCGTGGGGAATGGGCGATCCATGATTCCACTAAGCCCTGGATATTGCAGAGCTTGGTGGAAAATCCAGAATACACAGGAAAATCCATTTGTTTGTGCAATACATTAAGAGATGTTTTTATATCTTCTGAATTAAATGCGTTCTTTGGCTAAATACTGTACAAAATGCAATATAGTGGTAGTATTCTGGGACTTCCCTCTAAGTCTGGGACAGATTTTACAGCATTGGAATCAACAGTGTGTAAATTTCTTGTATAGTGTGTAACTAACTTTGCTGCTTTGACTAAGAAAATCCATTACATAGTACTACAGCAAATTAGTAATGCGACCAGGCTGTACTCAGTGCTGTGGAGTCTGGAATGACTGAATTAAGATTCTTCAGCCCTCTGATTCTCATTCCAAACATCACCCCTTCATAACAGAACCTCAAACCAGAAACACTTCAACACTGACATCATAAACATATATAATTCTTTTTCTTTCTATATAGATTTATATACCTTTAAATATATCTTTCCCTACAAATGTAGAAAGCCTACTGGCCCCGATGCTGCCTGACTGACATGCAGACTGTGTGAAGATCGGTGCAGTATTCCTATTGCAGTTGTAAAAGTCCAAAGCTCCTGGCTGTCTGTCTGTTAGTCCTTGTGCTTGGGAAAAGCACAGTCAACCCTATTATGAAGCCATTGATGTCCTTCTATGTAAGATATGAAAGTACAACAATCTGAATGTCTTTTAGTGCTAATTCAAAGCATGAAACAAGCAAGTGATTGACGACTGCAAGATGATCTCAAGATTGTGTTTTTCTATGTTGCTTCAATAATAAGACAAAGAAGGAGACTGCATCAATGCATCTAACTAATCACTCATTAGCCCATGCTACACCAAACCATGCCATGCCATTCACACCATATGGACTCTTTTTACTGTAACTTTATTTTCCTGATTTTTATGCAGGGCTCTTCATACCTATTGTGTACCTGAACAGAATACACCAATACCGCTTGCACACAGACAGTCAGAGAACATTGAATTCAAAGCACTCGAACCAAAATGTAAGAACTTCTTTTACTATCAACTGCCTTACTATGTAGCAGAGGCAGACTGATAATTAGGATTTGGAATTCAAAGGCAGAATGATCAACACTACAACAGCCATCAGTGTGCCAGCCCCGTGTGTACTCAAGAGGGTCACTCATTTGTCCTTTATCTAATATTAACACCTGTCTTAAGAAAGAACAGAAGGAATGTACATCAGTTTTATCATATAGAGTTATACAGCTCAAACTTAAAGGACAAGCAGAGGCAACACAAAGTAATGTTCAAGTGTTTGATTCGCATGGTCTCTGATTTTAAAGGGACGGCACCCCTTAAGTGTGGTGCAGGAAGCTCCTGGAGTCTGATAGCTGGAAGGCAATGAGTTTTAATGAACATAAAGACAGAAAGTAAAAATAGCACAGAACAAAAAAATGCCTTTAAACTCTTTAGCAAAAGGGGCAGAGGGCGCGAATACAAAATTCCTTCTTCTTATTCCAAACCTAGCCCTGCCTGTTCACACACTCACCTGCAATTGGTATTGCTCCAGGAATTTCTAAGTACAACTGTTTTCAGTGGTAGTTTGGTCTGGGTGCAATCAACTACATGTTGCAGAACTGCAAATGTCCTTGTTCCAGATCTACGATCTATAAAACTGCAGAAACCCAGGGGCTATCCGTTTTCTGCCTACACACAGGCATCCACACTAACAACTTGTTTTTGTGACCTCTACGCACGACCTGAGAGACTCCGTTACGTTCTTTCTCTACAAAGGCTGTCACCAACCTTGTAGCTTAACTGTTCCCACAAAAGAAGCCGATGAGAAGGCCACCCGAAGCCCACTGGCGCAGTATGGCTTGTCGAAACGTTCTGAAAAGGCATTAGCAAAAGGCTAACTTGGAAAGGTGAAAAAGAATCAAGCAAGAAAATCAAAGGATACTTAAACACATACAGACAAAAGAGGAGTGAGAAATAAAACAATCTGCGCTATTTGGGGATATAACCTCCCCAGTTTCCCCAGTTTCAGTCCAGGAGAGACAGAAATGACCTGCTCTGTCTCCATGGCTCTCTGGTCGTTGTCTTTAATCACAGCCTCACCACTGAAATCAACATAAAAACTCCAAAAAGAAAAGTCCCTATGGAAAGGTTCAGATTGAATACGCAGAACCCCAATGATTCCCCTGATTGTACATTACATTTTGACACATTTTACTGTGTTACAACCTGAAAACTCAACAGATTTATTTATTTTTCCTTTTGATCCACACAACATCCTCTACAATATCAATGTGTTTAAAAGCTTGGATCTAAAATATAAATTAAAAATAACAACCCTAAAAATCTTGCAAAATGTTCACCCCCTTAGAATTGGAGTGTTATCTCCTTAGTAGGTTCTGCCTCAGCCTACTGCCTTCAGAATTTGCAAGAATGTCAACTGGAATCCACCTGTGTGCAATAATATTGGTTAACCATTAACACACCTGTCTGTGTGAGTTCCCACCATTGGACATTGCATACAGAGTAATATGAAGACAACAGAGCTTCTGCAACAACTAAGGGACATAGTTGTGGACAGACAAAAGTCAGTCAAGATTTCAAAAGCACTGAGTATTCCATGGAACACTGTTAAATCAATTATCAGGAAGTGAAGACACATAAATCTACTCAGAATCGTCAATGACCAGTTCGTCCTCCAGAGCTCAGCAACCGGGAAAGCAGAACACTGGCCAGAGAAGCAGTCAAGAGGCCAAAAACAACCCTCCAAGACCTACAAACTGACTGAGCCAACAATAGTTCAGGTGCTCCTCAAATCTGGGCAGTAGGGGTGAGGGGAGAGTCATATTTGAAAAAAGCTCACATGAAGTCCCCTCTTGAATATGTAAAAAGACATGTAGGAGCCTCTGAACCAATGTAGAAAGAATTGTGGTCTGATGAGACAGAAATTGAGTTGTCTAGCCTTAATGCCAAGCTTTGTCTGGTGGAAAAAGAGCAGTGCTCATCACTTACAAAACCCCATCTTCACTTTGAAGCACAGTGGTGGTAGCATACTCTTGGGTGGTTGCTTTTCATTGGCAGGGACTGGTTGGCTTGTCAAAATAGAGGGCAGTATGGATCCTAGATCAAAACCTGGACCAGTCTGCAAAATATCTGAAACTGGGACAGAGACTAATATCTCAACAGTAAAATGACTGAAACACAAAGCAAAAGCAACCCTTGAGTGGCTTAAAAAGGAAAAGGTTAAAGTCCTTGAGTGGCCCAGTAAAAATTCAGACTTAAATCCCTTAATAAAATCTGTGGCAGAAATTGAAGATTGCTGTACACCACAGCTCTGTTGACTCCGGATACTAGAGCCTGCAATAACTGGAGCAATGTTGCAAGGACAATAAACACGCAAAATGTGAAAACGTGATTACAACATACCACAAATGCCTTGAGTCTGTAATAGCTGCAGAAGGGGGAGCAACTTAATATTAAATGCTTAAGCTCAGGAGGGTGAATATTTGTCTAAGCTGGAGTTTTCAGTTCAGTTTTTTTCAGTTCATAAAATTTTCTTTTACAATCAAAATGATTGTGCCCATCAATATGTATGTTTTCTAAATCATACAAAAAAAAGCATGTTCAAACAGGTTGTGATTTGAGGTTGTAACAGAGCAAAATGTGGTAGAGGTCCAATGGGGGATCAATACTTTTTTCCACTCACTATATATAATCATAATTTACAGAAGATTTACTCTATAAGACATTTGGCTTTGACATAATATTTTCTATTTCATTTCCTGTAATGCTCATATTGCTCTTAATTTTTAACATGCATCTCTACAGATTCCTTTTATAAGAAAGACTCTTCATATGACCAAATCTCACTTTTCCACTGTGTACAGCTGTGTTTTAGACCGCCCCAACACAAATGCCAGGTGACAGTGCAAATCCCTCACACTGACTTTAACATCCAGGCTGGACCGTATTCACCCCCTGTACACACTTGTGCTAGCTTAGACAGTCCCAGTCCACTGTGGTGAACAATGGTAAATCTGTGTTTTCCCTCATCTTCACCACGGTTTTCCACCATGTGCAAGAACGCGCCTCCCAGTACTTTACCATGCTGCACTGCAATAAGCACAGGCTCAGCACTGAGCACTGGGCCCCAGCGCTGGCTGTGGAGCTCGGGGGAAAGGGTGACGCCTGCTTATGGGTGACTTCTGGGTCATGTCTGAGAGGCTCATTCACATCAAGCCAGAAGGCAAGCACTCTGGAAGCCCCCATGAGGACGGACAGACTCTGGTAGGAACAGGTCTCATAAGACACGAGGTATGAAAACTGAGCACATTTCTGCCTTTCACTAGAAGCTCAGGGACCTCCTCTTTGCGCTTTAGGAGTTTCACTATTTTATTTTATCTTATTTTAGTACCAACAGTTCTCCTGAACGGAAAGGAGGGTGTCTAAATATGCCTTTAAATCTTCTAAACTTTCTGTCTTAAATGCGTCTCTGTTTCCTTTATCCTAGTGTAGCCAGACTTCACTTCTGTGCCCTCCAAATTTGTCACAGTTTAATAAAAAAGAGCTTAAGCTACAGGCATCAAGGATTAATAAAATGGTTTGTCTTCTTTCAAAGCTGAATTTTTGGTAGGCTTCTTAAGGGGCACAAGGGCTCCAATAATATTTATTTTCTAAAGCACATTCTTGAAAACATAAAATCCTGAAACAACAAAAACTAGACAAAAAAATAAATAGTAAAAATGATGTATTCATCTTAAACAAAGAGGTTTGGATTCATTATTGAAAATATCCAAATGAATGAAATTATGCCTTGGAAGTTCATTAAGCATTAAAGACCCTGTTGCTCATTGTCCACAGTTTAGTCTTGATAACAGACAAGATTGCTGCTGGAGACGACAGTGGGCAAAAGATCCAAGTTGTGGGGTACATTATTACTACTTGATCTTTAACTTATACACTATCTAACACTTGATTAAGTAACCCCAACATTTACGCTACATCACTGTTAAATAATACTGATGAGGGGCCACACTCAGTAATGTGGACGTCAGTCCTGTAGCGTGGAAACGTGCTAACAGCAAATGGCCATTGACATGTAGGATACACAACCAGAAAGAAAATCAGGACAGCAGAGAAAGGATTCACTCTTGTCATCAACGTCCTCCAACGTTGTAACAATGTAGAAACAAACTTCAAGGAAGTCTGGTTCAACAGCTACTTTTCAAAAATTACAAACCACTTTTACCCTTTCACTTTTGGCTCTCTGTATCTCATTTGAATTCCCTTACATCTGAGGGAAAATCTCTGTGTGCTCACAGCTGAGTGATAACCAGCCTGTGGGCAGAAGACAGCAGCTCATTCTGAACTGTCAACTCTCAATTCACAGATGAAAGGGACACACAGACTGCAGCAAGGTCTAGCCCACATGGATTTAACATGCAGAACATAATAAAAATTTCATTGGGGTCATCTTATAGCTGCAGCAATGGTTGGTTTTTCAAAAGGCTTATGGCCACAGATATCTGCATCATCAATAAATAATAACCACATTTATGTGTGGGCTCTCAGATCATCACCAGAACTACAAATTAATTAACTTGGTAATGTACGCAGAGGAGAAAGTAAAGCAAAGGGCTGAGGGGAAAGCACAGAAGTCAGCATATCTGGATTGACAGATCAGCCTCCACCTTACTGGCCGCACTGGAATACAAACACCAACCAATCACAGAGTTGTTGGGCTTACTCAAATAAAGCACCTTACTAAAATGTTAGAAGGCTTGATTTTCCAATTAAAATCCGAGCAACATCACTCCCAGATCTGTGTGGTAGGCCAGTAGACAGTGGCTCAATTTCTCTGTTAAATACAGCTACTGCAATGCCTCTGTGAGGCCACATATGGACACTATTCGGACCCTGGACTAGTACAGTACAACGTAGTACAGTGCTATGCAGTTCAGTGTAGAAAAAGCCCAATACCCTGCAGAGCAATACAATTCCAGTAGCTCCCCCATACCCCTCTTCATGTAACATCAAATAGCTGACCTTCTAGAGCGAACACAGCCTTCCAGTCATGAGCAATAATCAGCCAAGACTTGGAGGCTGGTTGAGAAGCACTGGTAGAAGCCCCTGGACTTTCCATATCTATCCCCTAAAGCCTTTTCCTACAGCAGCCAACTTCCTAGTTAGGGCAGGAGCAACGATTGCATCACCATGACAAAAAAAAACACCCCCCTGTCTTCAACAAGCCATACTAAAGAGAGACTGCGAGGAACTAGAATTCATGCACACTTGTGCTTGTGCAGGATTTGCAGGGGAGTTATCCTTTAAATACAGAGAGTGGAGTGGTGCTGTTCACCACATGAATAAAATGAAGAAATAAAAAAGACTTGTAGGAGAGAAGCAGGTCAGCACAGCTGCTGTTATTTCCTAACAGTGCATCTCCGTTACACTGGGGGGTTTGGGGTGGAGAAAGCACAAGGGAAGATGGGATGATGGGAGCTCCTCTGCACACACACCCCCCCGGCCCACCCTGGCACTTCTCCACTGATGGAGAGAAAGGTCCCTGCACTCATTTGGACTTGGGCACCACCAGGATCTCGTCTCCATCGCGGATGCTGTAGGAGTGCAGCGCACGCGTGCTGTACTTCATCTCCTCGGGCCCGAAGACGCAGGCCACTTCCTTGTCGATGTAGTAGAGCCGCATGTTGTTAGTGGGGAGCTGCACCACTGTCCGCAGCTGCTTCTTGAGCTCCGCGACCGTCTGGTCCAGCCGGATACTTACAAGCTCCACCTT
This sequence comes from Lepisosteus oculatus, assembly GCF_040954835.1. Classification (NCBI taxonomy): domain Eukaryota; kingdom Metazoa; phylum Chordata; class Actinopteri; order Semionotiformes; family Lepisosteidae; genus Lepisosteus; species Lepisosteus oculatus. Next base: position 14,904,422 of record NC_090718.1, read on the forward strand.
GTCCTCACAGTGCACCTCCACCTTGGCATAGCAGCGCGGCCGCAGGTCGATATCTGCCAGCGGCGCCAGCTTCCCATACTTGGTCACCAGGCAGTGGTACCTGGGGGGAGGGACACCAGGTCAGCCAGCGCTGCAATGCCTGTCATCTGACATCGCCAGCTGTATGTGGGTGCTGTGCACGGCCACTGTCTTATCCTTGCTCACTATTTTCATTTATTACAATGCACCTTTTGTTAAGTGGACATACAACATGGTGGAAAAAGAAGCAAACACTGTAACAAGCAGACAGGCTAGTGACTTTGAAGTTGAGTCTCAGCAGTCCAACTTCCGATCTAATCTGCGCCTTGGATCTAGGCACAGAAGCCTACAAATCTTCCGGCAGTTGCTCAAGAAAGGCTATGCTCAGGGACCGAAAAAATATCAATTTTGCACTCTCGTCCAAAAGGAGTGACACAACTGACCCAGGAAATTACAGACCAGCACATCTGACTTCTCTGACATGTAAGAATATGGAAGCAATAATTGGAACTAAACAAGAGGATTACCTGTCTGGAAATAATATCTTAGGAGATAGCATGGATTTAGAAAGAAGAAATGTTTCATAAGTTTTAAATAACTTGTTAGAGTTTTCTCTGAACAAGGATTAGAGAAAACAGTAAGGATTACAGAAGCAACAAATGAAAATATTTAGATTAAAATCAGGACTGATACTGAATGTAAGTGTTGAATATGGGTGGCACAGTGGTAGAGTGCTTTGCAATGCTGTCTCACAGCACTGGGGCCCTGGGCTCCATTCTGGACCTGGAATGCTATCTGCATGGAGTCAGTATGTTCCCCTCATGTTTGTGCTCATCAGGAGTTATTGTCATGTTTCCTCGGGTGCTCCAGTTTCCTCCCACAGTCCACAGACATGCTGGTAGGTTAACTAGGTTCTGGGAAAATTGCTCCTAGTGTACATGCCTGTGTTTGTGTCTGTCTCTGTCCTTCAATGGACTGGTGTCCCATCCAGGGTGCATTCCGCCTTGTGCCCATTGCTTACTGGGATAGGACCAGTCTCGTGACCCAGAACGTGAATGAAGCAGTGAAATGAAAAAGGATGGATGGATGGATGGATGGATGGATGGATGGAAGTGCAGAATATTACATGCAGGAAGTAAAAACACACTAAACACACAAAATGGTGAACATCAAGCTTGACGATGTTCCTTACAGCAAAATTATTTATAGCTTCTGAACAATGTTGGGAAGCAAGAAAAATGCAAACTGGATGTTAGGATGTGATAACAGCATTATAACATAAATGTATAATCTTTATCAAAGTATGTTAAAATTGTCCGTTGCACTAATAAACCTAATTTAGAATATTGTGTTCCGTTGTGATTCCAAGTCTACAAGGCACTACTCCTCCTCTGGACTGATTCCAGAGCAACCAGATATACTCCTAAGCGCAAAGGAATGTCCTACACTGACAGGTTAAAACAAATGAATCTTTTTAATCTTTACAGTGAAGACCTGATTCAAGTATTCAGAATCCTCAAGGGCTCCAACACAGTATACCCAGAGGACCTCTTCAGGATTTACAGGTGAAACACAAACCAAAGGAAAGAGGCAGAAACTACAGGAACTGAGAACAGGAGGCACTTCTTTAAACAAATACTTGCTAAAAGAGTCTAGAACGAGCTCCCCAGACACCGTCAAAGTCAATACCCAGGGTGTTACATCATTGTGTTAAGTGAGGGATTCTGCTGGTCTCCTCTTCGACGTCTTTCTGCCCTTGCTGCTGAATGAAGTGGGTCCCCACTAGTCTGTAAAGCTCGTTTTCAGTATTCTACATTGCGCTAAGAACCTACCGTGCTTGTTTGGTTGTTTAATTTGCCAACTGTGATGATGAGCACCTATCACTGTCACTTCCCCAGCGTGAAAGCTTGCTTCTCATAGCCTGTTAGCTACAGTAGTTTACGTATCGTGGTCAAACAATCACTCTCAAATAAATGTACAGTTTCTTTTAACACAAATGTCTCTCCACCCTCTGTGCGGTCATAGCATTTTCTTTTCCTTGGTCAGCCACTGTTAAATCTTTCCAGTTATTTTATTTTTTAAGCTACATTTAGCTGCCATTTTCTAAAAAATAACTATTACTTTTCTTTTTATTCTTTTCTCTCACCATTCATTCTTGCTTGACCCTCCACCACAAAAGGGCTGTAGAGCACAATTTTTCTTCCCTCTGACAAAACTGTGCTCTCTCTTTGAATCAGGCCGCCACCCCAGTCTCTCCCCCTATTCCTCTTTCAAAAAGCCGCTTGAACCCAGAAGGTCCGCCCGGGAGGCTAGGGTTACTCAAAGGGAAAAGGCTGTGCTTTGAAAACTGGGGCTTCCATTCTAGCCCCACGTCAAACAGTCGCTTTGTTAGCCTGTCTCCCTAAAGAGGGTCCAGTCTGCATGTCTGCAGCCGGCCCATGCAGCCTTGATCGGGGAGGGGAGGGCAAGCAGGCCCAGGAGAAAGGGGACAGTAAAAGGACATCCTTCTCGCCTCTGTCCCCATCCTGTCCCTCCACGCCTCTCCACCTGGAAAGCTGGCACAGGGTCAAAGCCAAGCCTACACAGGTTGAAACAGGGGAGAAAAAATAATTCCCGGGCCATGCCTGAGTGTCCTGTCTCCCACCCTGCCTCCAAAACTACCCAGAGGAAATGGAGCGTCTTTATTGGAGCTGCTGCTCGTGCTCTAGAGAAGAGTAGAGGGTTCTGGGCGAATACTTGGGTTGTGGGAGTTTGGAACGAGCTGCTCAGCCATTGCTGATGAAGCTGATACCCTGTCTTCTTTCAAGAAGCAGCCCTTTACACAAAGGGTGGTGGGAGTATGGAACAAGCTGCCCAGCTATGTTGCTAAAGTTGATAGCTTGGCTTCTTTTAGGTTAGATGGCTCAAATGGTCTCCTCTCATTTGTAACTATTCTTATGGCTCCCAGGTAAAAGAGAGGAAGACGTCCCCTGATAAAAAATCACCAGAACATTGAGTTTTGTGGAGGGCAGTCTGCTTAGTTTTCTGTACTTTTACATTGTAATTTTACCAACACCTTAATGCCTTTTCCTTGACTTTCATTATGCATTATGACACCTCTCTCAGCTTCTAAGACTGCCCAGCTCTCCTTTTCTACACAAAAAGTACAAATGTCGGATAAGTTAAAATCTCTACTGACACCTGGTATTTACTAGTGCAGACAGACAGGACTTTGTTTAATTCCTCTACTGAAACCACAGCCCCTGCCGCCTGCTGACATGTTGCAAAGAAAGAGAATCAGAGAGAGGGAGCCACAGATGATCACTCTATGAACTCAAATTGTTCACCTTGATTTAATGTGATCTTCCAGGCGTGAATCTGGTGAAACTCTGAGATCAATAAACTCCAAGAAGGTGAACAAGACAAAAGGGAAGAGCAATCTCTTCTCTTTCTCAGTTTTCACCATCTTATGCTGATTAGACCTGCATGAGATATGCAGGAAAATCCCTGAGCTGTATTATGACTGTGATATCACTTCCTTATTCAATACACCAGACGTCCACACCACAATTCAACTGCAGACCCCTCTCCCAAGAGCAATCTCAATCCCTCTGTCCAAAAAGGCACTTTACCTATGTCATAATTAGAGCCAGACAATTCGTACAAATATCCCTTAAAAAGGGGAACATCAGCTCCAGTTACAAATGGAAATGGGTAAAGTGCACCATCCAACAGGAGGAAAAAATAAAAATCAGGCTGCCATCTCATGTATCGGCTTTCCGATCAGCAAAGCGCTCACAAAGACACCATTGAGTGGCCACAGACTGGCCACATTGTCTCCCAAAGGTTAGATTCCCCAGCCAGAGACTGCTCTCCCGCCACAAATCCCTTCTCTGCATTCTCCCGAGGTTAAGCGGAATGTGACTGACTTGGAGCACGCTCCATTTCCCAGTAACCCCCCCTTCTTCTCCTCCACCCCCAATGATGCCCCTGATACCCTACAGAGAATGGCAGGGTTGTGGTTTTGGAAATGACATTGGATCTAGCTGCAGCATGGCATATCTCTTTCTAAAGTGTCACAAGTCTGATTTCCCTTTATGTCAGTTTTCAAAAACACAGTCCATATATACGTCTGCCTATAGGGCTATCGGAGGCCAACATGGTTCTTTCAGACAATCTCTCTAGTCACTCCTCAGCCCACCATGCTAGCAGCTCCTCTCTGCTTGGGCAGTCTGGGAAACTACACCTGGTTTGCTTAAGAAGCATTTGCAAATTAGTACGGGCAGGTAAGGGAGGCAATCCTGTTCAAACACATATCACAATCCCAGAGATTAAAAAAAACAGTAAAAACAAATACAAAAAAGAGTATCTCACACAGTCTCACACAGTTATGTGTACAGAAGGGCACGAGAACCTGAGATTCACAGGCTGATCCTGTGTAGAATCATCACATCCCAGCCAGCTCCCTAACTCGCCGGGTATCATGAGCCCAGGCTCTGGCTGACTGGAGCTGACAGCACACAGCTTCTTGAGAAAATTGGAGCATGTGCTGGAGTGGGTCTGTTTTTGGAAGAAGAGTGTACTATACCTGTAAGGCAGCTCTTCCTCAGGATAATCCAGGTGGTAGCGTATGAAAAACCGCTCAGCGTCCTCTCTCTCCCCATCTGTCACCACACTGCCATTGAGCATTGACACTGAAGGCAAGCTGTGGGACAGACACAGTCACACAGCACTGAGAATCACGCTCCAATGTTTTAAAGTCTGTCAGCTGCATAGATCTGATCTGGCCAGATGATCACTATACAGGCCATTCTTACAAGAAATGACAACTTGCAGCACTGATGCAAAATGCCTGACAGCATGCAAGCCAATGATATGATTCATATTTATTATGATGTCTAAGCTGCAATTACAATGACAATTACAATTCAAATTCAATTATGAAGGCAGGAGTCCCTGCAGCTGTAGCCAATCAAGTGCTGGACAGGAGGTTCATCTGTTCTCAACAACCAGTGTGAGATATTATCTTTATACAGATTTTATTGTTATATTCAAGATTTATTTATTGAAAGGCTTGTTTTCACTTGTGTATATTTTAAGTTTGTTGGAGTAATACATTGGTATTTAAGTGTTCAAAGAAAGAAAGCAAATTGAACACACTAAAGACAAAAATATTCAATGATAAATAAGCTTTTGCAAGAAAAAGGGTCCAGGACATCAGTAAGCGTGTCTTCAGTCAGTGTGCAGTGCATTGGTAAGCATTGTGTTGAGTCAGCATGCAGTGCCCCACTGTGTTGAGTCAGTGTGTAATTCACCAGTAACCACAGTGTTGAGCCAGTGGGCAGAGTGTCAGTAAGCATGGTGCTCAGTCAGTGGGCAGGGTTTCACTAAAGCAGTGTGTTGAGTCAGTGTGCAGGGCATCAGTAAGCAATGTGTTAAGTCAGTGTACAGGGCGTCAGTAAGCAGTGTGTTGAGTCAGAGTGCAGGGTGCCAGTAAGTAGTGTGCTCAGTCAGTGTGTAGGGCTTCAGTAAGCAGTGTGTTGAGTCAGTGTGTGGGTGCTAATAAGCAGTGTGCTGAATCAGTGTGCAGGGTGTCAGTAAGCAGTGTGTTGAGTCAGAGTGCAGGATGCTAGTAAGCAGTGTGCTCAGTCAGTGTGCAGGGTGCCAGTAAGCAGTGTACTCAGTCAGTGAGTATGCAGGGTGTCAGTAAGCAGTACGCTCAGTCAGTCAGTGTGCAGGGTGCCAGTAAGCAGTGTACTCAGTCAGTGAGTATGCAGGGTGTCAGTAAGCAGTACGCTCAGTCAGTCAGTGTGCAGGGTGCCAGTAAGCAGTGTGCGGGTCCTAGTAAGCAATGTGTTGAGTCACTGAGCAGGGCATCCCTGTGTCTTGATGTTGTGTGGGGACACTCACTGTGCGACGATGAGACTGCGGCGCTCCGTGTTGGTATAGGTCTGCAGTAAGGGGATTCCCTGCACCCTCACGTCCTCCAGCTTGGGAAAGAAGTTCAGCTTCTCAATGTCCTCCCATGTGCTCAGACCTAACAACACAAACAGCAAAGCACAGGCTCCTTTGAAGAAAGACAGAATCACTGTCCACTGTGTGTCTTTTGTCATCAGGAAATGCCACAGTTCTTCCTTTCCGCTTTGAGTCTCTCCCCCGTCAAGAATGTGCCATTCTCTGGGTTCAGCCACACTGAAGTCATGACACTGCCTGGTTAAAACACTTCATACTGAAAATACTGAACATCGCATTTACACTGGATTTTGAAACCACTGCAACCTCACACAGAAATAACCAAGTTCAGACAGAAATATGTGAATAGGTTCTGTTTAAGTCCCCTGTGTGAAAGAGAATTTAATCTTTATGGGATCAGTATGTTAAATAAAGGTGAACTAAAAGCTTATAAAAGGCTCCTATGTGTACAGTCTTACATCACTCCAAGAACAATGGCCTACATAGAGAACAGTGTCTCACAGACGGAACGTCACGTTGGACCTCACTGGGAGATCCACTGTCCCTTATCCAACCGGAACATGTCCTCCTTGCTTTATCAGTTACCAGCTCAGCTGAGGTGGAGCTTTATTGAGTAGTTAAGTTCCCCCAGGGACTGCATTGCAGCTTAATGGACAGATTAAAAAGAAAAAAAAAACAGTACAAAACACTGTTCTCAGCTAAGGCTGGATATAGTGTTTCAACAAAGTCTCCCATTATTGTGCAGCAGGAAAGGAAATCAGGAGCCAAAATTGCTGCAATTTCAGCAATCAGGTCACTTTTTGCTGCAGAACAATGTAATGGCAGGTATTTGATATTGGCAACAATCGTTTCAGACAAATCTAAGCACTCTGGATCAGTGCAGTTACAGGAAAGCAGGTTGTGCTTATACAGCTCAGGACACTGCTGACAGCTTGGGAGCCTACGGCCTCTGAAACTAGACTTTAAAAAACAGAATTTGATGTATTTCACAATATATAATCCATCCATCCATTTTCCAACTGCTTTTGTCTTTGAGCACTTGGAGGAAACGCACAAGAACACAGGGAGAACATATAAACATCATTCAGTCAGCATCCGAGGGTGCGAACCCAGGGCTCCAATGCTGCAAGACAGCAAAGCTAAACCACTACGTCACCATGCCAGTAACAATTATAAATAAAATCAAGAAAGCTTCGCTTCTGACTTTCCTTCCCCTGGGAAACCAAGCCATTTCTCACAACTTCAGTGTGGCCCAGCTCACATGTCACAGAACACACTCCTTTCACAGCCCGATTTCTGCACAGGGGGGTAGGTGCAAAAACAGCAATCCTATCTGCTCTCAGATTGGCAAGAGTACATAATTAGTAGGTAGACATACAGTAGGAAGAGGGCACGACAGGTCTCAGGCCCAGAGCATGGCCAGTGGAGCCGATACCTGAATTGTGCAAGTTGATAGACCGCAGGCTGGGGAAAAGTCTGCGCAGTGTGTCGCCCGAGTCCTCAATGGAGGCAAGGTTGTTGTTCGCCAAGATCAGGCTTTCCAGGCCGGGGAAGAGCACCCCAAACTTGCGCACCTCACTCCAGTCCTGCAGGTTGTTGTCGGTGATGTGCAGCAGGCGCAGCGAGGGGCAGGGCGCCGTGGAGGGCGACACCGTGTCGTACTCGTTAAGGCACAGGAAGAGCTGCTCCAGCCTGCAGGCACACACACAGGCTCATCGTTACCATCCCCACCTCTGCTGACACCTAAAACTTACTCTTAAAGGTGGACCGCCCTTTAATTAGTGTGAGGGGATTAGATCTCCAACAACATGCCGCCAATGGTCTTATATAATCAATAAATAATGTAACAACCTATTTAAAGTACCTGTAATAACTTTCCCACTGTTTTTAGATGTTGTTACTTAAAGTTTTCAAGTAACTGTTCATCATTTATTTATTTATTTTCTACATGATTGTATTTTTTTACTGTACTTGCATTTGTGCGTCTGATTTACGTACTGTGCCTTGAGGATGCTCTGGGGTGAAAGGCGCTATATGAGAACTGAATTGGATGGCACGGCGGCAGCAAGCACATGGGTCTTACTCAGGGATCTCCCCAGTGAAGGTGTGCACCGTGTCCCAGGAGACACGCGTGTTGTTGAGGACGAGCCGCCGCACCCTGCTGAAAGTCTCGGCACAGCTGCGCTCCAGCACCGCCTCACTCAGCGGGTTGGAACTCAGGTTCAGGAAGTCCAGGTGGGGGATGTTCGATACAATCTTGCTGATCTGCAACACAGAACCAGGAGCCAGACTGTAAGCACAAGAGCCATTGGATCTACAACCTGAACAGAGGTCTTCGTTGCTGAAATAGCACGGCATAAATATACTGGATTTGTGTAGGAATTTCCACATGCAGTGCCGCAGGTCAGCAGATCCACTGTGTGAGTGTTGAGCTTCGTGCACGACTGTACTGGACTGGGGCTTGTATTGCAATCCTCTGTATGCTACACTATTACACTGCACTGTACACTATTCAACATTACAGCAGGACTCCGACCTCCTGCCAGTCCTGCAGCTTGTTGTCAGACAGGTCCAGCTCCACCACATGGGCGCAGAAGGCTGCAATCTCACTCTCGTCCCCAGCACTGCTGATCCCACAGCCATTCAGCACCAGCACGCTGGGCAGGTTCAGCCGGTCTGGAGAGGGTTTAGGGGGTGGGTGGGGAGGAGAACACAAACCAAGTCACTCACTAGCACCCGGATGATATCACAGCTGCCCCCGTCTGCCCATCACATAGTCATACAAATCCAAGATATGACACTGTCTTTCGGATCCTGCTTTTATACAATGGTAACCCCCATTCAGGACTGGTTTAGGAGACTCACTGGAAGATCCAAGCTCTGATATAATCTGGTCTAAGAGGCTGAATGACCTCCTCTTGGTCAAAACCTTTCTTATGTTATGTTCCTAAGGTGCATAGTCATCATTTGTGTATTTCTCTCCAAAATAATAATATACAGAATTTTAATGAATGAACAGAGGAACTCCGCCATAGGGGCCGCAATCCAGCTGAACTCTGTGCCGGTCCCAAGCCCGGAAAGAGGAGGAGAGTTGACCGGCAGAGTGCACATGCTGCCAGTCTTAAAAACAAAAACGGGACTGAAATCTAATGCAATGTCAATGGAAACAAAAAGAGATACACCAGCCACGCAGCCAAGGATCGATGGTTGTGGAGGGGAATAATGGACACTGCATTGGACGCCAACGGAGTTCATCTCTATGGACAGTGATGATGATGATGATGATGATGATGATGATGATGAAGAATGAACAAAGGTGGAGAACACACTTCAAAATGCATTTAAGTTTGACCAGCAGTCAGCCTAAGACAAGTTCTAGCTATATTCTATCCTGAAGAGACAAGACACAATAGTTATTCTTCTCCAAAGACAAACCAATAAAACAAACCAAACAAACCCAATTAAACCTGGTTTGTATCGGCTAAGGTTAATTACACTCATTACAGAAGTACTGAACCTGTATGGAGTCTAGCAGTGTTTTTAATCAGTGTGCAGGGTATCAGTAAAGGAGAGGTTGATTAGTAAGAAAGGTGTGGTTGTGAGAAAAGGTTTGTGAACCTTTTGGAATGATCTGTATTCCTGCATTAATTGCTCCTAAAGTGTTCGGGTGTTCATCTAAGTCATAATAATAGAAAAATACAATCTGATTAAACATCACACAAACAATTGTACTTTTTATTGTCTATACTGGACACGTTGTTTAAACACTCACTGTCTATGCTGCAAAAAGTATGTAAATATCTAGGATAATTACATCTATTGAAGAGAGTAATTGGAGTTCCAATCAATGAGATGACATTCAGGAGTGAGTTTTGCCCTGCCCTAAACCCCCCCACCAACAAAGTCTGTTTACCAACTGCACAACAGAGATTTGTCAAAGTGAAACAGGCCCCAATCAAAAGATGTTTCAGAGAACTTCAGAAGAGTTGTTGGTGCTCATAAGGCTGGAAAGGGTTACAAAAGCATTGCTAAAGACGGGGTCTTTGAGTTGTCATCCAACTAAAAAAGGACTGCAAGAGCAAGCCAAACAACACTCAAAGAGCTAACAGTCTGCAACCATAAGGCCTGCAGGTGTCTCTTGTACTGGCTAATGTCTGTGTTCATGAGTACACAATAGGAAAAACACTGAACAAGAGTTGTGTGCAGGGGAGGAGACCACAGAGGAAACCACTGCGCTCCAAAACAAAACATTGCTGCCCCTTTCAACTTTGCCAAAGACCACCTGGACGATCCACAACGCTACTGACAAAAAGTTACGTGAACAAATGAGACAAAAGTGGAACTTAATTATGCAACAGTATGTTTGGAGGAAACAAAACACTGCATACCAACACAAAAAACCTCCTCCCAAATGTGAAGCATGGTGGAGGGAGCATCATGGTTTGGGGCTGCCTCAGGGCCCGGACAGCTTGCACTCATTGAGGGAACAATGAATTCCAAATAGTATCAGCAAATTCTACAGGAGAACTTCAGAGTATCCCTCCGTGATCTGAAGCTTAATAGAAGTTGGGTTAGCATGACAACGATTCTAAAAACAGGAGTAAATCTACAACAGAATGGCTTACAACAGAAGTCCAACATTTTGGAATGGCCAGTTCAGAGTCCTGACTATAACCCTGTTGAAATGCTGTGGGATGACTTGAAGCAAGCCATTCACCCAAGACCTTGCAAAAACATTCATCAATTGAGACAGTTCTGTGAAGAGGAATTGGCCGAAATACCGACCCAAACTGATGAGCGGGACTGATCAGCAGCTAGAGGAAACGTTTGGTTGAGGTCACTGCTGCTAAAGGAGGTTCCACCAGTTACTAAATGTAAAGGTTCACAAACATTTTCAAGCACAAACTGTGAATGTTTAAATAAAATGTTCAGTATAGACATGAAAAGGTACAAATGTTTATGTGTTATTTGTTTAATCAGATTGCGTTTATGGACTATTATGACAGAGATAAAGATCACATTTGAGGAGTAATTACTGCAGGAATACATGTAATGTACATGTCACAAACTTTTTCTCACAACTGTAAAATCAGCATTTTCTTTTTCTTCTAAGAATTTAAAATATTTGATCAAAACTGGCCAGAATAAAAAGGACAAGTCATGAGTTCTAAACATGTGGCCAGCTCACGTTAAAAAAGGCAAGACATTTACAGTCCCACCAAAGAATTCTCACCAGCCCGTATGAGATATAAAAATATTAGAATAACTTTGTGCATTTAATTGGACTGTTTTTCTGCCAAAATGATCCCACAGCACGTCACAAAGAGGAGACCCACTTCATACACTGCAAAAGTCTAGCACCTACCTGGGAAACATAGCAGATCACAGGAAGAGCGAGAAACTATTCACCCGTTGCATTAGGGGGGAAGTTATGGTTAGATTGCACTAGTGTGGCACCTAGATAGACACGGACTCCTTCTGCTCTTACCTTTCATGGGTGAGCCCTGTGGCCCAGCAGGCACCACCACGCCCATGCCTGGCCCGCGGCGGTAGGGGAAGTTTTCGGGGCTGTACTTTTCACTGATCACCTGCATGAAGGTGCGCCCCTCCGCCTGCTCCATTGCCCCGTCCCACAAGACCTCCCCGTCTGCAGGGCCGCAGCGGCAAAAGAGCCAGACACTCATAGAGGTTAGGCAGGGTGGGCTGTCTGAGACGATACACACAGGCTGTCACATTAGCTCGCACTGGAATAAGACGTCTCCCGCCACCACCCCTCCTACTGCTGCAGGCCTGCTCACCCCGCCCCCCCCTTTAGCAGAAAGGTAATAATACAGTGAGAACACAGTTAAGACCTCAGTCAGCCCTTGGAGTACTGCCTGGAGCAAACGCCTACAAACAGAGGACCCTCATGGCCTCTCCTCACCTGAAGCTGCAGTTGCGTGCTTCTCAGGTCCACTATCACAGCTCTTCTGTAGTGTCTGCACGCACAGGAATGAACAGGAAGGCAAGTAAGTCTCTGTGTAAGGCTTTACAACTCTGGCTAGTAAGACTCCAGAGGTCTCCTGGTTCAGGTTTCTTAAGTGATTCCTTGTGAATCAATTTACTGTAAAAAGGGAGGTAAACACCGCTCCTCTGCTACACTAAATACATTGTTTCCATAAGTGGTTACACTCTCTTCCAGGAGTACAGCTTCAGTGATGGTTTTAAAACAACCAGGGTAACCCAATACCACAGATGACTGTACCGTGGACCCAACGCTACACAGTTTCCAAAAATAATTTTACTGCGGTCAAATTACATGAATCTACAGCATTTCTGCAAACACTTTTCAAACTCAAGTGAACGTGGGTGTATTCTTACCCTATCAGTAAGAGGCACAGAAAGGCAACAACCTCTGTCCCCTGGACACTTGTCCCCTTCCTTGGGTAGGTATGTCAGAGATTAAGAAAGACAGCAAAGAGCAAGGCGCAGATATAGTGAAGGATACAAGGGACAGCAGGAGACCAGGTCACCACTGTAGAGGACAGAAAGAGAAACTACAGTGCTTATGATCATAAGCGATCAATTTACATACCAGTGGTGATGTCACAAGACATCACATCTTGCCTGCATTGTGATATCATTGTGTCTGAGCAGCACTAGCCTATGACAGAGAAACAAGGAGTTCACTGGGGTCTCACACAAGACTCCCACTGGGCTCAGTGTAGGAAAGTGAGACTGAAGAGCTCATGGCAATTCAGTCCTGGTTCTTCTGCACGCATGTCTTGCATGCTTCTGTTGAAATGAGTAAAACATTTCCTTTCACAATTCTTTCTTTCTGAGAAGGCAAATCAACAATTTATTTTTGACACTACTCAAAAAATGGTTTCCTTTTTTTATAACAAACCCAATTTAACATGCAAGAGCATTTTTAGACCCAGTGTCATTGATTAAACTTTATATGACAATTTTATGAACTGTGTACTACGCTGTGTGTGAATAAGAACCATAGTTTGAGCCAGATTACTAACTTCCTTATTACCCACCAAGATGTTAATTTGCTTCATGTCAAAGGCGAAACTAAAGAAGCCTCACTAATGAAGGTTTACAGTGGTATCTTTACATTTACTATGGTTTCCTCACAATTCCAGCATGAACATCCTCTGCTTTGTAAGGATGTGTTTTCACTGTTGATCTCACAGCTCCTCCCTCTACCCTCACCATGTCACAGCACCACAAAACTTTATACAGGCTGACAACACGTCACCCTTGACATTTTCATCAGTAGGGATGACAGTTTCTCCTACCTTGATTCTTTGCTTTGTCTGATCCAGCTTTCCAGAGCTCTTAACAGGTCAGGGCAGTTTTACTGTCAGGACAGAGCGGCAGCTGTGGACAGGAAACAGACTTTGACATCAAAAGTATTTTCACAGAAGCATGTTTGTTTTTTATAGGTCCGTTCTCTTTCATTTAAGACACAGGTTCAATCTCGTTCACCATTAGAACACAAGAAAATGAGACAAAATCAATTGCCTTTTGCTTTACACTGCTTCTCTTTATTACCCTGTCACCAAAGCATCCTTTCTTTGCGATTTACAGCCCATTTTTAGACAGTTCTTTGCTATGTTTTTTCTAACTATTCCAGCAAAAATAATTGCTGTGAAGCTGTGCATTGAAGATAAAGAAATGCTGATATCAAACCCAATCTCCAAGGCGGTCCACCCCAGATCACGTTTTTGCTGCAACAGCTGAGAGGGTGTGACTAAAAGCAGTTCAATAAGACGGAAGAGCAACGGGGAGCATGCAGCATGTGGCCAAGGCAGACTAACAGGAGAGAGTGCACACACTACAGAGCCCAGCACACTTCGTCCTGAGAATCAGTCTTGAACTGTCTTGTTCAGCCACTGGTCCTGCGCATCCTGATCAAACGACTAAGAGAAGACAAATAATAAAAAACTAAAAAAAAAAAATACATCTACAAAATTTCACTTCATCTACGCTCTTAGATTTTCATTTCTCAAAATTATAAAAATGAGCAAAAAAAACCCACAAAGGAACAGTACGATTTCTGCCGGCACAGGTGTATCAATTGTCAATTCTCTGCAGCTCTGGCAGGACCCCTCTCTATGTTCACTGAAGGCTGCCCTCTGTGAGAGTCAGCCAGCGCAGTGAGGCCGTGCTGACAGGGACTGGTGAGAGAGGCTGCTGTCAGGCCCAATAGCCCTTACAGGTGGCACTGTAAAGACAGCTCCCTCTGATCCTCCTCTCCACACTCAGCTCACGTTGACTTCACTTCTGATTTCTGGCCAACGAACACCCGAAACTAAGACCCACTGTCAACGAGCGATAACAAGCTCCATTCACTCTTGAAAGAACAGCAAGCAAAGCTGCACACATCCAACCGTCTCTTCCCAGGGGAATCAGTGGAGAGCAGATTGACAGGGTATGAGGGAGCCAGAGAAGAGCCATGGGGGTTTGCTTGATAGACACAAATATAAGCAGGACTAAAATTTGGGGAAAAAAAAACATTATTCAGCTACATTTTATTAACAGTATTGCTTCTAAATGACTTCTTGCTTTAGGCAAATTAGTCTGTACTTATCCGTCTTTAAAATGATAATTTATATAATATTGTAACACCCTGTCGTTCAATGCTCCCACCACCCTTTGTGTAAAGATGTGCCTCCATTACTCAACTCTGAACGCACTTCCACGTAGTTTCCAATTATGCCCTCTAGTTTGGGTTACACTGTAAATCGTAAACCTAAACCGTGCCTTTGTCAATGCCTTTGAGGATTCTGAACTTCTTAATTAGGTCCCCTCATGCACGTAACAGCAAACATATCTTTTCCCAAAACCTTTTAAGCTGGATCAACTTCCAGCTATTTATTTGTAAATCTGATAGAACCAAAAGAGGGCTTCCTAACAAACTGTTGCCATGACAACTGAGTTGGTATACCATTGGGCACTACTGGTTGTTAAGGAAACTTGAGGTGGAGGGACTGGATTCAAACTTTGAAGTAAAAAGGAGAAAAGGCTCACCCTTACTGACATACTCCAACAGAAATGCACTAGGAGTGCAACAGGAGTTCATGTAGCAATAATCATCCAAATTTGGACTTGATCATTTGTCTCTAATCCACTCCACTCAGCAAGTGGCATGTTTGTAAATATACAATTCGAATTCGTTTTCAGAATGATGCATACCTTCTGTGTGAATTTATTTTTGCAGCTATCGACTGCACACAAAACTGAAGCACTAGAAAGTGTATCCCTTCAATCTTCTTTGTAATGTATCTGCAAGATTGGCCCATGTATTTGATACATATTGTGTGAAATTTGTATATATAGTAAGTAGCCCTGGATGAGCAGAAAAAATATAAAAATAATACTTTATGAATACAGAAGCAGGAGTTTCTGTTAGATGTGACCTATGACTTCACTCCCTGAACACAAAAACTCCCAGAACAATATAACTGACGGTTAGGAAGAGTTTAACCAGAATTTCCCCATTTTTCAGTTTTTCCTGTCATCCCAGGTCATCCTGTTTGGTCTGATATGCAAACATCCCTAAAACAACAGAAGCAATTCTGGGACAGTCCTGTGGAGCTCTGTATCCCCTCCTTGATCGTTTCAAGATGAGCGGCACGGCTGGCTCCTCTTCATTAGTGTAATTTACTCGGAGACGTCACCTTGACCCGCAGTCATGATTGGGCCAGCGGAAGACAGCCGCACACTGCTCACAGACGTGGCCCATAGAGGGCGCACAAAACCTGCGCTACGATGGAGTCGCTTCAGAATGTGCTGTTCTCGAATTTGACGAAACTCCTGGCACCTGTCTGAGCTCTTGCGAGTGAAGGCGGTGCTGATCCAGTGTACTTATGTTTATGCGACGTAGATAACGGTAAATATGCGTCTTTATGAAACTTTGTTTCACTACTGTACTCAGTTTTGGGGAAAAAATCAGAATACACACATCAAAGCCCTGTCTCGATTATGATCCATTATGATCTCCGACTTACAGTAACAAGATGATATACTGTGAAACAGTGTGTTCGCATGGGGTGCATTAATCGGAATATATTGTTTTAGGTATTTACTGTACCCTTCTACAATCTTTCCCATTGGTTTACATATCTGAATTTGAAAAGGACAGAAAGACACGACTTTTTTCATTTGTAATAGTGATTCAATCCTCTTTCGCCTAACTGGGCGCAGTGTGAGAGTGCAGCTCTGTCCGGTCAGGTCAAGCACGAAGCTCGGTTTGCTCTTGCCCGGACAGGTATTTGAATGGCCTTACTGTACTGCACTTTTACACAACAGCCTGCTCTATTCGAGAGAATTTACCCTTCCTTCAAACGCGCAGACGTCTTCATCGGTGTTCCCTTCCTGCAAAGTGATTTGGAAGTGCGAGCTCTTCCCGAAGTCGACAGAAAATACCTTCTCTCGCAGTGAATTTGGCGAGGCGTTTCAAGACGGGGGTCGCTTTGATGCTTGTTAGCTTTCGGTTTGCGCGTACAGTAACGCGGTGAGAAGGTAACTTATTTGACCCAAGGAGCTCCTCAATACAGCTCAGCTCCGGCTCAGGGACATTAGGCTCCAGAAGAAGACCGAGCGCCCGATTTGTTCATGATTCCAGCTAGTTCACCTGCAAGGTGCGAGCTGCTGCTTCGGACAGCCGTGCAGGTGAAGACATCACCCCCACTGTAAGACGCATCCGCAGACAACACAATGACCCCTGCGCCGCCTGCCCCAGCGAACGACAGCTCTCTCGCAGCCCGCAGGCCGGCGGGGACACCCTGCCAGCCCCCCGCCACCTGTCCCGGGGCCCGCTCGCAGCGAAAGGATTGCCGTCGTCATGCCCCCCCCAAAATACAGCTTTTATCAGCCACTCACCCCCCTTCCTCTCGCGCTCTGGGGTTCTTGTTGTTGTTGCTCCAGCTGTCACAACAACCCCCCTCATTCCGGCAGTGACGCAGCACACAGAAACACTGTAACCGCACACTGCAGAGCAGGGGGAGGGCGCCGGGCCTCCGAGGGCGGCCTCTCCGGGTGCCTATTGGGCAAACCTGACGTCACTCAACTGCCCATCAGTGGCGTTTGACGCCGCTCACGCTGCAATTGGGCGATCGCGTGCATCTCTTTATGAGCAATTTACGACGAGGCATGATGAGGTTTCGGGGTTCGGGTACGATTGACTCCTGTTTTCCGCGTCTCCGTGAGGATGGGATCCTCGCCTGCCGCCCCCTAGCAGTGCTGTGCTCGGATAACGACCCGGTCTCAGAGTCTGGTGTTTTTGTATTTTGGGGGGTTAGACCTTGCGCTGAAATCACCCAATCGCCGCTCGGCACCGGGTAAACAGCGCTCTTGGACGTCGCCTCCAGCACTGCCGGGTACGTATAGCACAGGTTTTCTTTTGAATAAAGATCACGGTGTCCTTAGACGGCACGAGTTTAAAAAATGCACATATTATTTCACAATCCTGTACCGGTCGCTTCATGCACACCTTGATAATGTGACCGGTGTGGCCTTGAACCTGGAAACTGCTCAAACAAAAGAGCAGAAGTTGGGGGAAAAAATACAAAAACACACCGGTGCTGCATAACAGGAATAAACGGCTACTCTCCACTTGTCAAATAACACTCAAGTTTGCTAAAACCAAGTTGTGTGACAAAATAACCAATCTTATCAAACCCGGTATAAAAATCAAATAAAAGGGCTGTTTCCAAGTTCGAACTCTCACAATAGGTCAACTAGAAATACAAATGAGAATGAAGACGAGATGTATTTGAATAAATCAAACTTTTGATATTAAAACAAAGTTCTTATTTTTCCCGGTATCCCTGAAGCCACGCAGTGCCGCCTGTGGATTTTATACGCGGAAAAGTTTCGATTCACTTCTTTTTTAGGTGCAACAGAAGTAGAATTTCCTCTGACAATTTAGCTCATGTCAAAAACACGAAACCCGTTGACGTTCGCAAAGAACTAGTCATTCATTCTGGCAAAACATTTCCCTTGATTCGTGAATTACAACTCATCGCCCGAATTCTACTTACAAGCAGTGACTGTTACACAAAATAATGTTTTAGGCACTCGGAGTAAGAGAAACCAACAGACTCATTCGCGTCGGTTTGCCGCTGACCACGACACGGACACTGGCGTGGACACTGCGACCCGAGACTGCAGAACACATCCTTAGAAACTGGGAAGTTTCAACGTGACGTCATTTGTAAAATCCCGTTTAACACGTTTGTCACAGGTGGTTCGAGACAAATCAACATCCTAGATTGTTTTAAAATCACATTATATTGCTTTTAACTACAGCAAGACGGAGATAGAAGTGTTGGCGGTCCGAAAATAATTTCACAACCCTTAGTGGCGGATTGGACCCTCCTTGCACTCTCCGGCTGATTGGCAGGGAGCTCTCTACCTGCCGGCTGCTCACCTGAGGGATGGCACGGTACGGCAGCCCGGTTCGGTCGGCTGCTCCTCTCGCTGGTGCAGAAGTCGTGCCTCAGAGTATCGGACAGACGCCACCTGCTATTTACCAGCTGTCCAGTGCAAAATCCCTAAAATACTCTGCAGGATGGGCGAATTGCCCCATTGATGAACTAACGTCACCGAGGAATTTGTCGCGGGGGGGCAAAGCCCAGTACATGACGAGTTGTTACCCGCGGAAAGAGTGGCTGTGGCGCGCGGTCCCACAGCTGAACAGCGTTTCTGCCGCCGCGGGCGTCTTGAATTTAAAGACTTTTCAAGACAGGACTTACAGGACAGTCGTACAGGACTTCCGTACTGGGCCTCTCGTCAGTCGAGCCAGCCGGACACAAATACTGACACGGACAGTTTCTCGCGATCACACAATACATTATGACTTTCAGGAACCAGCACCATTTTCAGATCAGCCTTCCCTTGCTGCCGCAGGGCGAAGTCTATACTTTGAATACGGGGTTCACAATCTTTATTTTGTTTTATTGCCCTTTCTGTAGGGTGTAATTCCCCCCATCCTGTAAAATAAAGTCCCCCCCCCCCTGTAAATTAAAAAGTAATCGCCAAATTCCTTACTTATTATTATGAAGGTATAATAAAAGCAGAATATGAAAAAATAAATGAGGACTAGAAGTCGACTATGGCTTTATTCCGTTGTACAATCTTGATATCTGATGCTGTGGCTAAGGATCTGCGCCTGTGGCTGGAAGGCTGCCGGGTCGTATCCCGCGTCCGGGAGAGGAATCCTACTCCGTTGGGCCCCTGAGCAAGGCCCTTAACTCCAACTGCTCCAGGGGCGCCGTATAAATGGCTGACCCTGCGCTCTGACCCCCAAGCTTCTCTCTCTGTCTGTGTCTGTGTGCGTCAAGGAGAGCAAGCTGGGGTATGCGAAAAGACGGATTCTTAATACAAT
Source organism: Lepisosteus oculatus (assembly GCF_040954835.1). Taxonomy (NCBI): domain Eukaryota; kingdom Metazoa; phylum Chordata; class Actinopteri; order Semionotiformes; family Lepisosteidae; genus Lepisosteus; species Lepisosteus oculatus. Next base: position 14,923,773 of record NC_090718.1, read on the forward strand.
AAATTGTATACGGCCAATAAAGTAATCTTATCTCTTATCTTCTAAGAGGACCTGACGGACGCGTTCACAAATTCGGATTGCTATTCCACGGTGTGGCCAGTGGAGGCTGCTGTTGCCCAAATAATTTGCTAATAGTCTTCCAGTCTCCCAACAAAACACAACAGTAATTACAATCTGATGAAACAAACTATAAATTGATAAGCGAGTCAGAGCCCAAGAACAGTGTTCCCTTAGAACGGTGCTCCTTCTTTTTTTAGTGGATATCCCGCATTTAAAACCTGACAGATTCTGATCACCTGACCTGGTTTAAGCCCCGAAGGAACTGAAGGAGAATACATTTTCTTTCACCAAATCGCTTTGAACCAAGAGAGTAGAATCTCTAGAAGAATAACGTGCGTGTTAAAGCAGTGAAGCAGCTAGATATAACCCAGTTCTGAGTTTTTATTCACAGTCGTGTTGAGCGGGCACCAGCCAGCAGGTATTGGACTTCCCCCTAGTCATGGTGGACACCTGCTGGCATTATTCACACTGTCATTCACATGTACTAAAATGAACAAGGCCGAGGAGCATCAGACTCTTGTGGTTTTCCCCACAGACCAAACCTCCTGAATCTCCTGCATCTTTACCTGAAATAATGTCTGGTAGTGGATGACACAGTGAAAAGCATTGCCGCTTTACAGTTCTGGGGCTCTTGGTTCAATTCTATCTGCATGGAGTTTGTATGTTTCCTCTTGGTGTTCTGGTGTCCTCCCACAGTCCAAAGTTATACTGGTAGGTTAATTGCAAAATTGTAAAAATTGACCCTGGTCTCTCTGTGTCTTTCTGTTTGCCCTATGATGGACTGGGATCCCATCCAGGTGGTACCTTGCCTTGCGCCTGTTGCTTGCCGGTTTAGGCTCAGCTCCCCCAGGACCCTTTTTTGGATGAAGTGGTTAGAAAATGGATGGATGGATATTACTAACCAGGGGTCACAGAAAACACTGGTTTAAGGCATTAAAAATGTACTTCTTGCCTTTTCCTTTATCCTAAATGTTCCCCTCATGTAGCGTATCAACCTTTATCTGTGTATGCGACTGAAGTGCTTTATGGTGCAACTTAAAATCATGCTCCTGATATCAACCAGGAACGCTTAATCTCCACCGGTGAGGAAGCTCAGTTTTGATTCGATTCCAGTTCTATTGGGAGTCTCCAACACAGGACACAGGAACACAGAAAACCAAGATGAGTACACCCTGCCCATCCTGCCCATTTGGAAGTTATCTGATAGTTGATCAGGTGATCTTATCCAGCTGTTCCTGGAAAAAAAAAGCTGGGATATCGCTTCAACCACATGATTGGGCAGCTGGTTTCACACTCCTACAACCACGTGCGTAAAGAAGTGCCTCTTGTTTTCAGTTCTTTCCGTTTTACTGTTCTTTTTGGGTAGGAAGGAACAGCGTTTGCTTTTACAGCACTCAGCACATACAGGCTTTGGTCAGAGGGGAGCTTGCCTCTTGCCTACCACAGAGCACCATGACAGGACCCTGCAGATACAGGACATCTTTAACAAGTATTGTTTTTTACATTTTACCCATCAAATACAAGGAGACAGTGATTGTGCTTTTGCCTTTTATTTACATTCTCAATAAATTATAGTTATTCACTTTCAGTCTCACTCATGTCAAACCACACACTCGGGATATATTTGCAGGTGACATAACCGTAACAACAGCCACTCAAGCTGGTCTTCCTCCTGACCAGAAAACATCACCTGCCACAATCACAAGCATTCTAGCTGTGGAGAGCTCCATGAAGCCATTCAAAACAGGAGTCATACTCTTCCCAGACTCCTGTGGGAGGGAAAAGAGCGGTGCCTAGGTGGCAGATAAAGTCATTTTTGTCCCATGGCATAAGGATGGCAGCCCAGGCAGATCTGTCAGTGTGGCATGGAGCACTATGAATGCAGAGTCATTTCAGCACAGCATGCATGTCTCCAGTCAGAACCATCTGCCCTTGTCTTGATAAAGGAAAACGGAAAGAAGCTTTCTGAAAGTTTACTGCAGTAAATCAGCAGGTAAGTGAAGAAGGGAACATGGATGATAGATGTTTAATAGTTTTATATAGTGAAACAGGGACAAAGCAAAATGGAAGTAATCGTCTTAGTTGAATCCAACAGCAGTAAACCTTCAGGTGGTTCACAGCACCACAGAGCTGATGAGACAGCATGACTGTGCAATGGCAGCTTCTTCACAGTGCAAACCTCATCATATAGGTTATTGTAGGGTTGAGGAAGGCAACAAAACAGGTGCTGGACTCTGAGCATGCTGCCCTTCCTAATTCCCCAGAGCCCACTGGGTGTGCATATTTAGGTCAGATGTCTTCAACCCTGGTCCTGAAGAGCTACCATTTCTTGATATCTACATTGCAGATGAAGAGTCCCCAGACTTCTCCACCTAAAAAAGTACTGACCTGATTCATCAATAGTCATTTTAGCAGCTTACAGACCCCAACAGAGCCCGAGGCATTGGGGATCCCCCCAGAACTGGGCTAGACATCTGGATTTGTATCATGGAGGGAGAGTGGATTTGCCATGCTACGTTGTAGAAAGCCACTGATGACTCTTTTAATTAAAACTGGCAAGTGTCATTATCAGAAAGCCTTTACAGTCCCCCACTCTCAGCATAGTCTGTTTAGAGAGCCAGCGCCTCAGCCTGCACTGTCACACTATTCCCAGCATGCTCCATCAGTTTTGAACAGTACATTAATTCATGATTTCTAAAGCACAACAGAAACCTTGAGAGACTTGATTCTTTGAGCATTTTGCCACGATTGCATGCCATTATATCTGACTGCAGTGACAAAAAAACTGAAAGACTTTTACATAAATAAAATTAAAGAAGACATGAATTTGGACGGGGTAACTCTAGCTGTATGACAGACTTAGAACACAGAGCTGTCATTTCAAAGGCATCTACGGCATGTGTACAGAAGTGAGTCTGTAGGCTTTTGTGCTGAGACAATGTTTACTGGGCTGCCATCGACTGATGCAACTGGAGAACCAGGGTGTCAGGCACAGCCACGCAGAAAGAGTCCATTGTCAGTGCAAGGAAGGATCATGCTTTCATGTGTGGCACTGACAGCCTGCAGACATACACACACAGCGTCAGAGCCTCAGCGCCACTCATCCAGATCCACAGTACATTCTCTAAATGTGCAAAGAAGTGAAAAAAATGGCGATGTCGTTTAGCATCCAAAGCTGCGGATTCCTGGATTTATGGAGCAGTTTTCCACAGAGCATCACGGCCCTGTCCCAGCGTGCACGCCTGTTGCAGAAGTGGCCCGTCTGCCCCAGCAGGGAGACCACAGGGAAAGGCTGTAAGGTCACTCCCTCTGCTTGAACCTCTGCTTTCACCATGCTGGGGTGTTGAGCTTCAGCAGAACAGTTTTATACATCACAGGTGCAACAAAGACAGGTGTCGTCCCCCCGCCCACAACAAGAGTAAACATGAGAGACCTGCAGTGAGCACCACTGGCGCTGTTAAAAATCTCTTCCACACACTACACAAATCACACAAATGAGAGAAATAATCCAGTTTCAGCATCATTGATTGGTATATTGCCTTATTATATAAAATATATGTACACAGTCTTTTAAAACATTCCTTCCATGTTGTACAATGTTATTAAAACAATGGAAACCAAAGGCGAAATGTTCACACTTCAGTACCCTTTAGTTCACAGCACTTAAAACAACCGATAGCAGCCACACTGAGAGAGTACAGCAGACAGGGCTTCACCTGAGTGAGAACAGAGTAGACAGGCCCTGTCCTCCCAGCCCTTCACACAGACCCGGATGCAGGGAGGGGGGATGCAAGACACTGGGAGAGAAAAGATCATCCTAGGCTGTTTTCAAAAAACCCCAGCTGAAGGCCTGGGGGACAGCTCACATACCACAGCTCCTTCCCAGAGGACTGGCCGCACTGCTGGCCGACGGAAGAGCAAAGTAAAACAAAACAATGAGAGAAAACAAAAGCGAAAGGAGTCCTTTAAGTCAAGGCGGTCTTGAGCAAGAAGGTAGGTGCAGTTCAGATGAGAGCTGTAGTTGCAATGCATAGAGTGGGAGCTCTGAGTGGGAGCCTTGGGGTTTTTATTGCCTGGCGGGGGCACCCCCAGCCTGAGCAGATAAACGGAGAGGGGTGAGGGTGCCGCCTGCTCTTCATGTCGCTCTGTCAGAGACCCCCAGGACGGATGTGGAAGTTGCCCCTCAGTGCCCATGACTGGTCTGTGTGGAAGATGCCCTCATCTGTTTTGGCAGTCCAAGAGGGCGTCACTCCATCTCTGCATCCCCAACTCCCCTTTCTCACCCTCCCCTGCCCCCCCTTGGGGCATCACATTCGGGAGGAGGTGGACAGCTCGTAGAACAGCACGTAGGCGTCGCTGGTGCGGACTTGGCCGGAGGACATTGGCGTTACTCTGTGTGACAAGAGAGGGAGGCTATGAGATTCTGATCGTGCACTGAAACCATGACACTGAAATACTGAGAGCCTACTGACCTGCCTTTCAAGAACCAATCCTTAAAAAAAAAACTCTGAGAAAAATAACTGTCTAGTCAGAGAGCACTGGAAATTGAGCCGACAAGGCACAGAGCAGGCAATCAGAGGATTATCCATCTACAGACACCCCCTTATTCTGCAAATGGTGTGAACAACAGTTGGGCAACAATCTTTTCCTTTAATCCATCAGGCATGTCACAAGGCACTCTGCATGAAAGCACGAGAGAGGTAATGGATACTTTGCAGACAGGCAGTGGGAGGGTACCTGGAGTCGTTGAAAGTGTGCCACTCCCCAGTGGAGGGATTGCGACAGTAGGCTGTGTAGTGGCCACCCATGGTGGTGCCAGAGTGATTGGAGACTGCATACAGGTTATAGACTGCGTGGACTAGAAAGAAAGAGGAAGAAAGAGAGTTATCACTGCAGCACGGTCTCTTCATCGCTATTCAGAACAAAAACTGAGACACCCGCATGCACACAGACCGACAGCTGTGCACGCGAGCCGGTACTCACTGCTGTTTTCAGAGGCAAATTCTCGGAGGTCCAGGTCCTTCAGGGGGAAGCTGACAAATGTGGACAGCTTGCTGGTTCTGACGCGAGCTTCAGAGAACCGCTTCAGGTCTAGGCAGAGGGTTCAGTCAAGGATCTTGACTGCACAGGGATTCCTCTACTGCATGGTGATTACAGACTACCATCTCAACGCTTAGAAGAGCTGGAACTGTTTCAAGAGACTTAATTCCACGTTGCATAAACTTACAGTTAACAGCCACAGACAACCGAGAGTAGTCTGTTTGGCTTGTCTAGCCACAAATACATGGTAGTTAGCAGCCAACGGATCTTAGGATCTCATCCAGCCTTTCTTGAAGTAAGTGAAGAGTATCAGCATCAACAACGTGGCCAGGTAGCTTGTTTCACACACCCCCCACCCTTTCTGTAAAGACTCCCACAACTCAAGACAAAGGATACGAAGCACCAAGATCTTTGGGAATTTCTGAATGGTGAACTTTTTTGTGCACTTCCTTCTGGCTTTACACCTGTAACACGTCTGCAAAAGAAAAATAAGAAGTGACTCACAAAGCCCCCCACAGAGCTGGAAGGAATTATAGTGCCAGGCAATCTGGTTTTACAAAGTACTAGTCTTGCAAAACATCGCCCCTACCAAACATTTCTGCCATGCACATGTATGTCTATCTGCCTGCACAATACAGCATCAGATCTGCTGTGTGCACCAGCCTGCTCAGTCTCCTGCGTGTTCTCCATGACTGTGCATCAGAGGCTGTGCTAGCTCTCTGGCGGAGCAGAATTATGACACCATCTTAAACACTGAGTGACTCTGCTGTTCTAGGCCAGGAACCTGTTCAGGGTCCACAAGTCTCTATCAATAAAGACAAAGCTTCATGTACACCACAGCCCTGCAGCTCTTTAGGGCCAGGCCCGCATGACTCTTCGACACAGTTTGGAGTCGATACTCACTGGCTTCTCATCTCCATCCAGGACGTCCTCCTTGGTGAACAGTCTCATGCAGTCCATCAGGCTCACCTCCCCATAACCTTTCTGTGTAGATGAGCACAGGACTGTTGTTACACAAAGACTGAAAGCTTCACAACACACGTTACTATGTATACCCTCTATGCAGGACAGGGTGTTTCAGCTACATGCATCAGCTACAATGTGTATAGTAAGGACAGTGATAGCAGCAGAATGGGCTTGGAAATCTGGAGAAGGTGCTGCAGCTGTGGGAGGGGTCAGAGGTGGAAACTGTCCTGTGTCAAGAGGGGTTGGGGCAAAGTAAAACGAGACTGACCTTGGCAATGGGCAGGGATAAGTCCCAGAAGGGGTCGAACACGGTGGAGCAGTAGCCACAGTCACTGCAGGTCAAAGAGCTCTTCAGCTGGCCCACAAACAGATCTGCACAGAAACACACAGGCCAGGCTCTGTCACTGCGGAGAGCTGCGTGCCCGAAATATGGCCCAGAGCGAACCATTTCACACTTTCACACGACTAGAATGACTGTCTTCTCATTTAACATGCCAGACAGGTACGATTGCCAACTATGATTTTGAAGTTAACAGTAAAATCTGTGCACAAACACATACATATATATATATATTAACTCCTCTTCTAAACAAAATAAAAAAACAATGAAAGCATGTACTTACCCACTATTCTACTATCTTCCCTCTCCAGGTATTTATTCCACATTCTTTTCCCTTTCTCGTCATCTCTGCTTAAGAGAAAAAACATGTTCATACACTGAGCTCCGACAGACTGGAACACCGCCCTGAGCTGGGGTTCACTGCTAACAATTCACACCCCGGCAGCAGGGGAATTATAGGATACTATTCAGAACACCTATGCCTACACACAGAGCACAGCTGTGTCCACCGATTGTGGTTCAGTGACAATCTTTGGGACTCTTGACAGTCCAACAAAGAGTGGATGAGCAGTTTACTCCAGCGTCAACAACTGGAACAATTGGAGGCCTGATCAGGCCAGATCTCAGGTACTGCCAAGACAGGGCCTGGTCACTCAGCACTGGCACTCAAGAGCTCTGAAGTCAATCAGGAGCTGGGAATGATGTTGTGTAAGCAGTATGCATGTCACTCTCTCTCTCTCTCCCTTTCCAAGCCTCATAATTTACTATGTAGGCAAAATCCACACCTGACACATTTAAGAGAGGTCTGTGTCTGCGAGACCTCATACTCACGGTAGATGGTCCAGATCCTCCATGGTGGCCCGGGGCCGGACCGTCACTCTGTTCACCTCATTGTGCAGCCCATCAAGCAGGAACCGGAGAAACTCCTGAGCATCCTGCTGGCTGGAACACATGGACAGAAACAGACTATAAGCGACCCAGAGCACCTACCGTACAGGATGCCACAGAAAGGAGAATGCTGGGATGATCTGTTTTTTCACTCAAATCCTTCCCACTAGGATTAGTTAATAATTCAATATTCCAGACCTTTTCTGATAAGTTATGTTATACAGAAATCTCCTTAGTTAAGCAATCACGAGGTCAAACAAAGAACCTGTTTCATAAACACAGTAATAGGACTGATTAGATGGGCTACAATTAGACCAGTAAGGCCCGTTATCTGCTCCTGCAGAGATATTAAAGAATTTACAGACAGGCCAAGAGAAGAAGGAACTCACTTGTAGCCAACAAATCTGGGAGCGTATTTCTGAATCTGGGTCTTGAATTCCGAGGGGCTGACTGCCTCGCTGCTCGTTGATGTCCACAGTGTCTGGATAAGCTTGGCAAATTCTGCAGGTGGAGACGGAATAAACACCTTTTAGATCTCTCTCTCCAGAGACCAGGCACACTGTGTTACGCACAACTGATTTGCTCATATCTACAAGGGTGAAGGAGGCCTGTGTGCCTATTTCACCTTCCATCAGCGCGGTGTTGGTACGGCTGTTGTTGTTGAGGTCCCGGCGGTGAGAGTTGTGCAGACAGTAGTCGCGAAGCTGTTGAGTGTTACTGAGACACTGGAGAATGGAGTTCATGAAACACTGATGAAAGAGAGAAAGAGGGAGGAGTTACATCATACACACATCTTATTGTTTCACCTCCTAGTCTGCACAGGCCCGCTGGCTGCGTACAGATCCTCTGATCAACAACGAATAAAAATACACTTCTCCTCTAACCCCCACCCTCTTACCCAAAACCCAACTATGTACCAGCTGTTTGCTGAAACAGGTAGTTGCCATGGTATATAATCCAAGCAGAATCATTGACAAAAAACAGCCGCACAAAATGCAGAGTCATAGGAAAGTTTGGGTTATAATAACATGTAGCAGCTGCTGCTCTCTGAAAACTAGTTTTGCAGAGGTTGTGGTTTATCTGCGATGGTTCTTGGACTTTTCCAGTTGTATATATAAGCATCCAAAAACACAAAGGGAAGTCAATCTTCAGGGCTGCCCGTTTCATTGGTCACTTTGTCATGTGGAGAGGAAGTGTGGCCTGCTCTCCACCCTGGAAGCTTGTGAAAACAACACTGGAGTTTCACAAGATGTGTTCAAGGAACGGAGGCCCTAGAGAGGACACCCGCCATGTGAGATGTCAGGTACCAGGCTGATTGCTCTGCTTGGTCCCGTGAAACAGGGACTGACCTTCACCCATGCTGTAGGACGTGGAAATTTCCCACTGATCCCACTATCCTAGTGATCTTACTGGTTCAGTCAACCAGAAATCCCAGTGCCCCAGTAATCCCAGTGGAAGTCTAAGCACCCCTGCTGTGCCTATGTTGTCCTATTTGCACAGGTGCCACATCACCCAGCAGAGACATGGCTGTATTGTGACCATGCTGCACCCTTTCTTGCGCCTACCCCGCATACTCACTGTGTTTCCCAGGTTCCGCAGTCCCACGAGGCCCTGAGCACTCTTTGAGTTCTGCAAGTTAAATGAGAAACAGGACAATCAGCACTGACAGGACACAGACAGCATGTACGTGTGATAAGGCAGTGCCAGAACAAGCAGGAGTTTGCTGGCACTTTGCCCCTGTAGTAGGAACAGACCAGTTCAAGAAGGATGGTATTCCTGGAAGACACAGGCAGCACTGTCTCTGCCAACAGACGTCAAACCAGAAACAGACCGATATACTTTTGACACCTCTGGCCTGAGAAATGAGCCTTTTATGGTCAACACCTGAGGAAACAACTTTTTAATTGGCTTCATTTTCCTTGTGTCTCTTCAGCCATATACATTTTTCCTTTCATATTTTAAATGTTTCAAAGCCAGATTAATGTCTGCTGGTGGAAACACTGAATTGGGATGTGAGCAGTCCTGCCTCTACCCACAGGAAGACTCCTTGCTGCACTGGATCAGCAAACACTACGAAAGGCAGTAGGTGGAATTAAAGACTAGGCAGGAACCGGCAGATTTGTGTAATGTAGACAACTGCAGAATATTACACACAAAGATAAACTCTAATCAGTCCAGAGAAGAGCAACCAGTTACATTTGAGGGCTCACTTTCTAACTGGCTGTAGGAACTGAACCTTCTTAGTCTTGATCACAGAAGACTACAAAAGGGAACCTGATACAACTATTCAAAAACTTCAAAGTCACTGACAAAGTCCATCCTACGTACTACTTCAGACAATGTAGGAAGTATGTGAAAGGGCATTTATAACTGAGAATAGGAGACACACAAGTTGTGGGAGTGTGGAACAAGCTGCCCAGCCTTGCTGTTGAAGCCGATAACCCGGCTTCTTTCAAGAACCAGCAAGAGAAGATCCTGGAATCAATTACCTACAAACTGCAAGACAGACTAGATGGCCTGAAAGGCCCCCCTCTCGTGTTTATGTTCTAACCCCACAGTGTTGGTTATGTGAGCATCTTGGAATGGCACTGGCATTTCATTATTATATAAACACTAGACATCTGCCCCCTTCCCACCCGGGAAAGAAAAGTTTAATTAACTGGGGATTATGAGAAAAATTAAAATCCTGCAAATTCCTTGACCCAGTGAACAGTGGTATTATTGACTCTGGCAGCCAGAAGCCAGGCAACTCAGACCCCTTGTGCTGAATACAGACATCATCCTACTTGGACTGAGCTCTGACACAGCTCCCTGAACGTGCAGGCATGGATGTTTACAACAGAGCATGCGCACCTTTCCATCAACTGCTGAAAAAGTAAGAGAACTGCCACACGTTCGTAATCCCATCAAAGCTGCTCTATTTTACTGTGCAGGGGTTGGGTTACTCAAACTGCATTATTCAGGAATAAAGGAACAGCCTGTTTATTCTCAGGCTGACAGAGGCTCTGGGGGTATTCTGTGTGCTTGGATTGCTTGCGCAGGTTGTATTATATCGAGACTGCGAGGAGCGGACCTGTTGCGCTGCTCGAGACCCTCCAGGAAGCACAGCGGGGTGACCGCTTGTGCAAGACGAATGCGGGCCCTCCGGCATCTTCTCTGCACTTGACGTTAGTGCAGAATAGCAGCAGAGGTGGAGGGGAGATGGGGGATAAGCAGATGCTCAAAATAGCACCCTGTCATGCCAGCTACTCCCCACACTGGCCTTGCAGACGTCACTGGAGCCAGAATGATGACTCTGCCAGTTGTCCTGACACCCCACCGCTCCCCACCGCTACGCCACAGCTCTCTTCACAGGTCGCTATTTTTACAGGCACACATGTAGCAACAGCAGCACGTGGCCGTGTGACAAGCTAGCTATCTGGGCCGGGGGACCAGGGCTGCAGGGAGACAGCCTGAGGTTCCCTAGTGAACTACCGTAAAATATGATGAAGTTGTGATAATGTACTGCACTGGTCTGGAGTCTGGAGGTATGGTAAAGCTTAATGCAAACTGGGAAACCAGGAAAGAGAGGAGTAATATATTCTTTACCATTACTAGAGAAAACTATAAGAGACTGCAGGCACAGGCACATACTCTCCGCTGGAGTGCAGATTGACTTCCAGAGCCACGCTGTTGCAGGAGCCCCTGGGGAGTGCTGTTGATCTGCACAGGCACAGAAGCTGGGGCATGTCCTCTGGCTTCCAACTTCCCCACATCCCAGTCCTTCTCGCCCAGGTGTACTGTCTGCATTTCTGCACTCCGCTGCATTTCACTGGCAATCCCATGAAAACTCTTCTTTGGTATCCCAAGAGCACTCAGACATTAAAATGCTTCCCAAGTATCAAGTCACTGAGCACGAATGACACCAACATGGCAACCATGAACTGAGACAAAACCAAATGAGATTAAAGTGTAACAGCAGAATAGCTACACATTTCCTAGCAGTTGTCTTTCACAAGTTTATAACTGGCTGCCATTCCTAACAGGTTACCCAATGCACAGGACACTCTCAAGGAGCAGCCCATTCCAGTCCTACGTTGTGCTGGATGGGTAGATGGACCCAAAGGATCACAGACACAACAGGCGAGCAGCCCTCACACACCTGCACTACATCACTCAGAGCCCCGGTCAGCTCCTCTTGTGTACATGCTTCAAAGGAAGAACTTGCTCGGACTGCTTAGGTAAAAAGATACTGCATACTGGGTGTTAAAAGAAATAGAGGATGAGTTATTGTCAATTCTGACAACAGCTTGCTTTTGAGAAAAATATTAAAGTTAAATAATAATACACCACTGGTGGTCTGGGTACACTGAACAAGGTGACATGGCTAATTTAGTTTTCTCTGACAAAACTGAGAAAAGGGAAAAAAAAATAGGCAATAGTTTAAAAGCTAAGATGATGTACGACTATGAAATAAACAGTAACTAGTCCATTCAGCTGTGTGGAGAGAGATCAGACACGACATCAAACCCTGACAACTACGCACTTTCACCACTTGTAGTATATCAGAGGTCAAGCTAAATCTTTAAATGTTTTCATACAATAAGTAATCCTCCGCAAGTGATTAATTTGATGCCAACAGAAAACAACCTTTAGTCCCTCTATCAGAGGGTTTCAGTACTGTATTCATGTGGCGAATACTCCGGGACGATCTTGTGAATAGTTACATGCGAGAGGAAGCCATTCAGTCCAGCCTTATTTGGTTATTAATAGCAGGTCGATTTGAGGATCTTCTCCAGTCACTTCTCGAAAGAAGCCAGAGTGTCAACTTCGACAATGTGGCATGGAAACTCATTGCAGACCCCCCCCAGAACCATACATTCAAGGATATGCCCCTTGTCTCAGCTCCATGTTCACTTGCCTGCAGTTTCTACCTGTATCCTTGGGGTCGTGTTGCACAGCTGGGTCGATATGAACTGCTGGTCATATCTCACTGCTGTTCCAAACTGCACTGCACCGCACTGATCTTCCCCTTCTTGTCAACTGTGATCCACCTTTAAACTGCAGTGTGGCGGAACAGTCAAATGGGGCACTGGGTGCAGAGCAGTGGCTCTGTGGCTAAGGATCTGCGCCTGTGGCCGGAAGGTTGCCAGTGCAACCCCCTGGGTATAAACGGCTGACCCTGCGCTCCGACCACAAGCTTCTCTCCCTGGCCGTGTGTCTCCTGGAGAGCAAGTTGAGGTATGCGAAAAGAAATCCCTAATGCAAGAAATTGTATATGGCTAATAATGTGATCTTATCTTGTAATCTTGAGCCTGGCACTTCACTACAACTTCTTCCAATTGCCCATCAGTACAACTGTAAGTGAATTTGGATGAAAGCATTAGCCAAATAAATTAATACATACAACATTGAGTGGTCTGTTCCAGTCTCAGCACTGTGAAGCCAGCGTGTGTTTCCAATCAAGTGGTGCTTCTTACTGAACCGATACCCCTGAGCTATCCCAACACAACATGAAAGGGTCTTATCCCCCTCTTTCCAGAAAACCAGATTACATTGGTGCCACAGCGTCACTCCAAGACGAGGAAGAATAAAATTAAAATGATCACAATACCATGAAAAAACGAGGAGTTTATTAGACGCAGAGAGCTGTGAGTGTCACATGCTGGTACAGCATAGCTGTCATTGTACTCCAGAACCATCTAATACATCAACTCAGTGGTTCAGATTGAGCAAGTGCAGGGGATTTGATGTACTCTAATCCCCCCTGCCCCTCCCCTCTCTCTCAGAGGTGCAGAAGTGGGTCACACTGCAGTGGTGTCCCCAATAGAGAAGAGTGGAAGACTAATCCCGGTTGTATAACAAGGAAATGCTGCCACCTGGATCTGACAGACAAAACAAGGTAATGTGGCAGGGACAGCCATATGGGAAGACCAGAAGACCCAACACTTCAGTCACCTTCTTTCTGAGGAACAGCTGGAAGTCTTGTTCAGAACTGGGAGACCTAAATTGGCCCAGTTAATAAAATAAGTAGTTCACTTGGGAAATAAGAGAACAGTGGAAAGACCGTTCAGGAACAGCAGGCGATCCCAGAGGAGACATGTTTTTCTACTTGCTGCAGTGCCTGATGAAAGTTACAAATACTTCAGAAATAATACTACCATTTCCACTATTTGCAAGTAGTTTGAAAACCTAAGAAATCAAATTAAAATCAAGTAATAATAAGGACACTACCCACAATGCTGACATTTGAAACGGAGTTAGCAACACCAACCTCCACAGCACCATGATGCCCTGTGGCCACTGTGGAAGACACACAGGAGTCCCGCTGCACCGCATGTCTGGAGAAGGAGTGAGAAACTGTTTGGTTTGGTTGGTTTGACGCTTCACCCAGGGGATAGCATCCCCAACAGCACAGTGTCCTCAGTCACCACAGTGCCGCATTGTTTGGAACTTCTGGTCCAGAGGAAAGAGTGCCCCCACTGGTCCGCCAGCATTACTTAAACCTGGGAGTTCCACAGGGTTCTCCCATCCCAGTAGTGAACTGACTGGTCCCAGCCCCGGTTGGATTCTGAGATCTGATGGGATGAGGCTACAAGGTGGGAACGGTGCTATGTGCTTGGGTCACGGGTTATTAGGACAAACATCCCGCTGTGGACTGATGGAGTGGTGCTGCAGCCTTCCCAGACAGTGAGGGGTTAGCTTCACCTTGCTCAGAGGAACGCAGTAATCATTAGCCGGCTAAAGACTGAGCCCAAGTGTGGGAGTGAGAACTCTCTGTGCTGACCTCCGTGTGCTGGCAAACAGCTCTGAGACGGAGCCGCTGCTGCTGTGGGGGAGGGGATTGCAGGGAGAAAGAGCAGAGCCAGAGGAGAGCAGACTGGGGTTTGCATTCGGAGAAGTTACACCAACAGCTCTCTAATCTTCTCCCTGCCAGAGGGCTGCATAGGCTTCTCCTGGGGTGTGACAGAGAGAAGAGGGTATAATCTCTGTGGGACTGACTGAATCAAAATGGTGTTTTTTTCTTTGTACTCTATACACTCCGTTGAGAATAATTTCAGAAATTAAAGTAATCAAAAGGTTTTTGTTTCTGTGATTAATAGTTTTCCACTAATATCTAGCATGGCTCAAATCAGTACTAGGGGCATTAGAGGACAGACACAGTCGTTCCACTGATGGCTTTGACGCCATACGTTTCCTGGTTTCTCTCTGATCCAGCTAAACCCTGACATGGCTGAAAAAAGAAACAATCCAGATCCATTGACATTTTTCCTGGCTTGAGAAAAAGTGCAATAACTGAAACATACTTTCATCACTGCTCTGGTCCCTACTAGGCCACTGTGTGACACACTAACTCCAGCATGGTTCCAGCGTGTCAGCAGGACTGTAGCCAGAAGCACTTTGTCAGGACACACTCTAAGAATACGTCTAGAGAACAGTTGTGTAACTTTCAGCTACAGGTGTCAAATATAGCACCCGATCTGTAAAAACCTCCTCCAGAGCCCAGCATGTGACATCAGTGCCAAGACATGTGACTGAGCGATAAGGAATTCAAGGAAAAGAAAAATTCTCATGGTTCGCTGCAAGTCACTCATTCTGGCACGCCACTGTAATACAGTGTTGGCCCCATTTACAACCTGTAAACTGGGGAGATAAAAACTGGACTGCGTTATGTAACTTGGCTTTTACATAACTGTAACATTTTCTTAAGTAATATTGTAGTGTAACTGCATTATCATGCCATCCATCAAAGTTTCCATTACTTATGCTCAGCCTGTTGCTTCCAGGTCTTCAGTCCAGTGCTGTCCTTAAATCAGTTGACAGCGAAACTGTTCACAGATGACACTCTTGACTCTGCCAGTCTCTCGGTTTGTATTCTGCTTTAACAGGACTTTCCTATGATTCACAACTGAATTTACACTTCGTTCTGCTCTTGCTGTTATACACCACAGCAAACAGTTCTTATGGAGACCAGTACAAGACAGGGAGAAAGTTTTAACCTCAGAAGTCACACAGGGGTGTCTAGGCTCAAAACCACAGAATGCATGACTAAAATAAGAAGCAACAAGGTAGATCATGAGCTCTTCGGCACAGGCTGCAGACAAGAATCCCAGCAACGTGTGTGGGAAATTCCTCACACCTGGGGCTGCCAGTTCACAGCATGGTGAGGCAGGCAGACAGCACAGACACACACAGCAGGCCCTGAAAGCACAGGACCGGATCTGACGTGCAGTCCAGCTGGGTCAGGAGAGACCATGGGTCCCCGTGCACTTACACCACGATCATCTGGACTGCACAGTGAAAGGATCGTTCAAATTACCAAACGGGCTCGTCGTTTGCAACCGTTTTTTTATGATTACAGTTTTGATTACTGTAATAAAAACAATGATATAAAGACGGCAACAGACAGACCCGTGCAATTGCCCAAAGGTCAAGAGGAACACAGTCCATGCCTTCTCTGAACTCCCGAATACTTGCGTACTTTAAAGAAGTAATCACATTAAGGAGGTCTGTAATCTGCATACAGGAGAGGAGGAAATCACTGTGCCCGCGTTTCTGTGAAGACATGAAAGGCTTCTCCGTGTGCCGCCACGCCACGCGCCGTGGGGGGGGTGGATACGGTCCTGTCGCTCGCGGTGAAGGACAGCACAGCGCGAGCGCTCCGAAACAACTGCTTTGTGACGTAATTGGGGTCGCGACCCGAACGAGCGGCACCTGACTCACTTGGGTTTGGGCTGCAACACTGCCCGAGCAATTGCGGAACACCACCCCTCTCCTGCGGAAAGACAAATTCACTCACCGAATCCAACGGCGGTTCCTTTGCATCACGCATACAGTATATGTATTCCTTAAGAAATTATACAGCAGACTTTACAGTACGTTACATTCAAGAATCACTACTACACATGCCAGGGAGGTCACGCAGAAAACGCGACACGGGGGGAGCTCCCACAGAATCTGCGAGACTCCAGTCTAGATCATTTTGAATACGGAAACCATCTTCGCTTCGGCACTTAATTCTCCATTCTACGCAGATCACAAGAAGCGATTGCAAATCCGTGAAAGAAACCCAGTGTTTGGGGTGACGGTCTATGCTATAATCTGCAATGCAATTTACTTCTACATATCGTGTGTATACATAACTAAACCGAGTCGCCTGCTGTAAGCTGTCAGTCTTTGTATCTTTAAAGACAGCATCGTTAGTGTAAATCACAGTATATTAATTCCGCGCCTGGGGTGCCTCTTTAATGATTTAATTAAATTAAAAATTCAATTACATTAAAAATATTTAGAAAGGGCTGCACTTTCCCTGCCGGCACTGCAGCCGGACTTGTGCAGCAGAGTCGTGCAAAGCATTAAACTGCACAGACACGTCTCAGCTGGCGGCTGAGGGTGACACTGACAAGGGAGCTCAGCGCACACAGCTGGACCTGCGCGGCCAGCGGCCCCGGCGAAGCCCTTACCTTGGCTTGGTTGATCAGCAGCCCCACGAAGGCCGACACCAGCACCGACCCCGACACGGCAGAGCTCTTCCGCCGAATCTCCTGCTTCAGGAAAGGAAAGGCGCTCGCCGGCGGCTCCTCGGGAACTGTGACCGTATACGACTGCCGTATGGTGGGCATGATACCGCAAACCCAGGTTTTTAACTTATCTTCTGGTTTAAAAAGGAAAGCGTATGGCTTTACACAGAGGCTGTCGATGCCGTTTTCTTGTATGTATTAAACACTCGCAGGGAGAGGGCTTGTCCGATGCGCACTGAACCTTATATTTAAATACCAGTTTATCTCTTCGAGATCCCCCACCAAGGTGCTGTAGACCCGTGCACCACAGGCGTTAGGCGTTCATGAACGCAGTGCAATCACGAATCATCGCAGGAGACGGAATAAACTCCGGTTTTCTGCTGAAATCCTTCAGGTCTCCAATGTACCCTAAAGGAATTCCGGCTCGCGTAATTGGTTTTTCGAACAAAGAGAAATATAAATATACTAATATATTACAAAATAATCAGCCACGGTGAAAAATGATAATTGTTCAAAGGCATAAAATACGTGGTTCCTTCTCCCCCAGTCCTGCGCTGTTTCCACGTTTCTTATATAAGGCTCCTTAGAAGGGAAGAGCGGTATCCGACAGCCGGCCCGGCGCGCTGTTCCATTGGTCTTGAATGAACCGAGAGGTCGAGCCTCTGCCGTCCCTACTACTCCACACCCCGCCCCCTCCGGCTGCGGCTGCCCACGTCACACCCGCCTCCCGCCCCACGGGCGTCACGCACAGCAGGACTGGCTTCCTCCTGGCTGGAGGCTCAGAGGAGCGGTGCTCTCGGGCTCCTGCCTGAAGTGGAACCACGCAAGCGCACCAGAAATGAAAAGTCGCCGAGGTTCTTGCATAACAAGAAGCGAGGCTGCTGATAAGCACACCCTGGCTGACAATTGTAGGCTCAGATAGAAATTGCTCTCATTACTCATCATTCTTCTATGTAAACTGCGAACAAGGATCAAGGCCAAAACGTTGTTAATCACCAAGGCAGCAGAGCAGGTCTGCCCTCCGATTTTATTAGGGGAGACAGCAGTTGAGAGGGCCTGTCACTGCTCTGTGAGTGTCTTTGCTCGGATGAATAGTCCCTGATCCAAACACTAATGGCCTGGGATGCCCCATGATTTACAGGGCACTCTGTGCCCCCTCCCCGGCCACTCCTGACCCCAGAGTGACTCGCTGGTACCCCTCCCTCTGTCTTGGAAGGCCCAGTCAGCAGCCTGGTGGCGAAGCAGGACGTCTTGCTTGTTTGTATGTCAGCTTAAGCAACATGCCCCGTAACTGAGAATCTCCTCCTCTGCCCAGTGCCGAGTGGTGCCGTGTACAGATCATACAATCCTAATGAGGTGGCCTTGCCGGTGTGCGCAGGCCGCGGTGCTCTGTGGAACAAACGGCCGGCGTGAGCTGAAAGGAGAGAAAAGACCGTGGACAATCCACTGAGATACTGTGGCTCTGGCAGGGCCAGGCTGGCTTCCCACTTCCTCACGTTCCCAGATCCCCTGTCCATTCCAAAGATAGCCCCACTCATGGATCATCCATGTTATCTCTTAAAGACAAACAGTAAGGTGGCCCCAGTGAAGAAACCAGCAGTGAGACAGTTTAGTTCAGGTTTTCCCAGGCAGGAAACTTCCAAGCTAACCACACAAGCAGAGAAGGCAGTGTATTAACAAAGGGCACACTCTTGTCCTCTGGTTTGACCTTTAATGTCTGTCAGTGTGTATGACAGGCACTACTCAGCAACTAGTAAATCACAGGGGCTTAAACTCCCATAGATGACAGCGGTGCAAGGGTCAATGCTGTGCTACCACTGTTAATTGTATTACTGCTACCAGACAGGTATGTAACCAGTTTTGATACTGCACTTATTTTTTCCAATAAGCTGCCATTTCTAATAGTGCTGCTACTACCTTTATACGTACAGATGTTACAACTAATACATGTTCTACCACAGCTGGAGCTAGTGATTCGTTAGAATGCTACTCCACATAGTACTACTAAGCCTGCTAGTATTAACACTTCTACAACCAGCGGTGTGCAAGTCAGCAAAGTAATTGCGTGCAGATGAGTCTTGGGAGAAAATGCAGAAAATGAGAAAAGATGAGGGCATTAACAGGCGGGTCAGAGATCCCACAGCTCTTTGCAGTCACACGCACTGCAAGCACCACACAGCACGATGAATGCATGCTCACCTACATCAGCAGAGAATCGCACTCTGACAGAGGCAGCCTTGTCAGCAGAGTGATAAGAACCCGACAAGAGACCAGATAAGGAATTTGCTGTCTTCAGCTCCAAACAGGAGTTCTATGCCAGGTGTGCCCACTGCACGCACCTCATTCAGCTACAGATATTGCACAATAGCAGCTGACGTTTGTTTTACACACAGGTTGAATTTCTGCAGTGTTCTGCCCAACAGCTGAGCTCCTATCTACCAGGGCTGCAATAATCATGCACCCATCTGCTACACAAATCCACCTTCTTCACTTCCCAAGCACTCAACATGAACACGTCCATCTGCCTCTGAGCACGTGGCCTGGTAATCTGGCAAGAGTGACCCTGGCAGATACTGCCTGAGGAAGAGGAGCACATAACATAACTCCCAGGAAGAGCTCATAGAGGGCCACCAGTGAGCATAAAGGGGTGAATGTAAATGACACATCCTGAGGCTATGTACACATAAAGCCATGCCAATCTGAACCGAGCAGTCCATCAAACGTCCATGATGATCAGAAGCACACTTACTTAAATCTGGTTTTATTCAAAAGCAACATAAGAACTGGTGGTACTTATTAACTGTTATAAAACAGTTAATAATTACCATTTATATGGTTAATAATTATCAGCACACATATACATGTGTACCCATTTATTAGGAAAGTGAGGTGGTGATGCCACAGGGCTATGCTGTATTTCGTGTACGTATTCTGCAACCATGCAACATCCCTGCTGGCTATTCATAGCCATTAACACTCCTAGCTGGTGATGTACTTGGAGGACAAATCAACAGCTGAAACTACCTGCACTTGTCTGCTTCACTGTCACTCCTTCACACCTCACCTGCCAGAGAGATCAGGAACAACCAACGTGAATTTTGGATAGAGGTGTGAATCCTCGATCTTAGCCTGATAATGGCAAGTAACACATGTAAGAGCACCCCTTTGGGTAATTACTGACATGTTTCCAAGGATTTCTTGTGATATTAAATACATACTTTGTAAAATACTCATAGTGGACAAAATGCAAAATATTAAATAACTGGCATCCAAATTGTTGTACTGTTCACTTTTAAACATAATTAATTACACCTGTATTTGATTTCACATTTTATGCATTTCCTGATGAACCTTTTGGGAAAATGTGGTGTATTTTAAGTGGTAAGCGCATATTTCCTTTCTTGTGTACTGCAAGATCTTCCCAGCTTCTGCTGGACTTGCTCCCAGTGATTGTTTTTTCTGTGAACTTAGTGGTTTGCCTTTTTTAGCTAACTGCTCCTGCCTCAGCTGAGAGAGTAAGTACTTTGGCATGGAGAGGAAAAACGTAAGGAGCATGAGGAACACTGGAACAATGGAATTCCACGCCCACATGGGCCACACCTCCTGCCTCCGCCTCTTCTCCCTCACATGTGCTGCAGGCAGGTGTGACATGAGGTGAGGAGAGGCACGATCTTGACATTCCTAGCCATCTGATCAGAAGCCATCTGATCCTCTGCTATCACATAGGCAATCTGGGGGCAGAGATTCTTTCAGTCTTGTGAGCAGCGAGAAGGAATGCTGACACTGTAGATGAAGAGGACAGATTACCTTGCACACACTGCACTCCTGCAGACTGGGATTTCGGAAAGACTAGTGACCCTGCATGGAAAATGGCCATTGAACATCAGAGTTTAAAATACCGACCTCTGTGCATTAACGAAAGTGTCTGTTTCCTGAACCAAAGAAACCCAGGGTCCCACACACACATAGTAGCACAATGAACAGCACGGGTTGAGATGCATGTTGCCTACAAAAGGTTAATGACACATTTACCTACCATATTATAGAAGGCCCAGAAAGCAATGTGGTCATAACCTATTTGATGACTAACCTGTAGCACTTAGTTTCATAATTGTCCTGCAGAAATTAATTTTTAAGAAAGTGGTCACAATTGTCTAGGAAACCCATTGTAACTTACCACAGACAACAGATATTTCTATTCCTACCATGCTTTTACCATGATTTCCCTATGCTGTAGTGTAGATTGTTCCTCTTTCACTGTGGTGTAGAAACGGTTTATAGGATGAAGCCACCATTAGCTAAGTATGCGTGTCAGGCAGGCTGGGAAGGGACCCGCCTGTGCCCAGTGGCCTTGTCACTGCTGGAGCCTGTGTACACAACAAACAGCCCAGCAGGCAGGTTACCTCCAAAGGTGAGGCAGGCGCGAGGAGCACTAGCACAGCAGAGGCAGAGCCAGCTGAGAGAATGTGGACAACACTGCCTTGAAATTAAACAGTCACAGTGCCACAACAGAGTATACAATACAATCTGCACAACAGAGTCGCAGCATCTGCTTCAAATCACTTAACTAACTTCTACAATGAACACGTGCTTGATAACCTTAGAAGAGGATCACTAAAAAATAAGTGCAGCAGCTATTCCTACTGTTCTTGTTCACAAAGTTAAAATATCACTACAGTATTTTATTGCAAAAGTGTCCCAACTTATGTCTACAATGTCACAACTACCTTCACACAGTCTCAATGTGTCCAGAACTGGAACAAAGTGCCCCAGAGGTGCCCTTGATTCTGACTAAAAACACTCACAGAACTAAACTGGTTCCCAGATGTCACTGTGTCACACATCTTGAATCAAATCTTCCCACTCACTCGTCTGTGCGAGAAACACAGAGCAGCCTTTTAGAGAGGCTGTCTTTTGGAAGTGGAAGAGGGTAATAGAGATGTTCTGCTTCCTGGTAAAAGCATGTATAAATCCAACCCCCTGCAAAACAAACCCTCACAGGTGGCACAAGCTTGGTGAAACCACGGGAAAACTAAAAATGTATCACTAATAGTGCAGCCCAACAGCACAGGCAGATATGACAGCACAGTCACAACAGTGCTTTAGCTCAGCCTGTAGTAATTCCCCTTTTATCACCTGGTTGGCTTTCTGATTCTCTTCAACAGGTATCTGCTTAGAATGAGAGTTAATAAAGGCAGCAGCTCCTGCAGCAGGCCAGCTGTCCCGTGTACCAGCAGTGTGAGGACCAGGTGAGGACTGGGTGAGAGCTGGGAGAGAGCTGAGCCCCTTCATTAGTCAAGCCAGGCTGGGACACAGCACAACTTTGTGAGCTGAGGGCATTAGTAATCAATTCAACAAAACTGGCCACTTTGTTTACCGAAGACTAAAAGCATCTGTATAGAACAAGGCAAATTTGGAAACTGTAGTGCAATGAAACTGTACTGTAGGTAATAATCCTCTTGGCAACCAACATTATCATCACTATGATTCTGAGGATTATAAGACTATCAGTAATGAAAAGAACACTTTTGAATGACACAGGACATTGGCCTAGCAGATTTTCACAGTGCAGTTAGTAATTACCATGGCCATTACCATCTCCACCACCAGATTAGAGAAATGAAACACGGGGTTCATGGGCACAATACGCAGACTGCCAGAGGCTTCTCTCTCATTTAACAGCTGCACCTCCAGTTCGGGCCTGTCCACTGGCCCCCACCCCACTACACCAGCCTGGGGGTGTCCAGGACCCTTCACCAGGGCACTCACAACCAGCCTGCAGTGTGAGGGTGGCCGGCTGAAGTGCCAGCACCTGCCTGCATTCCTATCCCAGAAGTCAGCTGAGCAAGCATGAGGTACATCTAAAGCACACACCAGAAGAACCAGCCTGATCAGTTTCACATATGCAATATGCAGCAGCCATATCACCCTGCAACTCACAACTGGCAACCCAATGAAGCTCAGCAGGTGTGAGCCTGGCCAGTACCTGGATGGGAGACCTCCTGGGAAAAACTAAGGTTGCTGCTGGAAGAGGTGTTAGTGGGGCCAGCAGGGGGCGCTCAGCCTGCGCTCTGTGTGGGTCCTAATGCCCCAGTATAGTGATGGGGACACTATACAGTAAACAGGCGCCGTCCTTCGGATGAGACATAAAACCGAGGTCCTGACTCTCTGTGGTCATTAAAAATCCCAGGGTGTTTCTTGAAAAGAGTAGGGGTGTAACCCCGGCGTCCTGGCCATATTTCCCATTGGCCCTTACCAATCATGGTCTCCTAATAACCCCCATCTCTGAACTGGCTTCATTACTCTGCTCTCCTCTCCACTGATAGCTGATGTGTGGTGAGTGTTCTGGCGCACTATGGCTGCCGTCGCATCATCCAGGTGGGGCTGCACATTGGTGGTGGTGGAGGGGATCCCCATTACCTGTAAAGCACTTTGAGTGCAGTGTCCAGAAAAGCGCTATATAAGTGTAAGCAATTATTATTATAATAAAACATATGCAGCCTGCACCTGCACAGAAACTCCATGTACATGTAGCATGATCATTGTTATGGCTGTTCTTGAATACGGTCACTTTCATTGGAAAAACACGATCTGTCCTGTCACAGGCGTGATCAGCAGCCCTAGAGCCCCACGTGATTCAAAGACACTCTGCCGGCTGGATCAGAAACATGGAAGTGCCATATCCAGAGACACACCAGCGGGACAGAACAAGAGCAGGAAAAAGGAATGGAAATTCAGTCAACTGTAAAATTCCTCGCTGTTCTGTGTCACCCAAGAATGTTCACGAGACCCAAGAATGGGACAGCTGTCATGCGACCTCACTGCAGTCACCAGAGTGCTGATGGGTATCTGACGGCATGCCACTGGACACGAGGGAGCCATGGGGGGGCATCCCTTTTCAGTCACAGTCATCAGAACTCACCCTCCACTTTGGCATCTATGATACGTCCCTCTCCTACAAAAAGTCATTCTCCTGCTGCAGTTCTCTGCAAAGGAGATTTTCAGATGAAATGAAATGACCATCCAAGGAGCAAACTCTGAGCCTAAAGCCTCTGGGGAATTTCTTAAAATCAACTGCAGATCCCTATATCTTTTAGAACACTGAAAAACCAAAACATAGAAGACCTACTCAACACACAGCCTTTTGCAGACCACTGTATCACTACAATACATCAGCAAAATATTATTTTGATCCTGCTGCTGATCAGTTTAATTATTTAACACCTGGATCTGGATATGCATAAGAACATCGGAAAGGTTACAAATGGTAGGTCACTCAGCCTATCTAGTCAGTTTAGTAGTTAGTACCTGAAAGATCTCAGAATCACATTCACCTGTTTTTTGAAGGAAACATGGGTTCTGCCTCCAATAACAGAGCTCGACAGCTCATTTCACACTTTGTGTAAAGAATCACCACCTGTTCTCAGAGACAGGCTATAGTAGTAACACTGGGACTGATCACAGTGCTTATTTCATGGCATTGACTGACTGAAGGACCCCTTTCTCCGTGGATACTGTTGGATAATACTACTGTCCTTGCATCCACAGAGCCAGCAACCATGAAAAAGCCTTGTAAAGCTACCCACAACCACTTTGTTCCCAGAGAAAACTGCACAGTTTCACACAGTGGCAGCCAAGGGGGTACATAATTAACCAAATATGTATCTCTGTTTTAAAGGAGGCACCCCAAGCAGCGGACAGAGGCATGATGAAATCAGTGCTGTTTGGAAAAGGCCAAGATCACAGGATTCACGCATTTTCCTCTAAACTCTCTCAAGGAATTTGGGTTGAGCCCTTGAATCACGTCGAGCTTTCCTATCAGAGCTGTGTTCCTGCATCAGCCCCACTGTCGGCCATTCCACTCACAGGAGCAGCACTGGGCAGGGCGACCACTCCCTAGCAACCCAATCCAAGCAGTACAGCTGCCAGAGAGAGATACTGAGGTTCATTCTTCTGTTCAACAGTTACTCTTTAAAGTTCTGCATGTTGTAGTCACGGTGGGCGAACTGTTCATGTTCAGTCTCTGTGGTGAATCCCTGTTTCTCAGTTGTATGTGTTGGTATGTGCCTGTCCGGGGTACCATTGTACCACTGTGTTGTTGTTGCCATGATGTCCTGCCTCGCTGGGAAAACGTACCATAAGAACATACCACAACCATAAATTCAGAACAAAAATAACTCAACAATATACCATTTTAGCAGTTCATTGGACAGTACATGTGTCTAAATGACTAGGAATTGAAGAGCCAGGCTTGAGACAATGGCCAAGTACAAAAAACTCACCGGTGTGAACGACATCTGACGCCCCCTTGTGGTACACACGCAAAATCACTCATTACTTATTCATTCCCAGACACCTTGAACCCTTATTAGAGGCAGTGGCCTGTCAGCTTGACAAAAGATCTCACTGTGGTTCATATTCAGGCAGACTGTTTGAGTTTATCTACGTCTTTAAAAAATGCAACAAGACTAAGTGGACACTAACAGAGAAACTCAGTGCTGAAACTCTGTGATAATATGACAGTTGGTCGGAAGAAGCTTGTACAGACGGGTCAATAGTGAATATTAGGAAACTCATCCCTCCTGGTTTTCCCACAAATGACCTAGAGTCCTTCCAGAAATTAATTTTAAGAAAGCAATAAATTGCCTTTACTGTATATACATCCTTATACCCAGAATAAACCCGTGCAGCCTCATGCTACAGCACAGTGTCCCTGGCTTTTCAAAATATTTCACTGCAGGAGTCTACCGTCATCTGAAGGAAAAACAAAATCACCTTTTGTTTTCATTTCTCTATATCAACCAGCGATATTCATTCCGGTCCTGGAGCACTGCACTACACCAGCTTCTCCAGATAACTCAGAAACGTCAGTGAGCAAAGTGCCAGTAGAGACCTATTAAACAAGGAATGGACGTGGTGCCCCTCCAAGACCAGAGGTGAGTATTTGAGGATCAGGGACGGAATCTCTTTAAAGGGGAAGAGCCTGGTGGAGTGCCTCCCAATGATAAGGAACTACACACCAGGCACTCCACCGGGCCTCCAGTACAACCAGCACAGACGGCCGCAGTGTCCTACCGTGGGCTCCCGGACGGGTGAGCCAGTGCGCCCTCTGTCCCAGGACGAGCTGCTGCTCCTGAGGCTGGTGCTGAGGCCCTCCTGCGTGGAGCTGTGCGACACGCCGTAGCTGTAGCGCGAGCTGCTGTAGTCCGAGATCTCCCCTCCCCGGCTGCGGTAGGAGCCCTTCAGGACATCCGCGTCCAGCCGGGCCCGGGAGGAGGAGTCCGACAGCCCCAGGGAGGCCAGGTCCCGGGTCAGATCCGTCTGGCTGATGGACTTGCGGCGGCTCAGGCCGAGGCGGGACGAGGAGGAGGGGGAGGTGGGGAGGTAGCTGGGCTGGGTCGGAGAGTAGCTGTAGCCGGCGTAGCCCCCTCCCCCACTCAGTCCCGAGCTGTAGCCCTTGCCGGGGGTCCTGCTCAGACTCTCGCTGCGACGGCTGCCCAGTATGTCAGCGCGGGGCACGGGGCGCCCCCTGTCGGGCTCAGACGAGGTGCTGTGGTTGCGGGCTCGGCTGGCGCCCATGCTCAGGTAGCTGGAGGGGGTGTAGCTGCTGGAGGGGCTCTTGTAGGAAAGCTTGTCCCGCTCTCCATAGGAGCCCAGGCCCGACGCCAAGGAGGAACTGTAGGAGCCATAGTGGCTGGTGTAGGTGGAGGTGTAGCGCTTGGCCGTGGAGGAAGCACGAGACATGCTGGATCTCAGTCGCAGGGACGCAGTGGCAGACCTCATGGACTGCAACGGGAAACAGAGACACCTTGTGTGAGACAGACAGGAGATACGACAGAGAAAAGGCAATACAGGGAAATGCAATAATAATTAAAAAGTTCCTAGTAATTGTTTTGTGAGACTTATACAGAGCTCTAGCAGTGACTCAGATGATCTCACCCAGTGCTGGTCACAGAGCTGGTCTGCTCTGCCATGCGCCAGAATGTCAGTAGGGACCCCTCCAGCTCCAGGACCTGTCTAGCCTTGTGCATCTCATTGTGCAGAAGGTCAACTTGCGTTCCCAGGTCTCCCCTCAGAGTGGTACAGAACTCTATCCATTATTCACTCAGTTATTGTCTCCCTCACTGTCCAAGGCATTGAGGCAGGTCAATCACCTCAGTTCCACCCAGTTCCCTTTCTCTCAGCTGCCCAGCTCCCAGCTACTGCCATCAGGATGATCCCATGATTTTCATGAACACACCTACACATCTAAAGTTCTGTACATATCAGAAATAATTTTAGAAATGAAATAAATGCTTGTTGAACAAGCCTGATTACAAGTAGATCCTGCACTGGACCTCAAGATATTGATTCATGTATATGGGGTGCTGTATAAACACAAGACAACTTGAAAGAACTGATTTTTACTTCAGACCACACAACACAAAATCACACCAGAGCAATGAACCATAGCAAAGGGGATTATAGTTCCCAGATAAAAATACATAGAGTATCGGACAGAATGTGGGTAAATACAGCCAGTATGACTGTTTCAGCCAGCATTCGCCACTTTGCTTTCAGTGTGGCTGTTGTTCACTCTCTATGGGAACATGCGTTGCGCACTGCAGTGTAATTCCTACATGAGCAATGTTGTGGATGGGATTCGAATGAACTAATGGAGAATTTATTTAAGGGTGGAGCTTGTACTGGGGCAGAGTAATACATATCACATGAACTTCCCCCATAAGGTGGAAAAGGGTCCGACAGAGTAGCAGCAGAGGTGCAAGAAAGGGACCCTAAAATTCTGTCAACTTCAACCCCCCCTCCAAAACAATCCTCAGAACTTGAATACTCTAACACTCACAGCTGCAGATGGCTCATACCTATGAGAGATGGAGATGTGTGTTTAAATGGCACAGCCTGCTTCTGCAGAAACACAGGCTCTTATTCAAAGGGCAAGGCAAAAGCTGAATAAATAAAGTATCTGGTGTTGTTTATCTGTGATGGGTTCGGTGGCAGGGCTCCTGTTTCTTTAACCTCTCTCTCTCTTTAGCGCAGGCCTCAAAGGCATCAATAATTCAGGCAGGAGATTGAGAGAAGGCAGCAGACTGGAGGCAGTCCAAAATCAGTAACAGAGCCAGACTGTTAGCGTCTCGGACATCTAAAGACAAAGCCACACTCCTGCTACGAAACACAGTGTCAGGGGAAGACAGGGGTGCAGAGGGAGGAAGCCCTTCCTGTCTTTACAGCAGAGACACCTAACTGAGCTGATCGTTGATTTCAGGAAACTGACAAAACGGACATGCCCCTATCCACATCAACGGGACTGAAGTGGAAAGAGTCAGTCACTTTAAATTCCTCGGCATCCATATCACCAAGGACCTCACATGGTCTCTCAACACCACCTGTCTGATCAGGAAAGCGCAACAGGGCCTGTACTTCCTAAGACGGTTGAAGAAGGCTAAGATATGTCCCCAGATCCTCACTAACCTTTACAGATGCACTACCAAAAGCACACTGACAGGTTGCATCACAGTGTGGTACAGTATGGCAACTGCAGTGCTGCTGACCGCAAAGCCCTACAGCGGGTGGTGAAAACTGCCCAGTCCATCACTGGGGTTGTTCTCCCATCTATCCAGGACATTGATGACAGACGGTGCCTGAGGAAAGCTCTAAGCATCATCAAAGACCCCAGACACCCCAGCTACAGACTGTACGACCCTCTACCATCTGGAAAACGGCACCGGAGCATTCGGGCCCGGACTACCAGACTCAGAGACAGTTTTTACCCCCGCACTATCAAACTATTAAACTCCCAGCCTCTCTCACTCTCACCTCTGACCTGAACTCACAGTGCCATCTTACCAAAAACTCAAACACACATTGAAATCTACCTCTACCCTACATGTCAAGAAGCTCACTCCCCATCATTTCTATCCTTTCGTTCTGTTGATGCATGTTTTTGCACATCTGATGTTGTTTTTGCACATTACCTGTTACCTTTTTGTTGTTTTGCACACTGCCTGTTGTCTCTGTTTTTCTTTTATTATACAATTGTATTGTTGTTGTTTTTTTGTACTACTTATCGTCTGAGAGCTAGCTCAATAGCATTTCGTTATACCATATACCTGTATATGAGCCATCCACTCAGAGGTCCTTGCTGTAAAAGCCTAGCCCCCCAGAGCTGACTCTGAAAAACCCCTTCTCTGCTAAACAAGTTGTAGAGAGAGGAGAAAGTGGGAAGGGATTGGAAGAAAGTCTTTTCATTCTAATCTCAGCATAAACAGGAGGGGAGGCAGGAGTCAAGAGAAGAAGATGGATAGAAAACACTCATCAGGTGCTATTAAGAGAAGCCTTCTCAAAGATTAAATGAGCAGATGCCCACTCACTGACTATACTTTTCTCTACTACTCCCTCTAGCCTCCCTTCCCAAATCAGCTCCGAAACTCCTGCTGCAGTAGGAACAACCTCTCACAACCTCTGTCCCACCTCACCCCCTCCTTCCATCATGCATAGGACAGATGATAAGCCTCGCTTTCAGCACTGCGAGGAATAACCTCAGAGTGTCTTCAGCTCCTTGGGACAAGATCAGGCCTACCTGCCACTGTCAGAAGGAAGAAGCACTGAAGCGCTTGGAAAGATTAAAGAAAATCAGGGCCAAAAGGACTTGGTGTTCAGCTCTTAAATACTGTGAAAACTCTGCACTGCACCCCTACACTATACCTCCCCACACACTGTTTTATCTCTTTCTCTTTCTGTTCCTGCAAAGATTCCACTGACGCCAGTTTCCTTGACAACACACCAACAAGCTCAACTCCTTAGCTGCAAACACAGGCTCTGCCAGTTTGTCCACTGTGCCTGTATTGTCCACCCCCTCCCCCTGTACTGCCACACTCATTCATTCAGCTTTCCCACTCTGTCAGAGCAGCAGCTCCAGCGCTCGAAACGAGTACAGCCCAGCGCATTTCGACCAGCTCCCTGGCAGCTGCGATAAATAACTCTGAATAAATCCCAACTCAAAATTAATTGAAGACAAAAAGTAACAAAAGAATGTCGTTTGAAAGAAGTCATCAGATATGGAAGCAGTAAATGAGAACTAAAAGCAGGGGCTGAAAACCCATCTACAGCTGCATCCCCTTCTGTCATACAGCTCCTACTCCACACGGGCCTGTTCCCCAAGCAAGAGAGGCTCTAGCTAGGACACCTCTAGTGTTCTCCGGCCCAAACCACCTAAGTACGGTGCGCGCCTCAAGCTACATGTCTCCCCCGTACCTGGGTCTCTGCCCGTCTTCCTCTGTCCCTTTTTACTCCCACTTTCGTTAGGCACCCCTGTGCAGAGCTGTCAGAAGCCCAGCCGAGGGGAGAGTGGCAGCGGAGCTGAGCCTGGGCAAGAGCTGTGGAGAAGCTACACTCCTGAAAGCAGATGCCCAACATTCCCTGGTCCTCAGCTGAAACCCGATCCCTTCTGACTTGCTCTGCTCAGCCAGTCATGAGTGGAGAGAAATGCATCACCCAACATCTTCCCAGCCCATTCCTTTCCCTGCTTGTGTCCTCTCCCATTACTCTCTCGCTCAGATGAGCGACTCCTGCTCCGCAGAGTGGATTTTAGAAGCTTGATTTGCACAAATCTCTGAATCTACGGGACAAAGATGGAACCCTGAAGTCTGCAACACTTTCAAGGATTTCCTCCATTCATTCTGTCAGCCATCAGGAGCTGCAGCGCCCAGAGTGTAACTCATGGGGGAGCTGAAATAAGCGAGAGGGGGAAGACACACACTAATCCTGGCCCACAGTGAAGGCTGCTATACACATTTCTCTCTTCTGAACAAAAGCCAGAAAAGGAGCCCTGCTGCCCCAGCCCCCTATTGCAATGCCAGCACCCCCTATTGGCCAACTGCTGGCACAGCATGTGCCTAACACCCGCCAATCAGTTCACAGAGCACACAGTCACATGCAGTGACACCTCACAGTGTGCTTTACACCCCTCCTACCCACGGTGAAGGACGCTGAGAGAATGAGTTAGTAGTGACACCATGTTTCTATCTGCCACTAGCAGCAAGAAAAAACAGTCCAAGCTGGCCCCTGATCTCCTGAAAACAACAAACGATGTCCTTCCTGAATCACGAGTTGGACTTTTAGGTCAAAATTGCTTGACTTGACATGTTATTTTTAATTTGTCTGCTCCACTGTATTCAAATAGATAGTTTTACATGCCCATAATGTTTTTGCTTCATTATAGCTGAAGCCATAAGTACTGGCTCCATGTATCCCAATTAAGAGGTTATTCAATCAGTGTTAATTCTGATATGTGGCCAGTTCCAGTGCCAGTTATGATGTCCTGATAAAATTCAGTAATAACACCAATGTGCGACAGTGATACTTATATAGGCTGTAAAGATGGGGCACATCAGTCCTGTACCTTCAGCTCTGCTTTCAGGCAGTCAGCTTCAGTCAGACTGCTGTCTTCTTCTCACAGTTACTCCAGACCTGCTGCTCCCTTGCCTGACAGACACCTTCAAAATAAGTTGCCCTGGTGGATCCCAGCCCTGCCAGACTTCCGTGTGGGAATGAGAGGACTTCGGCGTGGGGTACCTGCTACATGCGGAGGCGTCCTGCTCAGTCCCGACAGTTCATGCTCCCTTGGCACAGAGACTGCACTCACACTGCACACCTGGAAAGACAGCACCTGCCAATGAGCACAGCACTCAAACCCTCCACCCTGACTGGGAGATCAGTCCCAGGAAAGCTGCCAGCAGAGGCAGAGAAGAACAGAACTACAGCTAGTGTGTGAACCAGCTCTTCTATACTGCCTGGATTCCCCAGGTCTTACACTGCGTCACTGTCGGTCTGCCTCCCTCCCTCGGCTTTCCCTTTCGGACCAGGGAGAGCAGAAGGACAGGGGGATGGTGGTCAAGTGGGGGGATAAGGGGACATGGGGTGCGAGGATCGACAGGGGGACGTGGGGAGAGAGGAGGGACAGGGGGACGTGGGGAGAGAGGAAGGACAGGGGGATGTGGGGAGAGAGGAAGGACAGGTGGATGTGGGGTACAAGGAGGGACAGGGCCATGTCTCTGTCCTGCTACAAGCTGGGAGACACCAATCTGTGTCTCCCTAGATGCGTTCTCTGCACCAAATTGTTCTGTTTATGGTGAAGAACTGCAGCAGATTTCCACCCCAGAAGAAGAGTAGCAAGGAAGCCCTGTGGAACACATGTAATTAGTGGGGGGAGAAGTCAGAAATAGAATCACTACAGAAACAAACAATAGCTCCTAGAATATTACTGCTGCAGAGGGCTAGAGTGGCATAAAAATATTCCTTGCGTAACAGATCAACATCTTGCACTTTCACAGATCAGAGAAGTGTCCATAGGGCAAGGTTTGCAGGCCTCTTACTTTCTGTATGGAGTAAGAGCCCCACATTAACAGGCAGCAGAGACTGGAGACTCACACACAGCGGGCAAACGCTGTCCAGACCCACAGTTCACAGAGCAGCGTCACTTCTACCAACGGGTTCTGCTCTGGCCTTTCTTCGCTATTACAGTGCAGAACTTTGCTATGAGCTGCTTAATTTGTTACTTCATAACTAACAAAATCAGAATTAAGGCTGCAGCTGTAATAATGCAGTGGAGTGATCAGGAAAGGCCACGGGTTCTCTGTCCCTGTCTTACGGCATCTATGTCATCCTGTCTCCTCCCTCTATCCAAAGCTCCAAAGCCGACACAGCCGAGGAAGCCAGAGAATGCAGTGCAACACTCCAAATCCCACTGGATTGACAGACTAGGTCAGGAGCAAAACATTTATGTTGGAAAAGGAATTTCACATTAAAACCCGTACCAGACTGCTTCAAACAACAACAATACCAGCCTGTTTCAGAGGTGAGGGGTGGAAAGGCTGCTGGGATCCTTTTTCCAAGAAACCAGTCTTCAGAGAGCAGAAGAGCTCAGTCACTTCGTCATGCATTAGGTGCTGCGGAAACACCCGTGCTGACCCCTCCACACACTCCTTCCCCTCCACACACGCGCACTGACCCCTCCACATTCGCGCATGTCCCTTCCACATGCACTGTCCACTCCACACACGCGCACTGTCCCCTCCACATTCGCGCATGTCCCTTCCACATGCACTGTCCACTCCACACACGCGCACTGTCCCCTCCACATTCGCGCATGTCCCTTCCACATGCACTGTCCACTCCACACACGTGCACTGTCCCCTCCACACGCACACTGTCCCCTCACATGCACTGTCCCCGCCACACGCACTGTCCCCGCCACACGCACTGTCCCCGCCACACGCGCTGTCCCCGCCACACGCGCTGTCCCTAACCTGAACATGTGCTGTCCCATCAACACGCACTGCCACCTTCACACGCGCTATCCCCTCCACACGCACGCAAGCACTGTCCTCTCGGCGCGCACACTGTCCTCTCGGCGCGCACACTGTCCTCTCGGCGCGCACACTGTCCTCTCGGCGCGCACACTGTCCTCTCGGCGCGCACACTGTCCTCTCGGCGCGCACACTGTCCTCTCGGCGCGCACACTGTCCTCTCGGCGCGCACACTGTCTCCTCCACACAACACAGTTACCTTGCACCAGAAGCCGGCGGACAGTGGGAGTGAATGGAATCACTCAGCACACGGCGCCGCCTCTTCCTCCGCTCTCAGGAATAACTGGAGCAAACAGACAAACGCCTAAGAGGAGCAGCCCAGGCCAGAGAGAGCCGTCAGGATGGGAAAGCGGCGACAGATCGGCAGAGACGCCTGTCGAATCCCTGCTGCGGCAGACCTCGGAGCAGCTGTGAGCTGGAGCCCCAGCGAGGAGAGGCTGGGAGAGGCTGTAATCCAGAAGGGCTGGGATCAGGTTACAGGGCTGGTAAATATAGCGTTTGCCTCTGACCTCTCAGGTCACTCAGCACTCGCTTGCATTCCAGCTCTCTTAAAGCGGAAGCCTCTTACTGTCATTTTCTCTGAACTGTCCACCATAGCTTCTGCTTCGCGCTCCAGGTCAGAACTGCCAGTTCCCCAGCGGGTCAACTCCCCACCATACCCCTCGGACACATGCAGGACAGGCAGAGAAATGTGCCTGTGCACACTGCAGTCCACACAAGCCCAAGGCAGGACGAGGCCCCGGAGAGGAGGCAGATGGACCGTGGCGATGTGCGCAAACTGTGCTGACCAGGCAGTAAGGCACATATTCCAACACTATTTTAACGACACACAAAGTCTGCTCCAAGGGTCTGCTGTCCCTGGCACCAGTCGTCCACGTCACTGTGATGTGAGCTCACACAAACCAGACTGCAGCTGCTACAAGCCTGATCTGTCCCCTCACCCTGATGTTTACTGGGAGCCCGATCTCTGTCCCCCACACACCACTGTGCACAGGGACCCTGATCTCTGTCCCCCACACCCCACTGTGAACGAGGAGCCCGATCTCTGTCCCCCACACCCCACTGTGCACTGGGAGCCCGATCTCTGTCCCCCACACCCCACTGTGCACTGGGAGCCCGATCTCTGTGCCCCACACCCCACTGTGCACAGGAGGGAGCCTGATCTCTGTCCCCTCACCCCACTGTGCACAGGGAGCCCGATCTCTGTCCCCTCACCCCACTGTGCACAGGGAGCCCGATCTCTGTCCTCCCTCACCCCACTGTGCACTGGGAGTCTGATCTCTGTGCCCCACACCCATTTGTGCCCACACCAGGAGCTCTCCAGCATGGATTCTAGGGCTCAGGTCGCCTGGCCAGTGTGGGAGCAGCCTTGCGTGATCCCACTGGAGAGGGCGGAGATGCAGTATTGAAGGGGGAACGAGGGCGAGACCTCTGACCCTGAGTTTCTGCCAGAGAAGACACTGTCACGGTGGGTGCTGTGGCTTCAGACTTCATCACTGCCTCCCTCCCAGAGGGGCGGGTCTGTGGCACAACCTGGTGGCGTCAGGGATCAAACTGAGAAGGACTCTGCCCCACAGCCCTGGGTTACAAACAACCGTTTTTGAATTCACAATCACCCAAATGGACAAACTTCCACAAAGGCGTGTGTGTTAACCCATTTAGAAAAAAAAACAAAAACAAAACAGGATTCACGCAGAGTGTGGGGACTTTTATTTCCAACGGAATTCACCAGCAACCAAATGATCAATCAGCCCCCATCCCCTTCAATTCCAAGATCGTACCAATCTACACGGGGACGTCCCGTGACGTACTCTCACAAGATCAGAGGTGCCACCACCACCCTGGCAATGCAGCTATTAACCGAAGCCAGCACAGGACACCGGCAGTGCAGATCTCAGCGCATATCCCAAAACTCTGTACCGCAGCTTTCATGAGGCTGCCGCGATCTAAAAACCTAACTAAAATGCTTACGGCTCTCCTCTCGCCCGTGAGATTTCCCATGACGTACTGGCTCCCACATACAGTTTGCACGGGACGGTCCGGGACATGGACACAAAAGGGCCTGGCGCCGACGGGACGTCCAGAGCTGGAATCTTGTCTGGAACTGCACCCACCGGCCCACGAGCCAGACGGAGGGGCGCGAGGCGAATAACTGCCCCCCCCCAAAAAAAAGACAGTCGGTAACAACCTGGTCCCGCAGCGGACGCGGAGGGGACGGCCCGCTGCCGAACCGGTGCGGATGGCGTTACACAACGCGTGATGTAACACGAACCGACCGGCGCTTCACCGGAGCAGCAGCCCCTGGCGAGCTGGCCGGCGGGGCAGCGCTGATCGGGGGACACCGTGTGTCACTTACATCGCCGGGCTGTCACCGGGCCCCGGGCGTGAGGGGGCGACTCCCGGGCGGAGAGACCAAGCCCGGCCGGCCGCAGCGACTCGCTCCCTGTCCCGGATCGGAGGGCTGTCTCTGCCGAAGCCCACCGGGGCGCTCTCCGCTGTCTCTCGACCCAAGATGCCTGGTCCGGGGGACTTGTCTTGTGGGGACGGAAGTTAAAACAGTGGACATTCAAAATAGTAATAATTCACAAAAAAAAAAACAAGTTCTAAGCCCTTTTTTTACAGTCCAGTTTCTTCCCAAATAACGGGTCTCCTGCTCTCACAGTGACGTCGTCCCTTCACCTTTTTGTCGCTGATTGGTTGCTTCACTTTTCCTGACGTCACATAGCACCGCCTCCCACGCGGTTGCCTAGGTAACGGGAGTAAACACACGCCACCTCAGGACACCGTCCCATTTCGTGTAGAAGCGCACAGAGCTTTTCGTGCCCTGTTCTTGCCGTTATGAACACACCAGCCAAGAAGTAATAGGTTTATCCCAAGCTGAAAAGAGAAGATGAAAACACAACGTTTCGGCCGTGGAGCCTTCTTCAGGTGTGAGCGGCTCCACGATCGAAACGTTGTGTTTTCTGTCTTCTCTTTTTCAGCATGGAAGAAACCTATTACCGTTCCTTTGCAGCCTACGCATGCTGACGCAGCTACCCTCCTGAACTACTACTAGCCAAGAAGTGCACATAAGAAATATTTTAATATTAATTCTGAATTCTAAATTGATTTGTTTTGTTGTTTGTTTTTAATAAATTCAGATTGTCCCCACAGCGGTCCTATAGGGTTTCACTAGCGGTAGACTCACATTCCTTCAGAAAAAAAAGGTCTGCAATACCGCAATAAAATACTTTCAAAGCGTTGGGATCAGAAAGAAGACGTGTGTTTGCTTGGTTTTACGGTAATCAAACTGTCGTTGTCTATCCTCTTCAATACCCCACTGCTGCTGCGGTCAAAGCAGTTGTGTTCGGGTGAGGACCCCTGGCGACGGGATGACTGAACTGCACTTGTTCTTTTCTGATCGTGTTGTCCATAGACGGTCCGTTCAAACACCTTCGTCCTAAAACCTGTGCACTAACAGCGAGATCACGGCACGTTTCCACACCCGACCAGGTAGCTGACGAATAACGTTTGCTTTAGACAAAGCGCCGGTAGTAAAAACGTAAACGTTAAATATACACAAAGGGAAATACTGAGCTGGAAGATCTTATGAAAGACGTAGGTGTTAAAGCTGACACTTTAAATCTTTGACAGTGTGGGGAGGTCATTATGAAAGACGAACAAAATGCCAGGAAATAAAGTGAAAAGCCTAGAATTATAATACTAATTCCTTACACTTTTCTTTACACTCCACTCAAAGCGCTTAAGGCTGAAGGAACTTAGTATTGTACAGGTAAGGATTATGGGTTCGAGGCAGGTATTCAGAATCCTTAAAGACACTGACAGTCAAACCAGAGAAGTTCTTAAAGATAAACAAAAAAACAGAGAACAGTTGTGGAAACAGTGTAGAAGTGCAGTACACTAAGAACACGTGTTCTTAGAAACCCAGTGAAGCCTTCTTAGGTGAGTTTGCTGATTTTCTCTCATTTTTATGCCTTAAATTTAAAAGGATCCTTATTCTAGGGGACTTTAATATACACATTGACTCAAGGTCTTCCAGTCTGGTTAAAGACTTAATTTCTCTATTGGGATCCTTTGATCTTACTCAGTTTGTTTGTACCCCTACACATAACAAAGGACACACCTTGCATTTAATTATTGCAAATGACTCTTTTGTCTCCCACTGCTCCCCCCTTGATCTAGGCCTCTCTGACCACTTAGCCATTCTCCTCAATCTAGAATTACCTGTTTCTAACACTTCCCCCTCACGCTCTGTAAATTATCAGGCTTGGAGAGATTACTTATCTGAGTATAAGGTTACTATAGAGTCTGCTAGATCCATCTACTTCTGCCATTACCCCCGTGCCAAAAAAGCCTAACATGGCTCTCGACAATCTTAACAATTTTTGCCCCATCTCCAACTTACCCTTTCTTGCTAGTGTTCACATTACTCCTATCCTGGAGTCCTTGCACTGGCTTCCGGTCAAATTCCATGTAGACTTTAAAATCCTTATGCTCACCTATAAGGCTCTGCATGGCTTGGCACCTCAGTACCTGTCTGATCTATTATCGCCCTACTCCCCATCTCGCAACCTTCGCTCTCTAATTCGGGTCTCCTAACTGTCCCCCCAGCCCGTCTACATTGTATGGGCGACAGGGCCTTCTCCTGTTGTGCCCCCAAGCTCTGGAACTCTCTCCCCAAGGATATCAGAGAGTCACCTTCTCTAAACTCCTGCAAATCCAGACTCCAAACCCTCTTCTTCAGAAGAGTCTTCACTGAACTGTTCCATTCTTCACCCCTCTGCTCTTCTTACTACCCCCATCCACGGTCTCCTCTGTATACTGTCATTGTGTTTTATCTTGTGTAGTCTTCTTATTTATTGTTGTTGTCATCCTGTAAAGCGCTTTGAGAAGGCACCTTTAGAGGCGCTATATAAAATAAAATTTTTCATTATTATTATTCTTCTTTACACAGAGGGTGGTGGGAGTGTGGGACAAGCTACAAAGCCATGGTGTTGAAACTGACAGCCTGGCTTCTTTCAAGTTACGGCTGAGATACTTGATCAATTAACTACTAACTACCAAAGGGGCTAGATGGGCGTAATGGCCCCTCTCATTGTAACACGTTTTCTTATGTTCTTATTACTTTATGCCTCAGCTACACCGCTCTATTGTAATATCGCACTGCGGCGCCCTCTGGTGGACACTAATGATGTCCATCTCACTGCTTGAAATACAGTGAACTTTGAACCATATTTCACAAAATCGTGTACAGTACAATCCAATGTGGGCAATCCGTAGGATTTCAACACCTGCAGGGAACTGTAGACGTTTCCAGTGACGTTATTCAATGTATTAATCTAATTTTACAGTATGTGTACCAAAGTGTTAACCTTTCAGGGAGAACACACAAATCATATATTTCAATTAAATGTTGTGTATATCCAATAGTATGAAGTGTACACAGTAATTTATATTTTTCTATAACCTTTCCAATTATATATATATATATTACAATTGCGATTGCAGCAGCAATTAATTTTATTCTTTGTTGAGCAAAAAAAAAGAGCTTTATTTAGTTTCTTAGTAATCTTTAAAGGGGTGAATTCATGATGACCCGTTCCTCTAAACACAACCGCATTGCTGTGTGTTGAGTCAGACCCTTCTCTATCTGTCCTCACAGATACCAGGTGTCAGGGAGTCTACGTCAGGCCACCCATCTCTTACAAACTCGTGGTGCCCTAATCCTGAACCCGATTCCATTAGAAATGACACTAAAAAAAAAAAACCACCACCACAATCACAAAGAATGTGCTCTTCTGATCTTTTATGACGGCGGTCGCATCCTGCTCTGTGCATCGTAACGGACATCAGAACCAGCCTTCAGTCTCGTAACGAGGAAACTAAATGCAGCTGCAGACCACTACAGTGTATGATCTCCTGGCACAGTCAGGGGAACAGAGCATGAGCCTCACAGATAGCTGCGTTTATTGTTACTGCTTTTACAGCACTGTAAATTCATCAGTCGTTTCTATATATCTTATGAGTCATCGTCAGTGATTCATAGGGCTTTAGCAAGAGGTGCTTCTGTATGACAATTCTTTAATTAACCCTGACACTGGCCTTTAGGTCTGTGACTTAACCAGGATTTCGCCGTCGAATCACCGCAGTCTGTGTTCCAGCGGCCCAGGGCATCCGAGGATGTCAGCCGGCACACCAAAGGGTTTTAATTACGCACTGCAGTACGCACCCCGCCTTTCATGTCAATGTTTAATTATATACTGTGCGCCGCACCGCGCGTTTTCAGGCGTTGTTAGATTTGTGCTGAAAGTACATCGCCCATTAAAGGACACCTAATCGACGGGCGTCAGCAGAAAAACTGGAAACATTACGCTTAAGTTGAAACAATGACCTCAAGTGTATCATTAGCGGGCATTGCATATGCCCACCACCGGAGGGCGCGCTTAAAGATGCTTGCAGCCGTCACGCAGGTGACCCACCAGTGTTCAGTGCCGTACAGTCCGTTGTCGAAAATGGCTTCAAGATGACGACATCTTCTCGACATCCCTTTGTCTTTACAAGAATCCCCCAAAGCCATGTCTGTGATTTAACCCCCCAGTGCAGACAGGTGTCTGCTGCAAGACTCTGGGGTCATTTCTTCACAAATGACACCAACAAGCAGACCAAATAGGGAACAGTTTCAGTTTATTTTTTCAAATAAGGCAAGAACAGACAAAATACCTATACAAGATCAAATAAAAGTCATTTATCTTACAAAATGTCTCATCACAAACCCCACATCAACAGGAGCTCTCGCCTGGATGGTGCCAGCTTGGCTCACCATCGCCCCCCCCAGGCCACTGCCTGTGCCACCGCCTGGCGCCAGGAGAGTGTCTGTTCTGCAGCGCCTCTGGCAGACGTGCAGAGCCGAGCAGCGCGAGGACAGCGGGTGGGACAGACGGTGACCAGTGTTCACCCTGCTGAGGGGCAGGAGGACGGGGGACTGTGCCCGAAGCTCAGGGCAGCACCCACACATCGCACCAGAACATTTTACACAGTTTCCATGGTAATCTACACAAGTAACAAACAGATAGACATTATCTTACAGCTCCTCCGCCAGACTCGAATAACATCCACGCCGTGGGGGAGGGTCACATCTCACAGAAAAAGTAGCTCCAGGTCAGCAGGAAAGACCCATGTTTTTCTGGTGTTTTTGAACATTTCTAGTTCTTAACCACGAGGGCTTGACAGCAAGAAAAACACAGAAAAAACATTTCTTTCCCCTAGAATTATGCCAGAGGGGCCATGTTAAGGTTCCAGCAAACAGCTGAGGGCGCAGTGCCTAGCGGGCCGAGCTCACAGCCTCAGCCCAGGGCGAGCCACGGAGCGCACCTCGCTGATCCCCCGAACGCCTGTTCAGGCCGAACTGACTCAGGGGGTCTGGGTGTTGCCAGCGAACAGCACATGGACTCTGTCCAGCAGGGGCCACCAGCATGACAGCATGAGCCATGCAACAGGAAGGAGAAATCGGTAGTTCATCAAGGTGAAAAAATGGCCCACAAAATTCATAAAAGCAATATTAAAAGCAAATGAAAATTACAGTAAAAACAAACTCAAAATTAAAATGTGCACAGGAAGTGCAGGGCTGGGGTCCAGTCTCATGCAGCTCGTCAGTTTCGGGAAACCGACGCCGCTGTTCGGGTGATCCCGTCACACCACGAAGGAAGACTTCTGCCGGAACTCCCCCTGGAAGACACAGTCCATCATGCTCAAGACTCCCACAGGCATGGTTGGAAAACACCTGCTTGGCTTATATAAAACGGACACCTATCCCAGCGTTCCTGCATCGGCCTGCTCAGGGGCGGATCCAGAGGCCCAGACGACAGCGTGCAGCCTGTGCCCCTCTCTGCTGCCTCCTGCTGGATTCTCCCTCGACACAAATTCAATTCCCTGCTGTTCCAGTGAGCGGGCATTCAAGACACACAGCTGAGCTAACCCTGCCTGGACATGCCAGCCCTAGATGTGTACTTGGACTTATGAGGACTTGCACATTTTCATAAGGGGTGATACAGGAAGCAGGCACAGGGTGACCCCTGCCAGCAGCCTCAGCCTGCAGACACAGGGGGTCAGGGCTGCTGAATTACCAGGCCCCTGTCATACAGAAGCCCACTGAGCAGGAGTTCAACATCAGCTGCAAGATGGCATGTTTTGCGAACCCCATCTGATTTCTTTACAAAGGGAGAGGGCTATGCATGTGGCTGAACTGAAATAGATCAAGCATCAAATCAAAAGGTGAGGATATTCAGGATCTTGAATTAAATGTTTACAAAACTGGAAAGAGCTCCAGGCAGAACGAGACAGTCAAAACAGGACCAGGGCGATGGCACCCTCAGTACAACACAGTACTTACATCTTTCTCATCCATGTTCACTGGTGGCTGGCTGTACAACACCGTGGGCTTCCTGCACAAGAAAGAGATATCAGCTCATTCTTAGGTCTCCAACTCATTCACTGCATGACCCGCTGAATGCTTTCAAAT
Organism: Lepisosteus oculatus; assembly: GCF_040954835.1. NCBI lineage: Eukaryota > Metazoa > Chordata > Actinopteri > Semionotiformes > Lepisosteidae > Lepisosteus > Lepisosteus oculatus. Next base: position 14,965,449 of record NC_090718.1, read on the forward strand.
TACTGCTTCATGACTCTGCACTGTTTAATCTTTTCACAGAGATACTTTTAAGCTGTATTTGGAGGCCATTTTTATAAACAGCAAACAGTTCAAACAGATATTATATATCACCCTACAGCTCACAACCCACTGAGGCTCAGCAGGTGTGAGCCTGGCCAGTACTTGGTTGGGAGACATCCTGGGAAAAGCTAAGATTACTGCTGGAAGGTGGGGCCAGCAGGGGGTGTTCACCCTGTGGTCTTTCTGGGTCCTAATGCTCCAGTGTAATGATGGGGACACCATACTGTAAAAAAAAAAGCCACCACCCTTTGGAATGCAAAACCAAGGTCTTTACTCTCTGTGGTCATCCCAGGGCATTTCTCGAAGAGAGTAGGGGTGTTACCTCTGTGTCCTGACCAAATTTCCCCCTGGCTTTGAACAATCATAGCCTCCTAATAATCCCCCTCTCTGAACTGGCCTCATCCCTCTGCTCTCCTCCCCACTGAGAGCTGGTGTGTGGGGAGAGGACTGGTGCACCATCCAGGTGGGGGTACACACTGGTGGGGGTGGAGGGGATCCCCATGACCTGTAAAGCACTTTGACTGGAGTGCCCAGAAAAGCGCTGTACAAGTTTCAGGATTATTATAAAACATCCAGCATTCAGGAGATAATGCTTACAGTGTTATTTTGTTCCTAGTTAAGATTCTCATGCCCGTCTAGGCACACTATACAGTATACCAACTTCTATTCTAGTTAACGGTATATCCAAAACCAATTTAGTTGATTTAAGTTCTCATAAAAAAGTACAATTTCTTACCTTTCAGATTTTTCTGTAAAACAAAAAGAGAAAAAAAATTAACAATTTTTATAGCAAAAAATTTTCAAACAACCTATTTATGGACCACGGTCATTTAGACATGGCGTAGTTACAAGTCCTCAACACAAGAATTCTAGTGGGGGAGAAATTCACACTTGTTTGCTTTAGCTTGTTTCCTAAAATAAAAAAAACGAAGTTCTAATGCATCAAAAAATTATTCCGCATAATTCAAGGTTTTCGGCAGGTACATCTCTCAGCACTGGGAGCTCCTTCCTCCTTCAAAGAAAGGAAACGCAAACCCTCAATGAAGGTTAAAGGGCCTCAGCGGTCCCTCTTTGTACTCACTCGGCAGGTATCCCTTGCGATAGGCATACCACAGGCCAAATCCCAGCAGCAGCAGGAACAGGAGGGCTACAATCACTCCAGCCACGATCCCGCCAGTGTTCACATCCTCTGAGGTAGGAGGAGAAAAAAAAACGGCATCAAGTCAGAGCTGATCCAGCCGGACAAGAAGACAGCTCTCGGGGTTTCCACTTCTGAGATCCCTCCCCTGCACAAGCCTTTACTCCCAGGCGACGGCATTTAGCAGCTACAGCACTGGGATCAAGAGGGTGGGAAGAGGAATGAAAGAAAACTAGAGCCCAGATCCACTGGGAGAAGGAGTTTCCAGGAAAGCGTCTGCCCCACAGCGAGACAGTGTGGCCAGTAGGAGAAGACACGCCCTTCCTCTGGACAGCAACGGGCTGCCGACCGATAACTGCTCTATACTGGTCACACACCGCAGCCCAGACACTCCTCCAGTATCAGACTGCAGGGTGGGGAACTGCGCAATGGCAGTGGGGGTACTGGGTTGCTACTGGACTGGGCCAAGATGAGACACTCAGCAGACATGTACTTACTCACGACCATCATCACCGCATCACAGCTGGCCGGGTTTCCAAAGCCATTCTGAGCCGTACAGTAGTACTTCCCCGAATCGGCCTTCGACACGCGCGGGAATTTCTGAGAGAGAGAAGACATGAAGTAACAGAACGTTCTGGGGTGTGGCCCAGCTAAGGAATGTGCAAACACTGTTCAGACCAACAGCAGGTACTTCAGAAATAAGTCACAAACACTACAAGACGAAGTCCTGCAGTCACTCTGCTCTGACTCCGTCTGTCAGCCAAGCGATGACGCTAATAAAAGACCCTAACCTTTTCCAGTCAAAGTGCTTTACAGACATTTTTCATCTGTTTAATGACCACAGAGAGTCAGTACTTTGATTTTACATCTAATCCAAACGATGGCGCCTGTTTTTTTTACAGTAAAGTGTTCCTGTCACTGTACTGGGGCATTAGGACCCACACAGACCCCAGGGTGAGCGCCCCCTACTGGCCCCACTCACACCTCTCCCAGCAGCAGCCTCAGCTTTCCCAGGAGTCTCCCATCCAGGTACAGGCTACAGGAGGCTGTTGCAGCCACTCACCAGGGTGCCATCTTTGGGATTCAGAACGTAGGAAGAGTTTGCGAAGGCAGGGAACTGCTTAGGGTTCTCAGGGAGAAGAGTTGAGCCATTGTACCACTTGTAGGTGGAAGGAGGGGAGCCATCTCCGTCATAGCAGGTGAGGGTGACCTCACTCCCTGTGGTCACCGAAGCAGGAATGTAGCACTTTGGGATGGACGGAGGCACTGCGGGCACAAAGCACTTATCACTGCCGTGACCTCTGACCCCACAGCTACCAGAGTTCACTGCAGAAGCATTGCAGGGCCTGTACACTGACACGGAGGCCACGCCGGCCTGCGGTTGGACACTGGCACTGTAATGTCATGTAGAATCCACCAGAGGGCACAGCTGTAAGATTTTTCTGCCATCCCCACGGAAGACATCGTCCTTGTGGGAGCACATTGGAGATGACTAACGCTCTGTGTAAGTGACTAAAATAAAACGTACAGGGAACACGAGGAACAGCCACGCCGACACCCTGGAGCCCCTACCTTGAACGACCAGCTGTATTTTGGTAGAAGCAAAGCCTTCCTTAGAGGAGACATCACAGGTGTACTCGCCATTGTCCTGGCGCGTCACCTTCGAAAACCGCAGCCCAGTCGGCAACAGCTGAATACGATCTCCGTACTTTGCTGAGTTTGTAAAAAAAAATACACCCACATGAGATCCTGTCCCCCACACACAGCGCTCACACCCAGCCCCTTCCTCCTAGTCACGGGAGAGAGCAGCTGATCCAAAACATTCAGCTGCAGATCAAACCTCAAGATGCGGGATTCTGGGAAAATCAAACCACTAGCAAATAAGACAGTATATAACATTTGTGAATGCAAACAACCCCCCGGTTAGCACAATTCAAACACACAAAAAAAACCGATAACATACCTGTTGGTTTGCTATCATAAAACAGGAAAACTTGAGATCCTGATTTATCCTTGTATTTCCATTCAACTCTTGGGTTCACAAAGTCAGCAGAATACTGGCAGTTTAGATCTGCCCCTGAAAGAAAAAGTAGAACAAATTATGTGATTTAAAAAGGATATTATCTTATTAAACTAGAAGAATTACTTCTCTGCTATCTTCCTGCCTAGCATAGCTCAGCAGCCCTTGCATCTCACAAGCCTTAACTTTGACCTCTGACCCCACCTTCAGTCCACACTGCTTCCTTATCTAATGTCCTGCTTTTCTAAGTCAACAGTACCTGACAATCATGTCCTGATTCTTGGCACAGGGGGGTGCAGTCCTGACCAGGTGTAGCTGTGAGGAGTCTAAGTTGCCAAGGAATCACTTTGTATACAAAGTTAAGATGTTTCTCGACAGTAAGCGAACAGAGACACCTGGCTTTATCACGATTACACTGAGCGGTAGTCTCTGTAAAGCCCCCCTAATGAAAGCAGGCAGTGTCACACAGGAAGACCAACCTGAGTTCTCTGGCACTTGGACTACAGGTGTGTTGGTGGTGACGGATAAGCCGGATGCTGTTCCTGAGAGAGACAGAAAGAGAGAAACCATATAATTATATCATGATCACCGTGATAGAAGCTTCGATTTTGCTCACCAGCCGAACCAACAAACTCACACAGGCCTGTGTTTTGAGCTGCATCACATGGGCTGACTTTTGACCTGACTGGCCTGTAGCAGGTTCATTAAGGGCATCGATTCCTGGCTCTGGATCTCCACACACCACATAAATCCAACCCTCTTGTGACTTCTTTATTCAACATGGGGTTGGGCAGGGGGCATGGAGCCTAACCTGGCAAATAACGGGCACGAGACAGGATAGACCCTGGACAGGATGACAGTCGCTCACAAGGCAGACACAGAAACACACATTCCAGTTTTCCCAGAAGCTAATTAACCCATCAGAATGCCTTTGGGCTGTGGGGGGAAACCAGAGCCCCTGGAGGAACCCTTCCTCCACACAGATAGCACCCCAGGAACAGAACTCAGGGACCCCAATGCACGAGACCCCAATGCGCCACAGTGCTGCCCACACAACATCAAACAGAACAAAAACCAGTTCACTTGCATGGCTGGTAGACCAGTAAATCCAGGGAGGAAAAGGAAGCACCATTTCCCTCACCTGCTGCGGTGCACAGGTCACACATTTCACCCATCACCAGCAGAGGAACAGACTCCTCAGGAGTAAGGGTTGTGGGAGCTACCTGTCCTTGTAAATGATGCTGATAATACTGGCTTCTTTCAAGAAATGGCTGGATGAGATCCTGGAATAAATTAACTATTAACTGCTAAATGATCTAGGTGGGCCAAATGACTTCCACTCATTTGTAACTGGTCTCGTGTTCTTAAAATGTCTCTGACTGAGACGCTGAGCCACACTTCCTCAAGAGGGGTAATTCAAACCAGGCTGACAGACAGTTTCAGGAAAAGGTTTGTAAATGATTGTTTACCATGAGGTAAGAAGAAATATGAGTCACTCAGAAGGTGGAAATTGCCCAGTTAGGCAAACTTGCGCTTGGTGGAAAGATAGCTACACAGAGCACAAATGCTATGTCTCTTCTTTAATCACACAAGATTCACACGGGAAAGTTTACAGATTTCAACATCAGGAATACTGGAGAGACGACTCAGAGAAGACTGAAGGGATTTTATTTCAGCTGGCCATGACTCCCAATCCTGAATGTATTCTAACATGTTAAATCTCTGACAGTTCTGGGAGTTTAAGGGAGCACATGTATATGTATTGTGAAGAACAAGCCATGAGGAAATGTTTGCTATGAGCACCCCAAGGCACAAGGGGAAGAGTGAAGAGCTCAATGTGCCCTTCACACAGTCACATGTGCACCCAGAAACAAAGATGACCAAGCACAGAGCACTAGAGAGTGGAATCAGACTCGACTACTGAGAAACAGCCATGAGAACTTCCTCAACTGCAGCGTGTTTGCTCACAGCTCAGTTTCAGGGAGGTCCGCAGAGATAAGAGCACAGCAGAACAGATATGACAACAATGTCGCAACACGGAAATCAAAAGTGAAAAATACTAGAGGTGAATGGTCATCTATGCATTAATCCCTCTCCAGTCTGCCATTTCCAAAAAGGAGGCCCCAGCGTTTTTTCAAGAAAAGATAGCTGTTCTGCCCACCTGGATGGTAACACAGCCAAACACAGAAATAAGGCAGTATGGAGGAAATAAGGCAAAACATAACTGCAAGAATACTTCAAACTAACACCTGCGCAGCAGCAGAACAGACGTATCCCCTATAACTACTAAGAATAACGTTAGATAGAACAGGACAACATTCTTATCCCTTCGATAGCTCAGTTGTTAGAGCACAGGACTGTAATGGAAACAGCTGGGAATCCTGAGGTCGCTGGTTCGAATCTGGCTCGAAACCAGGTACTTTTTGGGCGGAGCGGTGGCTCTGTGGCTCAGGACCTGTGTCTGTGACTGGAAGGTTGCCGGTTCAAATCCTGCAGCCGGCAGAGGAATCCTACTCTGTTGGGCTCCTGAGCAAGGCCCTTAACCCCAGCTGCTCCAGGGGCCCCTACGATGGCTGACCCTGCGCTCTGACCCCAAGCTTCTCTCCCTGTCTGTGTGTCTCATGGAGAGCACGCTGGGGTCTATGAAAAGATAATTCCTAATGCAAGAAATTGTAAAGGGTTAATAAAGTGATGTTATTATTATCAGCTAAACCAGTTCTGTCCTGTGCAATCGTCTGATTTCTCATGTAGATTCACATCTGAATTCGTACAGGCATGCTTATTTCAACTTTAATCTGAGAAGGCACAGAAACCCAGGGTGCAAGCTGCCTGTTCACACCTACACAAACTGAAAATAAACAGGTTTCAATTCAACAGGTTCAACTGGACAGTCCTGTTCAACCCCATCAGCCTCCAAGCTGCATGGCTGGTCGGCAATTTTAATACTAACAGGAAACTCCTGCAGAGAAGTACTCAGCCCAGAGGAAGAATGGAATTCACTCTCTTTTCAGGGGAAGTTTCTCTCCCTAACAAAGATCAGCACGAACCAGACTTGCATGTGGGAGCAGACATGCATAAGGAAGGAGAGTGTTTCTCACAAAGTGCTGAAGCCTAACTCTGCAGCAGTCTGCTCTGGAAGGACAGTCCCAGCCATCACCAGAACTGCTCTCGTGAAAGCCAGGATATCAGCTGAACTTTACCCAGGGCTTCTGGACAACCTGGAATCTGACCAGTACCAACTATATCACTGCTGAATGCACTCAGGCAGCACAGCTGAGGGACAGCTGTGCTCTGCCAAGACCAGGCACGCTTTGAAACAGCAAGCGAATTAAAAACATGATAAATGCCACTGTGTGACAAGGACAGACATGAGTAATACCCCCTACCAACTTTCACAAACGGTCACGCTCAGAGAACACAAGCATGGTGTCTGAAAGCACTCTGGTCTGAAATGCCAGGACCAACATTCAGCTGAAGGAGCTTCCTGTCCTCAGATTTTAGTGCATGTCCCCACTGGGCATTCAAATCGGAGAACAGGACGGATTCTGCACAAAGGGTGGCACAAGTATGAAACAAGCTGTGGGTGAAATTAATTAGATCAATTAGCTATTAACAACCAAACAGGCCAAAAGGGTTGAAAAGCCATTCTCATGACTGCAACTACATAGAAATACAAACACTGCTGTGCAAAGTGCAACAACACCTCCAGTTAAACCCAGAGCTCCGCTAAGGTGCGGAGACTGAACTCGGATTTGTAGGTAAACACGCTTTTCCCAGAACTTCTCAAAGTGTGTTAATCCACCACATTAATTTTAAGTGTCAATCTTTTTCCAGCTGGAGAATATCCGCTCTAAACTTGGTTGATATGAAAGACAAAGTTCAGTGGCACTGAAGAGCAAGCAAACACGCGGACCTGCCGAGACCCTTCGTCCCCGTCTGTGATGAAGCGGTGGCGGACTGCCAGAGCGGGCCCGACAGACTGCAGCACTTGCCCGTGTCGGGGACAGGACGCAGGTTCACTTCCCTAAAACCGAAAAGACTGGGCAAAGTCAGGCGGAGCAGCAGGCGGTAGGGAAGAGCAGCCCCCACAGTCCGTCCCGGGGGGCTCAGGTCCCTCCCCGGCTGTTTATCGGGGTTAACAGCCCCCTCCCGACATGGGATGTTTGTCACCGTTGCTGCTCTCTGCTTGCGCTGGACCGGGGCCATGGCATCGGCGTGTATCTTGAGCCCGAACCCGGACTCGGCCGGTCCTCAACCGCGTTTCTTTCACAAGCCTTTCTGTTGCTCCTCCGGTTTTTAAATTCTGATCGCTCAAACGTTTTAAAGAAACCCCGACCAAGTTCCCGGTGCGCAATATTATTGACCACTGAAAACAGAAACGTGCATCTGGATTTTGTAATATACCTGTTGGAAGAATGATTAGCGACCGGACCAACAGCACAGAGATAGCCTTCAATAATGCAAACAACAGTTCTAAGTTTCACATTTCAGTTTAGCTGCTAAACAACACGCAAACGCAAACGATGACCGCCGAACAAACGTGTAATTAAGCACTAGACGCCTACAATCTGACTGAAGCTTAATTCTGCCGCACCTATCTTTCGAGTTACATCTTTTCATAACTCCTTCCTCAGAGCTATTGTACCTGGCTGGCTTACGCCGATAAGAGAGAACAGTCTTGAAGAAAGTGGTCCGTTTAAAAGGACTGACCCAGCCATCATACACAAGACTCCTCACCTGCTGTAAACACGAAGACAATGGCGAGGGTGACCATGTCGAAACTAATCACTCGCTTTCTTGGTTTACCATCCAGTAACGTCGCCATCGCTGACAAATTTCGCTTGTTGAAGAAATCCTCGAGTATGCTTAGCTGTGGGTATTCGGGGGAAGGGAAGGGGGTCGTATTCCTCCGACGGGTTAAATCCAACTCGAAACCGAAGCTAATCCAGAAATCGGAAACAAGAGAGGACTCTAACCGGGACTCTAAAGGCTGCCCTGCTCTGAACCTACGCTCACGCCCTTCCGCATAGCCTCACCTGTCCGCAGGTGTGATTGGACCGCTGCGGGCGGCCCCGCCTTGTCACGTGGCTGGAGCTGGAGGGTCTTTCCGCACCAGTATCGGTGTTGTTGTTCACTGGTTTCAAGTCAAGGAATTCGGAGATCACGACTCGCTTCCATATTGTTTCCGTTTGAGGTAGAAACACACATCTGAGTTTCCGTGGCCGACTATTTCTTACTTTTCACATTAGAGTTGACCACCGGCTATGTGTTATTCTATTTTAATGCGCAACTTTTATCTTTCCGTGATTCGTGTGTATCTAAATACTGTGGATGAAACAAAGTATTCAAATACACAAAACTTAATTTATACCGAGATATTAATACATTTTGTAGCAGCAATTTCAGAACACAATATACAGATGTGCACTTCACCCTCAGGGGTAGGTAAAAGTCTATTGCTTTCATCGTTTTACATTAACTGTGGCTCAGGCGCATTTACAAAGCTGATCAACACATTTGTAATGCTCTGCTCGCTGGGGTATCTAAATCTATATTGAACAAACTGCAGTTTGTCAAAATTTCGGCAACCAGAATCCTGACCAGGTCTAGTGCAAGTGTTCACTTTACTCCTATCCTGGAGTCCTTGCACTGGCTTCCTGTCAAATTCCGTGTGGACTTTAAAATCCTCATGCTCACCTATAAGGCTCTGCATGGCTTGGCACCTCAGTACCTGTCTGATCTATTATCGCCTTACTCCCCATCTCACAACCTTCGCTCTCTAATTCTGATCTCCTTACTGTCCCCCAAGCCCGTCTACATTGTATGGGCGACAGGGCCTTCTCCTGTTGTGCCCCCAGACTCTGGAACTCTCTCCCCAAGGATATCAGAGAGTCACCTTCTCTAAACTCCTTCAAATCCAGACTCCAAACCCTCTTCTTCAGAAGAGTCTTCACTGAACTGTTCCATTCTTCACCCCTCTGCTCTTCTTACTACCCCCATCCACGGTCTCCTCTGTATACTGTCATTGTGTTTTATCTTGTGTAGTCTTTTTATTGTAGTTGTCATTCTATAAAGAGCTTTGAGAAGGCACCTTTAGAGGCGCTATATAAAATAAAGTTTATGATTATTATGATCACTGCACTGCAGCACAGTGGTATCTCTTGAATTTAGTAACAATTATTCTCAACCGACGAGTGGGCAACAGCGTAGCGCCCTCTAGCGGCCGTCGCTAGTATGACTTAAGAAAGAGGCCGGCCGGGACGACGACGACTACTTTCTGTAACTACAATTCCGAGCGGGTTTTCACCCCCCCCCCCCCGTGCAATAAAAACTAAACATTTCACATAACATGGGATTTAACAATCCCTCCCGCTGCAAGATCGCCTGGTTTTAAATTAATATTTTGTCATAGAGAGTCGCTGCTGTAAAAAGAGCACAGCTGCCACAAGGGATAGAGGAGAACTCAGCCACACTGCCACATCCAGTGAGGCTCCTAACGATCCTGGGTGAGAAAATACATCAATAAATGTGAAATAAACAGTCAAATACACAGAAAAGAAAATCCGTGTGAAATTTAATGAACATCAGTTGTAAATACATGACAAAAAATAACACTGAAGGGGTAGAATTCCACTAATGCAAGTCACTAATAAGTTACTCAAACTCAGGTGGCATCTCAGAGCCACACATTATTATACAACCTTTTCAGCACTGTAAAAACAGCAAAGAAAAACTGAAGACCTGCGAGTCTCTGTGTTGTTGTCTCTGGACTGTCCGGGGAGCAGTACTGAAATCATCTGCAGTTCACTCAGCCGGTGACCTCCGATCACACTGCCCAGCACAGACACAGGCCACACCCCTCCTGTCATGCGTTTCCACTCAAGGAACCCCAGACCCCGGCCCTCAGCGATAGTGAGCCCCACTTCCAGCAGAGCCACTCACATGGATGGTATTTTCTGCGGATCAACAGGGGTTTTCAACTCTAACCAGGACCGCAGAAAGCCGGTGCAGCTCTCAAAGCTGGACACAGCTACCAGCTGCATCTGAAACTCCGCCACACGCTGCAGGGGTGAGAGAGGAACGTGAGTCTAGGTGCTGGTCACCCTGCTCCCCTCACAGCACATCTGAACACAACTGGACTAAGCACACACCAGGTGAGGCCAGCAAGATCGCCTGGGTCGAGCCCTGTCCACCAGAGCTCTGTTGCCACAATCTCCGTTTCCTGGGAAGTGCAGTTGGATAAAAAAGTAGGACACCTAGAAGAGCACTGAGATCAGACACATGGTGGTCTTGAGCCCTCTGATAGAGAGACCGAAACTCAACATTAAAAAAAATTGACAGTGACACAGTAAACATATTTATACATAATAAAAAATAAAGATGGATTGGAGGGTTCCCATATGTCTGAAGGCTGCCACAAATCATTCTTCTGTCTCGGCGGTAATCCACCAGTATGTGGTAACACCAGTGCACAGACACATCTTCCTCTCAGAATCATAACAGCAGGACAACACAACTGCATGCAGACAGCTGGGCCAGACTCTCCTCTAGCCCAGTGTGTTCTGCTCTGAAGCTCTGTTTCCGCTCACTTCCTAAAAGCTGAAGTATTTCTTCAGCTGCTTATCAGAACTTGCTGGACTTCACAAGAGAACCTCCTCTTCGCCTCCCTTGACTCCTGCGTCTTCTGTTCATTTTCTCTCCGTTGCCACATGCATGGTGTCAGCAGTGGCATATTCCACAATGAATCCCTTTCACGTCTATAGCAGAACCTGGATCAGAGCTTAGCCAGAGCCGAATGTGAGCTGGTGGTCAATGTCCAGATGGCCCCACTTCCAGGACTCTGCTTTACAATCTGATTCAATGACAGCAGTAACACCCACGAATGGAATGTACAGCAGTTCCATCGAGCCCAGGTTCATCACTAGCATGGTTTTAGATAAGGGCCAACACCTGTCGAATTTTGCCTTATTTTTACAGACAGGAGAACAGAAGGTTAAACATTACAAAAACAGATTTGCTTTTCCTCTCCATCAGTTCAGTCTTCAGCTCAGGAAAAACTTAAACTTAAACTACTGTGCATCTGGGCTGTTGCCAAAGAGAGATCAGGGTTATGAGACAAGAGGCTCAGAAGTGAAGGAGAAAAATGCTAATTTGTGCCTGCTGCTCCGCTCACACTTGGAGCTGAAGATTCAGGTTAAGGATTCAAACATCATTCAACATCCATGTGAGAGAGGGGATGTCTCAAGTAAAAGATTAAAAAACTTATTTTTGTAGTATTTACATGATGATGAACTCACAACTGCAGCTATTAAAGCAGTCCAACCCCTTCCTGGGCTTCTGAATTACCAGTGTGTGTACACTGAGCTCCACTGCCCCCACGTTTCCTTCCCTACAGACCCCCCCCCTCCACCATTCCCATACTCCCATTTCTTATTGTGGATCGTTGGTCGTTGCTCCCACGATGCCGTGCTGTCTGAGCTGGTTTCGCAAAATCTGGTTCTTGGATTTCCACTCCTCTACCTGGAACAAGGTAGAGAAACAAATTAACTCGGGGCACAGCTGGATGCAGCCCCTTGATCATACAAGGGCATTGTATGGGCATACAAGGGCATTATACCAATATACTGTGGAGACAGTGCGTGCATGTCTTAGTGAAGATGTGTGTGTCAGTGTAGAGCTCAGTGGAGGCGTGTGTGTCAGTGTAGAGCTCAGTGGAGGCGTGTGTGTCAGTGTAGAGCTCAGTGGAGGCGTGTGTGTCAGTGTAGAGCTCAGTGGAGGCGTGTGTGTCAGTGTAGAGCTCAGTGGAGGCGTGTGTGTCAGTGTCAGTGTATGTGCGGAGGCACCTCTTGGCGCAGCAGCTGGTTGTCCATCCTCAGCCTGTCCAGTGAGTTTAGCTCTTCGCTCAGCCGCACGTTGTTCTGCCTCAGCTCCTGGATGTAGTCGCAGGCCTTGGACAAGATACCTCCTTTACTCTGCAACACAGCAATGCAGTTGTGCTCACAGCTGGACACCTGCGTTGGTCAGAAAACCCTGCAGAGCCTGGTCGCTCTCTGAGCTTTGTCTGGAGCACCTCGTCTGTCTGTGCGCCGCGAGCCATTCTGGTAAACAATGCCGTCACCAGTTCATTCACAGTACAGGATCGGCTGAAGATTTTGTTTTCCGTTTCAGCATTTAAAAGCACCAATCCAGTGATAGGAGCTCATCTCACCTGCCCAGTCTTGGTGGAATCCATAGTGCAGTCTGGGATAGTCTTGGACAGCTGGACAATCCAGTTGTTGATCTTGTCCCTGCGTCTGCGCTCAACTGGAGAAGGGAGGGATGTGAGAACAGAAAATACGTGAGAGAGGAGCCCTCACCCCGCCAACATCCAGCCACGGGGCCCTGGCTTCTGCAACACTTTCCTGAAGAGCCCTTCACACCAAATCACCTTAGAGCTTCACAGCAAACTGAGACCATTATAGGGCTCGGCCCTCAGGAAAATGGCTGGGAAGAGGGACGCTCTGGAGGTACACAGCGAGTGAGGACAGCAGAGGCATGGTCAGCAGTCTTACCCTCATTGTGCTGGGCCCGCCGTTTCTCATCACGAGTGGTCCTTGGAACATCAGACTTCCTGAAAGTGCAAAAGAAAA